>NC_136614.1:24277874-24555374 GCF_933228915.1 Telmatherina bonti | reverse complement strand
GCACAGATGTTATAAACTTTGAACAAAAAGTATGGAAGTTTGTGTTTAGTTCATTTTTCTTTTTAGTGACAATGCTTCTTGAGGGTTGAGAATGTGGGTTGTCCTAATACTCATCAAAATTTCTCTGCCAATGCTAAATATTTTATTCCGCAATTGGTTTCTTAATTGGTGGCATTTTAATCAATATGAACAAGACATGGTTACCATTATTCAATATTTACTTTATTTGTTTTGAAAACATGGGAGAAAAAACGGAGGGACCAAGTTACACATCCTCAGCAATACACAGACATGACAAGAATTCAGGTACGTTGTACAATCAAGTTTATGTTTCGTCATTGTTACACAATGTGCTGAGCTAAATAGATGGGCTCACTAAGATTCTTCTCACTATAATGTGAATCCTTTAGGATGCAGGTTAAAATTAAGCAACTGGATTTTAGTTGCCACTGTGTATTGAATGTTGCCCTAAAAATGCTTTTAGGACAATGCATAACAGCATCTTTTATTTACTGACATAAGTCATCATTACCATCATCAGCACAATGGCTAAAAAAGTTTTGGCAATAATAAAAGAAACACCACTACTTCAGTTTTCATCATGGGATGCAGTGCTGAAACAGCCAGCAGCTCCAGAAGCAATATTGCTACTTCCCTTTAAACATTTCAATAATTTTGTTTCGCATCTCACACACAGCATTTGTATTTTGGCTGCAACTTAGTAATCCTTTCACTGTCTCATGGTAGAAAACATTGGCATACAACACAATGTTATAATTATCCTTTGCTTTAGCAGTGGCCACATGTTTGGCTTCATACACATGGTGCATCAAGACCAGAAAGACAGGCTCATTACCTGGAGAAAATGAAAGATAGAGGAGGAAGAATATGTGTGTGAGAGAGAGAGAGAGAGAGAGAGAGAGAGAGAGACTCGTTTTAAAATTATCAGGATTTCTTCAATTGTATAAACCAGAGATATCCAGTCCACAAAGGCCATTGTCCTGCAGATTTGAGATTTTTCCAACTTCAAAACACCTGACACCTGCATTACTCTTTAAAGGGGCTCTATTGTGCACATTTCAGTCCAATTTATTTCAATATGCAAGTCCAAAAGGGCAAGAAACAATCAAGCATTTTTCACAAACTTTGTATTGATCCTGTCAGATCAGCCTCTGCCAGAAACAAGAGAACAGAGGAAGCTCCGGCCTATGTCCTGCCTGCAGGTTGCACCTGATTGGTCAACTGCTAGGATTAGGTATACTGGGTGTGTGGGTGTGGGATGTCACTAAAATTTCAGAGTAGAAAAAACTCTCTAAAAGCAATCGTTTCTGTAGCCATGGAAACCAAACGTAGAGAGTGCTGGAAAACCCAAACATGTGTTTAGGTACTCACAGTCCCGTCTCCTTGGTTACCGTGGCTGTCTGAACCCACGTGCCCTAACCTCCACACAGAAGTGCACAACTTTCATAACTTCAATCTATCTATCTATCTATCTATCTATCTATCTATCTATCTATCTATCTATCTATCTATCTATCTATCTATCTATCAAACTGTTGAGGAAGTCAGTTTCATTCAGATCTGGTGTGTTGGAGCAACAAAAAATCTAAAATCTGCGGCAGTCATTGAAAATCAACTATAGATAACCCTGATATAAACAGATATAGATGTTATTTCATTATTTACAGTAAATTATGTTTGATTTAAATTTTTTTTATTTTAAAACTCATTAACATGAACTAAATATAATTGAAGCATCTGACAAAATATGACAAAACTCAAGACTTTCCGTAAAAACTAATGCATTTTTTCCTTGAAATAGTTGGTCAGAGGAAGTATTTCCATTACCTTTAACTGCCATCATTGCTTCATTGATGTCTGTCCCAATACGAGAAACAACAGGACAGAAGACAATGATAAACTGGGGAACCTCACTGTTTTGGCTTCCATCCATGTTAACTAATTTAAATTCTTGAGTGGAACTCTTTACTTCGTCCATCAGCTGATTATGGGCATTAAATGTTTCACCGCTGACCACCATCTTGTATTTAAGTATTTCTGTATTTAAAAAACCGAACAAGGAAACAAAGAAGAGAAAAGATTACTGCACATTGGGAAAAATGAGACAAAATGAGATTAAGATATATTAATCAATAAAAACTCTAAAGGAATAGAATTCAAATAAAAGAGAAGAAGTGTTGTCTTTCTGGGATTTATATGAGAAACAAAATTAAACTATTCCTGAGTTAAATTTTCAAAATGGTGATCAGCTCTACGATACGCAGACAGTGCCAGTATAAATCCAGCTAAATTGCTTAAATTGACCATCTGCGAACCGAACCCACCCTCCATTCCCACCCATGGTTACTGTTGTAACACCTGGCAAACTTTTAATTTCACCATTTTTCTCCATGTGGATTTCTCAAGATATTCCAAATGAAATCATTCCAAATTTCTGGAGTAATAGTTCAGAAATATCAGTGAAAAGTAGACAGGAAGGATTGCAATTCGCTTTAAGAAATACATGCGTAACATCACTTGTTGGCAGAGCAATGTTGAAAAAGAAGACATTAAAGTTGATACAAAGGCTCACCTTTCATATCGCAACACTCAACCACTCCACGTCTTTGACTATTCATGTATGAAACAATCTTACAGAGGTACAACAATGTTCTTGCATTGCAAGGTCTACCGCTGCCAGACGTTTGGCAACCAATGTTACTCAACTACCTTACTTTAAATGGAGAAAGTTCAGATTTACATTGTATGTTTTGTGAGCAACTGCACCTCCAATCCTGCAGGTTTTCCATGTATCCCTGCTCCAACACACCTGACTTAAATCAATCAGTCATTGTGCAGAACTTCATTGGCTGTTTGATTCATTTATTGTACATCAGGTGTGTTGGAGCAGGGATACACCGAGAAACTTGAAGACAGCAGCCCTTGAAAACTGACTTTAGACACCCCAGTTGTAGGGGTTCTTTAACGTTTTATTACCTTCTACATATTAGGGAACCCTTTGTCAATTCAAATATTTTAGTGTAAAAGTTTCAAAAACTGCAAGTTTCAATGATAATTTTGAAAGGAATATTTTTCTATATATCTATATTATGAAGAAATTCATAAAAAAAAAACATTTGTCATGAAATAGTAAAGAAAGAGAGATTTACTTACTTTCTGTGGAAGGGCTCCAGTTTGTCCTGAAAGAGGCCTTTCCCAAAAACGGGAGGCTGAGAAACCCTAAAACAGAATCTGTCAGACAGCAGCAACATGAGTAAACTCAATACAAATGTTTACCAACAGTATTATTACTAAAAGATGTGTTGTGCCAGCCATTTCCATAAACTGGATTAACATGAAATCATAAAAAAAATTAGAACAAGCTAAATTCTCTTTTAGTTTTAGTATTTCTTTTGTCCTTCTTTTGGACTGCCTCATATGGAGCCAGCTCCCGGTTTGGGTTTGGGAGGCAGACACTTTATCTTCCTTTAAGATTAGGCATGAGCCTTCCTTTTTGATAAATCTCATAGTAATGGGTGGTTTGCTATCCCTTAGTTATACTGCTATAAGCTTAGACTGTTTGCACTCTGCACTTCCTTGCATTTCATCTCTGCTCTTTATTTTTCATGTATGAACTTATGACTCTATCAGCATTATTAACTTGTATTTATCCTTTCTAAACAAGTCTCTCTGACTAAAAGTTGCGGTGCCGGTTGTTCTCTCTCTTCACCTCAACAGATTGAGAAAGACAGAGCCCTCTCTGAGCCGGGTTCTGTCAGAGGTTTTAATGAATTTGCTTGTATGAATACTGATTGTATCGCAATAACGTGGCTCGACTTCATTTTTCCTGTAAGGTGCCCTGAAAAGATTTTGTTGTGAACTGGCGCTTTGCAAGTACAGCTGAATTAAATTTTGATATATTTGTATATTTGTAGTTAGTGAAAACACTAACTACAAATATGACCTGCATACTAAATTCTATGTCACAAAGACTATTAACTTTTTAAATGATGCCTCAGAGTTTCTGCACCTCGTGCCAAGAAAGTTTTTTTTTTTTTTTTAAATTGAAACAAAAAATAAATAAAAACCTGATTAACTCCTATGCTTATCCCATATCCTCCACATTACCTGCATTGCTCTTTTGTTGCTCCGTCTGGCTGTTGCTCTGTTTATCTCTTTTGCTGCTCTTGGTCTTTTCTTCTCCACCAAGCCCTGTTATAAAAACATTGTGATAACAACCAAAATGTAATTACATTTCACCATTTTTGGCTGCTTGGGTTCCATAGTGATCTTTTCTAAAAAGTTTGCTGTTCATTGTTACAAGAACTGTGGCAGGACGACTATGAAGGTGCCGTGCACTAATGGATTTTGGCCTTGTTTATTAGTTTCCATGGGGAGTTTTGGGTTTTGCTATCTTGTTTTGGAAAAGTCACACTGGATCTGTACTATTCACCACCAAGGCCACTAACCAGCTGGCCAAGTGGGGATAGTTTTCATCCATTTAAAACGGCTGATCAGCCAATTTTAGCATCACTAGGATGATAAGCTCTGATCCAACAGGAAATTCAGGCTAGGTTTGCAAATAAAGAAAAATGTATCAACTTGATTTATAATATTGATGTGTGGCCTTTATATCCAGTTAGTTAAATAGATGTTTCCAACTAAATACATTGATAATTTATGTCCTGCATTGTCCTTATTTCTTAAACGACCTTTGATGGACACTGTTGAAACTTTGCAGACTATAGCTGAAACAAATGTGTGCAAAATTACGACTGCATTGTTAACTTTTTAAGATAACTTTGCTTTGAAACATCCATGCTTCCATTGTTTTGTTCAGACCTTTTCCCACCAGCACATGATTTCCCCTGCATTTAAGCAGAACACGCCTCCTCCCGCTCACCATCCCTTTTCCCCAGGTCATCAACCGTGTGACTCACTGTGATTGACCCACTAACATCTATTTCTCTCATAGGTCTTGCTGGGTGTGGTTTCATTATGTCTTCACATGAGGGCGACCAAAGAATCCAAGCTGATGTGGACTGCCTGATAATGCCCTGGTAAGAGGGATTGGAGTGAATGGTGAATTTATATTCTGCTTAGTTCAGGGTTGCAGGGAAGCTGGAGCCTCTCCCTGCAACTAGCAGGCCAGAGGTAGGTTAAACTCTGGACAGGCCACCAGTCCATGGTAGGGCTAACACAAAAAGAACCTGGAGTACCCAAAAACAACCCACACATACACAGGGAGAACATGCACACTCTGGACAGAAAGGCTCTCCTTCCAACCTCCCCAGTATCAAAGCTTGAACCTGTGACCTTCTTGCTATGAGGCTACAATGCTAACCACCAGACCACCATGCCATCCTTTATTTGCTTTTCCATTATGTATCTCATTTAGACAGTCATATTGTGGATAGTTGGAGACTGCAAGGGCACCTTCACTGAGTAGTGTGGTTAACCCTGCATTTACAAAAAATGCTGTGTAAAGATGTGAGACAGGTTTAACTTATGATGCTGTTGTCAACCACTGCACTGGTTGCACTGGTGAGCATTTCTGTAAATCTGATTGACAGTAAGTAAAAATAAAATTCACTGCTCACTTCTCTGAAAGCAGACTGTGTAATCTGTGGATTGCAAATAAAGCTTAGTGTTGATGTTCGAAAGTGAGATTTACCTTGTGCTCTGTTTGGATGGAAATCAGCTGAGGTGTTGGTTTCCACTGGAGAACAGGAAAGTGAGGAGCTTGAACCCGGCAAAACACCTGATTGATAAAATCGCATGACAATGCCACAAAACTTGTTTCTCATTTCCCCATGCCCATCTTCCTGACATTTCAGACCCATTCACAGTTTGTCCTCTGTTATTTATAACCCCAATCCACCTCACAATTGCCACATCACCTCTGTGATGACTTTACCTTCTGAGTTCATCTTAAGCAGTTACCTCCTGACACATTTTTTCTTTAATTGTATTCTTGATTAGTTTTTTCTTTAATTGTATTCTTGATTAGTTTATCTCAAATGATCCCCAAAAGACACAGTATTTCCTTTTAAATGATCCTGGATGAAAACATCTGCAAAATGAGAAGATTTGTTTTCAATATCTCAACTTTTTTTTTTTAAATCCAAGGCCTACACAGAGAACTGCATCCTAAACAGCTGACTATTTATAGGCAACACAGATCAACTACAGCAAATCCTGTAACTAAGAACTGCAGTGGTCCTTCTGCATCCTCATGCATTGTTGTTAAAATACAATAAAACTTTATCACAACCTCTGCCAGCTTTCTGGTGTTGCTGTGCTTTGATGGTTTTAGCCACCAGTTTCATATGGTCTTTCAGGAAAATGGGCCACTTATCCACTTTATCTTTCCAGGCCTTCAGGATGTGGAGGTGGTCATCCAAGGTCTGACTGCTGGAAGGAGCATCTGGATAGAAAGTATTGTGTTACAAACTACGAAACAATTGAAACATTAAATCCATATTAATTTTTCTCAAACAAATACATTTCCTATATATGTATATATGTGTATATATATATATATATATATATATATATATATACATACATATACATATATATATATATATATATATATATATATATATATGTATATATATATATATATATATATATATATGTATATATATATATATATATATATATATATATATATATATATATATATATATATATATATATATATATATATATATATATATATATGTATATATATATATATATATATATATATATATATATATATATATATATATATATATATATATATATATACATATATATATATATATATACATATACATATACATATATATACATATATCAAGTTACACTTCACATCTTCTCGACACAGTGACTGGATCTCTGAATTAGTGAATATTTCTGCTCCAAAAGGTCAATTAGAAAATTTTTTATCATTGTGCACACATTCAGTAAAAACATTTATATATTTTTTAATACCAGAGACAATAAGTGTCACCCACCTTTCCGTACATGGGCAGCATCCTGGTTAATCCTGTCTATTTTCTCCATTGAAGACCCCATTTCACCTGCAGACATGATGGCAGAGAGGAAGAAGTGCCAGACCTTTATTATTATTTATTCTAATCAATACTGTTTATTTAGGTACTGCAGTATGTGTCTTCTTTCATCTGTCGACAGAATAAAATGCTTTGTGAAAGCTTTGTCAACAACCCTTGTATAAACTTAACAGGAAATCCTTCATTACAACCTCTGTCAGGTTTCTGGTCCGGTTGTGCTTTGATGGTGTCCTCCACCAGTTTAATATGAGCACTTAGGAAACTGTGCCATGTTGCTATTTCATCCTTCCAGGCTTTCAGGATGGAAGGGTTGTCCACCAAGGTCTGGCTGCTGCAAAGCACATCTAGATGGAAAGTGATCTGTTAGAAACTTTCAGATCAGACTGCAATGAAAAAGTAAAGACTATAACTTAATATATATTTTTCTAAACAGTGAAAGTGACTGCAGTCTTGCCAGTACATACCCCTGAGATTGCCTTCTGGATAAAACAATGTTGGTTTTTGTGAGAACACGTAAGTTGGCTTCTGAAACAAACAAAAAATGTGCATCTAATTAAAACTGACTTTTACAACTTAGCATCCCTACACACACATACACACACACACACACACACAGTCAGTACCAGTCAAAAGTTTGGAAACGCGTTCCCATTCAATCCAATAGAAAAGTTTTGAAAATATTTGACTATTAGTGTATTTCTAGGACAAAGTCAAACTCACCTGTTTCTGGATTATTCCAAAGATGGTTTTTCTCAGGTGGAACTTCTCATGTTCAGGGAACAGCTCAAGCAGATCTTGCTGCGTCAGTAGCCGGATGTCCGTGCACAATGCTACTCCTGAGAAATTACAGAAGTTTTATGAAATGAAATGAAAGTGAGACTGGCTTCATGTCACATAGGAAGAACAGTTTGATACTGGTTTTTATGTGTAAAGTTTGACAATAGAAATATTAAAAACATGGGTTTTTTTGTTCGTTTTTTTTCTAGAACCACACAGGTCTGTTATCTTTTCAACCCTCACCTCTCAGTGTATGGGCAGCTTCTGGATTGACACTCCATACCTCATCCAGTAAGGCACACATTTTATCTGCACCTTGGTAAAGAGAAAGATATGTAAGCCTTTTTTTTTTTTTAACATAGTTAATACTATTTTTTTCTAATAATGCAGTAGATCTCTTCTGCCTCTCTCTTGTTGAATTGAGAGGATTTGTAAAACAACTTATTGACTTTGTTACAACCTCTGCTGGGCATCTGGCCACGCTGAGCAATGATGAGGTTCTCCACCAGTTTAATATGAGCTTCAAGGAAACTTAGCAGCTTGTCCAAATCATTCTTCCAGGCTTTCAAGACGGGGAGGTGATCCGCCAAAGTTTTACTGCTGGACAAAGCATCTGGATGAAATGTAGTGTGTTAGAGACTGCATGAATAAAAGTGAGATCTTTCCAAAGTGTTTTAAACAAAGCAGTATTATTTAAATAACTTCAGTCCTACATGAAAAATAAATGCTATGCTTTAATTAGTTTTTTTTCTTTTAAGTAGAGGTTACTGCAATTTATCTGTTACCTGAGAAATTTCCATCTGGGAGGAATGACTGCAGGTCTCTTGGGGGCAGATTTATCAGCTCCTGAAAAAAAACAAACAAAAGAAATATTTATTAGAACAGTCATTCACATTACGCTCCTTTTAGGTCTGTCTGTCTCTTTCTATCATACCAGCCCAGTCCTGTCTACAACTCATCCAAAACTCTGCTGCCCGTATCATCACACACACACCCTCCATAAATCACATCACACCGGTCCTCCAACAGCTCCACTGGCTTCCCATCTCACACCACATCCTCTACAAAATCCTGTTCCTCACATTCAAAGCCATCCACAACCTTGTCTCTCCATACCTGACTGACCTCATTCAAATCAGCTCACCTGCCAGCTCTTCCTCCTCTCTCCAGCTCTCTGTCCCTCACTCGTCCCTATGGGGAGCAGGGCATTCAGCCGCTCTGCTCCTCTGGAACTCTCTGACCTCCACAACACCAATTCACTCACAGACTTCAAATCCAGACTCAAAACTCATCTGTTTAGACGAGCCTACTCACTTCACCCATAACTGCACTGTCTTTTAATGTCTGTTTCAATGTTTTTTGTTTTCAACTTGTTTTGATGCAGTTTTATCATGTGTGATGTAAGGCGACCTTGAGTGTCTAGAAAGGCACCAAACAAATAAAATGTATTTCTATAATTGCAACTCACCCGTTTCTGTATGATGTCAAAGACAGTCGCTCTCAGTTTTAGTCTTCTGATTCCAGGAAACAGTTCGTTCAGATCAGCTTCAGACAGGGACTGGATCTCTGAATCTGTGCAGATTTCTGCCGCTGGGAATCAGAAAGGTTTATTAAAATGATTAAACGAGCACAACTGGCTCAGTTTGGCTTGTAAGCATTAAACCCACATTACAAAATTAATAATAATGACAATAATAAAAACAGTAGGTCTCATGTTGTGAACAAAACGTGTCACTTACTTTTCAGTACAAGAGCAGCTTCGCTGTTAACACGCTGTATTTCTTCCAGCAAAGCAGACTTTTCACCAGAAGACATGTTGGCAGACGGCGACTAGACTAGCAGTCCTTTTTATTTTATTTTCTTCAGCTATTGTTTCCTGATAAAGTAGTTAACTATTCAGAAGTCTTGTCAACAAAAAATCCTTGTGACAAATGTTAGAAAACATGTCACGACAAATAAAAGAGATTAAAAATACCGCAAAACCCACGTCAGGCCTTGACAAATGAAAATACCTAAACAATAGTGGAAATCCAGTTTTCCTTCTCCTCAGTCATGTAAAATCTTCATCCACCCTTTCCAGCAAACAGAAACCGAAAGAAGGCGAATCTGCGCGAGCTAGTGACGTAACAGTCGCCTCAGTCGGACGTTACTGTTTTTTGTTTGTTTGTTTTGTTTTTCCCCTAGTTTGCGTTGTTTATTTAGTTTTTTTTCAGCTTTTTTTGTCGTTGTCGTTGTCGTTGTCTTTTTTTTTTTTTTTTTTTTTTTTTTTTTTTTTTTTTTTAAAAGAAAAATCCCAAATGAATTGGTGATAAAGCAAAACACGTCTTTTCAGATACAGGAAGTATTGTAGAGACAAAATTCAAAGCTATTAAAAGCTTTTTATGTTTTTCCCATAAAGTCATGTCAAAAAAACATTTTTCTTGCGTGTAGTGCAAGACTTCGAGTACAAGAAAACACATAGTTGGAAGAAATAACGAAAAGGGGGTTTTGTTTAGTTTATCTACGGTTGTATCTGCCTTGTTTACAGACATAAATTTAACCTTATAAATGATCATATATGTTTCTGATTTCAATTAAACTCAGGTAAAAGCAACAATGATCTTCTAAAACTTTATGTATGCCCAGATAAACATAATCTGCATTTGTTCATGTAATTTTGTCAAAGATTACTGAGAACTTTTTTTTTTTTTAAATTGACAGTTTAGAAATTCAAGGGTTATATAAAAATTTATTCTCATAACAAGATAAATGCTTAGTTAAAGGCAAAACATGGGAACTAAGAGTCAAGCAAATATGTTCATTTTTTCCTCAGTAAAACAAACAAAAGTGTAAATTCTACAAAAAAGATAAGTTAGACTTTAAATCACAAACCAAGCAAGACATTGATAGAACATTAGAAATATACACACACACACACACACACACACACACACACACATATATATATATATATATATATATATATATATATATATATATATATATATATATATATATATATATATATATATATATATATATACACATATATATAGAGAGAGATAGATATAGATAGATAGATATAGATAGATAGATATATGCCTTTTACTTTCCAGTATTAACAAGGAAAGTAAAACCAGTTTTTTTTTTCGCCTTGCAAAGAAAAGTAACAATTGCTGGTCCTCCTACTCACCACCCTCCCAAATACTTTTACTTTCACTATTACTACTGCTTGTAGTACTGCTGCTGCTGCTACCACTGCTAAACAATCTGACCCCAAACTCATTGCCAGCACCATCGATTTGATCTCCTCTATCATTAAAATCACCATCAACACTACCAATCCTATAATATTCACCATTCACTCCCCATTTGTTACTTGGAATACTGAATTCCAGTAACTTGTCTTTTATTTGAGAAGCGGCGACTGTATTCTCTCGACACCTCAGTAATCCCCGGGCTGCCTCGTGGTAGAAAACATTGACACACAACACAATATGTGGGCAATCGGACCAAGGCTTCATTGACGCTGTGTGCTTGGCCTTGTGTGTGTGGTGCATCATCACCAGAATGACAGGTGCATCATCTGTGGAGAGAAACATGAAGAGGAATAGAAACCTAGTCAGGGAGAACTTTGGACAGGTAGTACAGGAAGTAGTCACAACATACTGCCTAAAACTAGAACTTAAAGCTGAAACTGAAATATTTTCTCACCTGTCACATAAGTCATGGTTGCATCAATGTCTGTCCCAGTGTGTGAACCAACTTGGCAGAAGACAATGATTATCTGACCATCCTGACTGCATGAAATGAGCTGGACTCGGTCCTGAACTTGGGCCTGCACCTTGGCCATCAACTGAAGATGTGCATCAAAGGTTTTACCACTGACCACCATCTGGTACAGCACTGTGGTGTACACAGAGAAATTGGTGTGTGCATCTTAGATTTAAACATTTACAAGAACATCACAACTTATATTTCTGTGTCACAGTGTCTTGCTGACAATTGAGACTTGAAACATACAACATTGAGATTTACCATGCGCTCCATATGGAAGAACATCGGCTGGGATGTTGTTTTGTTCTACAGGAACACAGGGGCCTGAGGAGCTGGTGCTTGGCAAAACATCTGTTTGGTCCAAAAACAACATGGTGTCACATTTTCACAAAATGTTATTCTGATTGTTTTTCCTCTCCACTTTCTTCCTCCTGTCAAACCCATAGTTGATCCATCTGGTGTTTATAACTCCGGTCCATCTCACAGTAGCCACATCATCCCTGTATATATGTTCCTGCTCTCCAACCATTACTTCATGCCAACATGACACTCCTTCTTTTTGGACTACTTTGTCATTTTTTTAATCCAATTTATTTTTACATTTACTCTGTTTTGTCTTCCCACCTGCACCTCTCACATTGCCAGAATCCTTTGTTAGTTCTATAGACCTCAACGTAAAACTTGATCTGAATTCAGTCACAAATTCAAACACAAATTCAACCTTAAAGAAAAATTTTCTTTTGTCTTTTGGCTCAAATTCTCAGCACGAATCTTCACCACTCCTACCTGTGAAGCTTGAAGGATATATACTTAAAATGAATTGGAGCAGCTTGTGTCGGCTTTAATGTAATATTTTAAACTTACTGACTGGCTTTTACCAAATCCGTTGTCTGTGTTACTGTAATAAGGTAGAAAACATCATTAAGGTGATGATAGGGAGTTGAAGGTGCTGAATAATTTATGCTGAGCACTTTAGATAAACAAACTTTTCATATTGAACAATTTATTATAGAACACTTAATTTAACACCGTACACAAGGGACGTTTTACATATTGCTGATAATCTAGGTAATTTCACAAAATGGCATTTTTTCTTTTTACTATACAATATAATCAAACAGATAATGATAATCTGAAGTGCAGTTTTGAGTCTTTATGTAGCAGCACTTATTTGTGCAAATCACTAACTTTTGTGCAGTTTTTTACCACAGCATTCAGACAGCGGCACTATCCCCCCAAATGCTTCCTGTTCTTCACAATGTTTTGCAACTGAAGAAGCAACTCGAAACACAGGAGTATCTTTAGAAAAACTGCTTGAATGTTGTGGACAGATCGAGCCAGAATCTGAACAATAGCTCTCTGAAGAGGCTGGTGCTCCTCATCCAGCCTGTAAGAGCTTGAATAGTTGGCCAATAAGGATGGGGAAGACTTCGAGAAGCAAGTTTTACCAAACTTGTTGGATTATTCCAAAGAACTGAAGCTGTCTTTAAGATTAAATATGTAGGGGTTTTTAGTTTAGGTATCTGTTGTTTTTCCTTTTCATTACCTTCACATTCTTAAGCAAGTCTTTTGTATGACTTTAAGGGCCTCCTTCCCCGTCTGGGATAGCCAAATAGTTAAGGAGGTCTGCAGAATCTTTCCTAGCTTGGAAAATATTATGATTTTTATTTAAAACAGACTCAAGAAAAATAAAGTTTGATCTGATTTGGGAGGGATTAGATAATCATAAAAAAGAAGGCTTCAATAGAACATGATCAAATAAACTTTGTTCCTTCAAAGGCAAGCTTTGTTTTTCAGTGCTTAAATATTTAAGTTATGAATGTTTATGAAAATGAGATATTTCAATATTTTAATAAATGCATCCCTCAAAAATCTTGCTTTTGGTTTGTCCTTGTGATTCTGTGTCTATCAGGGAGCAAAATTATCAGCGGAATTTACTTCCAAATGATGAAAGACATTTATAATGTCCAGAAGTCAAAAACTGTTGGGTCTGTGAAAAGGAGCAAACACATTAATCACAAAATCTGTTTATTACAATAAATCAGTGTTCTGACCTCTATCAGGATCCTGGTCTGGTTGAGCTCGGCTGATCTCCTCCAGAAGACCAATGTGAGCTTCAAGGAAACTCTGAACATGATTTACTTGAGTCTTCAGGTCCTTCAGGACATGAAGGTAGTCAACCAAGACTCCATTTCTAGATAGAGCCTCTGGAAAAGAACATTATGTAGTTGCATGTCGATGTGCATCATGTTTGAAATGATTTATTCGCTTTAAAATATGTTTTGGTCGCGAATACCTCTGAGTGAGTCATGTGGAATGAAATCTTTGAGCTCTTTCAGAAGCACATCGATTGGTTTCTGTGTAAATAAAACAAAACAGAAAAATCATCAGATGAAATTTGGGTGGGTGCGTTGTGTAGTTTGAAGTTTCTGTGTTTCCAGGAGATACAGTATATGGCATACTGTGAGCTTAGCCTACACACACTTTTTTATATTTTGCTTTCAAAATTAATGTATTTTTCATTATGATTTAAAGTAATCTTAAACACAAGCTAATCCAGCATTATTTTAAGAGTGTGTTACTTTTTTTTATTTGTTTGCTAAGCCATTTAACGCTGACTTAAGAGCTACTTCATAATATAAAAAAAAGGCACCTTGCTAAAGGAATGCACCAATTGTGTCTGCACATAACAAAAAGAACACTTGTATTTTTAGGTACCTTGTCACCAGTTTGGTGCAAGAAACACAACTTGTCCTGGTTCTTTACTTCTCCAGAGACAGCTTGACGAGGACAAAATAGTATTTTTGGACCAACAAGGTGATTCCCAAAATGATTTAAAATATCAAGGCAAGATGTATGACTGTGTGTAAAGACAGTAGCGAAACCAGACCAGTTAAGAAGAAAATAGAACGTTATGTTTACAAAGCAGTCTACAGCAGATCCATAGTAAAAGGGATGTCCTGAAGAAATGTGAAATAAATCCAATAAAAGTGATCTGCATGAAGAGGAAGAAAAAAACCATTGACAAAAGGCTAAAGTGCACTAAATGGCACAAAGACAAGATTAAAAATCAGCAGTAACAGGTTTTATAGAATGAATCCAATCTGAAGGTCAGGTCTGAACATTATTGGAGCAGTGTGGGATCATCTAAAAGACTCAGAAGAAAAACTTTCAGATGTCCTTGGAGCAGCTTAGGGAACTATACCTACAGGCTACTTTAAAGAATAAAACGACAACTTGTCCAAAGTACGAGATGTATTAAACAATAAATAATGATAATATCAAACACTGACCTGTAAGCTGATCCAAACTCTGCTTTATGCTCGTATACCCCTCCTGTATTTCCATTTATTTGAACAATGGTTTAACATACCACCTGGTGTTATGGATGTATACACAGAATTGAGGGGTGGCGTATTACTTTTGCACAGTTGTACATGAGGGCAAGCTCACCTGTTTGTGTATTATTCCAAAAATGGTCCGTCTCAGCTTCAGTTTCTCAGGTCCAGGAAACAATTCATGCAGATCTTCTCTGGTCAGTGACTGGATCTCTGAATCTGTGCAGAAATCTGCTCCTGTGGGACAAGTGGTGTTGTTGGGAATATGAGATTTATTATCATTTAAATCTCAACAGTATCAAGCAGGGCACTGTGGAAGGAAATACACACCTGTGCTTGCAAACATAGAAACACACTGTAACTGTATCTATAGTTTATTTATATGGTTCAGTCGGTTTCGCTGACTTACGTTCTAGTACAGAAGCAGCGGCCGAGTTTGTGTGCCTTATTTTCCTCAGCAAAACAGACATGACTACACCTGAAGGCAAAAGGCAGATGGGATTTAAAAGGATGACTTCTATGTTTCTTCTCCTATTTTCTGTTTCTGTGGTAATTTGTGATCATTCCTGCAAAAAATCCTGATGTGTGAATAGTCTGAAAAACATGACAGGTTATCATAAAGAGAAGCAGTCCAAACTGACAGAACAACATCCAAGACTTCCGTAATGTAAGTGAAGATATTCCTCAAGCCAAATTGTGGGCATTTTAACCTCGGACGGTCTATATTTATTACACCATTGTTACTCACCGTTTCTGTTTATTGAGTATGAAAAAGAAGCAAAGGGGGATCCCTCCACATCATGACGTAGCCACCGCTTCTAATGATGGCCGGTTGGAAGAACAGATGGTGCCTCTGTAGCCCTGCCTCTTTTCCACACCTTTGTCCATTTATAAGGAAATATGTTTCCAACCACAACACGCCGTACTTCCTTTAGTACATGAAGTTTTTCCCCATATAAAATGTAAGTATGGCCCTTCGCTTTAGTCAATGTATTGTTTCCAACATGATTTAAAACAGATTAATAACTTTATATGAACATGCCACCACTACTAGAGCATGCTCACCAAAATGTGTAAAAAACTGATTTATAAGGATTATTATTCATGTATGCTTTTATATATTAGAAAACAAACAAACAAAAACACAGCAGAACCTTTAGATAACACAGACGCTCCGCTTCTGCGGTGTCCCTCCGACCTTCATGCTGGGTCCTGCAGCTCTTCATCGCAGGCTAAATGTGGCAGAAGGTCTCAGTGACACGGCCTCATGACAGAGCACAGCCTGTTCACATAGCAAAGCCAGCAGGGTGCAGCACTGTTCAGCTTTTATCACTAGGCTGCCTGCTCAGTTACCTACTGTAAGTATCAGGCACACAGTGTCGTCTATTTATGTTGAACACTGTGTGAATATGGATATCTTGGATGTAACCCAACACTGAGGGGTCCTCAAAACCTGCAGGGAGACTCATCAAATGGGGATTTAAGTCACAATTTAAGGACATGTACTTGTGTTCCCTCAAAATAAATGGCTTTGACAGAGCCTTTAGACAATCTGTATTTTACTTACAGGCTTGTGAACACATTTGCAACTCCTGAGAGAAATTCTGCTCCTCACACAGGGCGACTAACAGTGACTTTTCTGCAGCCTTTAGTATGACACAAATAGACATTTTGGTGTACAAAATAATCCGTGAAGCAGCTGACCTGGGCTACTTCAGTTCAGCCAAGTTTTTTTTTTTTTTTTTTTTAAATATATATACTTTACAGTGATAAATTGTCATTAATGTCTCTGCTAAGTGGCTCAAGTAACCCTGAGCTGCATCATAAAATAAGATATTTCAGTGAAGGCAAAATGATCTTCATATTAAACACAAAGGAAACTGAGAAGAATGTTTTTGCTCTGCAACTGGACTCTTAAAGTCTTTGTGGTTATTTATGATGACTAAATCAGGCATGGTGTAATATTAAACCATCTGTTATCCTGGAAAGACTATAGTGGAGGTGCAATAGGACAAAGTAAAGAATTTCTTTCCTTTGTTGGGACCTTTGGTCTTTTTAGATAAGTAAACAGACTTTTTCTTTGTCTTTACAACAACACTCCATGGTATAAATGACAGTTCATTAATTTAAAGTTAAGATCATTTAAAAACACTACACTGCCTAAATCAGCTAATCTTAATAATATATTAAGACAGTAGAGAAATTGTCTATGATCACAGTCGTGTTCTGTGTGGTGAAAATAAACTTTCCCAAAAATACATTTTCCCAGTTTAAACAGGATTAATGAGAAGAACGCTAAATGAAGAGCCTAATTCTTGTTATAAAATGCATTATTTAACATATAGTTCCCAGATGTTGTCTTTTCTCACTATGTTTCTGTTTTTTCTTCCATAAGTTGTTGATATTGTTGTGTTCTCTTTATGGTGTTGCAATAGCTGCAATACAAAAAGAGTTTCATATTCCTCTGACAGTAAAATATCATCATCAAGGTGTTAAGTTGTTGATTCACCAGTTATGTGTGCAGCTGTTTGAAAGTGAGCTTCCTGTCTGCAGACAGAAGTGTTCTTTTTCTGTGTCAGATTTTCTGTAGGGGGGCGAGACAGCTCCTTGTGGCTGCACTCAGACTCCCTCATGCAGCCTTTGATGGAAGAATAAAGCAGAGTTTTGTGTGTGCGTGTATGTATGTGTGTGTGTGAGTGTAACGCAACACTCTCCATGCAATGACATTCAAAGACTCCCACTACAACAGCTTAACATCAGCTGAGATGTCTTCGACTCTCATCTTAAAGCTTCTTGTGCAGCATGTTTGAAGAGCATGCAGATGTTAATCAAGCTTTAATTCAGCGTGTACAGCTGGAGTGTTGTGATATATTTCAGTCTTTTTTGGCTGCAGTGAATGAGTGAATGCAAGCCATGATATGCACTGAGCCATGAAGCAGTTCCAGTAAGCATTACCTTCTTTTTCTGTTTTTTTCTTTTATAGGAGCAGTGGCTAACTTTGGCCAGAAGATGGTAATCAGGTATCAGAAGTGTTTGTATATGAGTCAGTAAACGCATTAACCTTAAAAGAGAAGCTGAAGGGCTGATTTGGCTTCTGGCCACTACATAATGCCAAGTCTGCAGTGCTTCAGAGAGTCTGAGACAGAGCCAACAGATGATGCAAACTGATGTCTCAGCTTTACTTGTTGGTCTCAATGTGATATCATAGTTATTTGATTCCCAGAAAAAGATTTATGTTCCTCAACTTGACATTGGAAAATTAGAATAAAACACAGTAAATAAAGTAATCTGACTTAAATGGGAAAAATTTGTTAAAAACGGTAAAATGTGAATTCATAAACAGTTTGACAACAATCTGAGTGACTCATACAGCCACTGTTATTTCTCAAACTTTTTTAATGCTCCAAGATGCGGCAAAGACCAAAGCTTTGAACTGTCAAAGTAATCAGTCAAAATTGAATGTTTGGAGGCTAAAACAGGTCTGATTCTGCAGGTTAAAGCCTCGCTATCTTTTAATAAGTCAAGAATTATGGTTAAAACAAGTACAAGTCAGATTACAATGATCCCAACTGCTAAAGATAAATAAGACTAACTCTTTGTCTATAAAATGGATCAAGTATTTGGACAGAAAAATAAGGTTACACTAGTTTAATGGTGCTGGCTCAAACTCTAAATTCTTATTGAGCTTTGAATCAAAACTTCAGGGCGAAGACCTACTGTTCGATCTGCCCCATCAACCCAAACAGTCAGTGGAAACTGGGAGGCAGCTGAAACTTTAAGTTGTCCAATAACATGATCTGTTTTCCTGAATATTATCAGGTACACATGGATTATAAAACAAAATGCCTGAGGACACACACATATAAAAAGCACATGACTTTTTCTTGAGAAGTAAGCATTTAGTAGGAGAAATCCACAAATCAATCACAAATAATGCAGTTTTAATTTATAGTTTTTTGCAGTTGTGTGTTTTACAGATTCATGCCTATCTGGATGGCTTTGCACCAGTACTTCGTACTTTTGTATATATATGTATATATTGTACCACTTTGGTCACTTTGTGAACCATTTTTATACTAGCAGTTATTCGAGCATAGAAAACAGTTTTCACATGGTTATTTGTTACATTTTATTCATTTGAAAATATTTTAAAACCATCATATTTTAATTATTGGTTGTTAAACTTGAATTTCTTTTGCACCGTCGATATGTTGTACAAGAAGGAATTTAGTACATCCTTGACGTCATCTTTCATCGTGTGAAATAATAGTTTTTCCAATAAACAGTTACAGCGTCTTAGATGGTAATTGGGGAGGGGTGTTTCCGATTCAAGATTGAACAAAACTTTAATAACAAGGTCATGCAACTTAGACGCCTTTTAGAGAAGCTAATTTGGCATCTGTCTTGACTCTTTCTCTTCTATGAGCTCCCCAGCAGCTAAAAGCCAGTCTGATGTTGACTTTTGTATTGGATGCATGTACGTATTGGGTTGGATTTCTTTGTTGAATCAGCCATTGGGCAAGTTCTAAATAGCCAGTGCATTGCTATCCAGTTGCTTGCATGTGACAAGATGCTGTAAAGTAGGGGTGTCCAGCTCTTGTCCTCAGGGGCCACAATCCTGCAGGTTTTTTATGCATCCCTGCTCCAACAAATCTGACTCAAATTAATTAGTCATTGTGTAGAAGCCAGGTGTGTTGCAGCACATCGGGCCTCAAGGACCAACTTTGGACACCCTTGTTGTAAAGAATGTGTCACATGAAGAACTTTATGGCTATGAGATAAGCCGCAATGAGAGGTTCCTCTCAAACGAGGACAGATGATGCAGCTCCTGCTCTTTCAGTCCTTCCTCTTAACACCTTCAATTAAAGCAAAATGTGATTTTTCTCTCATCTAAGCACGACCAACATGTTAGATTAAAAGTCATTGCTATGGAGACACGAAATGGCATACACACATAAATAGTTGCACACACTCCAGCTCACAGCCACAGACATTGCTTTCAGTTATTATGCGTTCATAAATCAAAAGGTTGTGACAGGAATTAATCTAAAACGATGGTGAGTGTAAGTCACCGGATGCAAATATGACAGCTTTATTAGAAAACTAGATTGCTTGAATTTGTCTGAATTAATGTGACACTTTTTCTTTTTTTTTTTTTCTTTTTTTTTTTTTTTTTTCACTTTTTATGTTTTTTTTCACTCCTTTCCACTGACTCACTGAGTTGGGGCTGATGAGGAAGGCGAATCATGTAGCAGCAGAAAAACAGATATGGCCATTTCTCATATTGTTGCTCATCAAAATTCAAATAACATTTAATTATGTTCTACTGAATTTTTATCTCTAATTATGATCTGCACAAACTTATGGATTTGATTTATATCACATCTCAGAATTCAAAACCTGCAGAGTCACAGCACAATGTCCAAGATGGAGCAAGAATAGATGGGAATATTGATTCTTGCCCTTAAACTATTAGTCCTTTTTGATGGATTGGATGAAAATGATAACACAGCTATTTTGTTAATCAATTAATTGCATTTATTGAGCAACAGTAGAAAGACACCCATGTGAGGCACAGCAGTGCTTTCAGCTGAATGCTGAAGTCAGCAAGCTAACATGCTCAGTGGCAATTCAAAAATGCTGATGTTGGGTAGATTCTTGCAATATCAGAAATAATATCAGCAATATATATAATACTGCTGATGCTTTTTCATGTTAACTATCTTTTTCTGTTTTAGGGAAGCAAGTGGCACACAGTTAAGCTGAGGGGCTTTGCTTTAGTTCAGGTATTCGATATACAGTCATGGTAAAGAATAAAAATGTGAAAACCAAAAAGAAAATTGAGCATCCGACAAATGCAACCGTACCTGGTGAATGTATGTATTATATCTGCTGAACACAGACTACTGCAGGGATTCTCAATCCTGGTCGTCAATACCTGTAGGTTTTCCAACTGTACCTGCTGGAACACATCTAACTCAGACTCAGGCAAGCTCTGCACATGTCTGCTAAATAAACACTGATTGAATCAGTTGTGTTGCAGTGTGGACACTTGAAGAAACCTGCAGGACATCAGCCCTCAGTGATCAGGATTGATGATTCCTGGACTACAGTATATAGAAAAGTGTGTCTATTTCCATTCTATCTGACATCCAACAGGGGGCAACTCTTGTGGTTGGAAAATAAAAAAGTAACCATAATTGTCACTTGATTGGTGACTGATCTAAATATTTTCCTAATATTTGTATCATCTTCATTCAAAGTTTCAGATTTTATCTGATCAATTATAATTCAGTTGGAAATTTAGGAGCAGTTTTGTTGTAGCCGATAAGTCCCAATTTTGCCAGAAAACACACGGTCTCATAGTTTTCACATCACATAAATATGTTACAATCTGAAATTGATCCTGCTGCTAAATGTATGATTGTAGAAAAAAAAAAAACCCCACTCTCCATTTATGTGATCATGGAGATGTGATGTATTTGCATGTGTACAAGTTTTCAAAAATGGCACACAGTCTATTAATCTGCTAATAATTACAAACGCTTGACTCAGAGCTCACCTGTGTTTGCTTTATTCCTAGGCCACACACACACACACACACACACACACACACACACACACACACACACACACACACACACACACACACACACACACACACACACACACAGACACACACACTTTCACTATTATTTCATCTTCTTATATGGTTGTTTAAGAAAAACACTTTACTTTTTCAGTGGTCAAGAATATTCTATGTTCTCAATGCTCTAAGTGCAACTATCTTTCTTCTTTTTTTAGAGAGAAAAAAAAAAACCAGTTAAAATTTACTGCTTCATGCCCAGGTGTGTACAAAACACAACGGGAAGCTTGAAGAGGAGATCAAAAGGGGACGTAAATGAAGTTTAAGATAATTTATTTGCTGAAGAGACAGGTTTGTGGGTTATGATTAAAAATGAGTAGCAGAGGGAAGTCATTTCACCTTCAAAAGGAAAGGGTGCTGGTGGTGGATAAGCACCCTGCTGCAGGGAGAAGACAGCTACGTGGCAAGCAATGACAGAATGCAGATGACAGGCTGACGTGTGGACTGTTGGTTTGAGCAGTGGAGTTTGAATATAATATTGTTGGGCTTGTGAAGCCAGTCGTGGTGCTGCAGGACACATTAGGGAGACAGTTTCTAAATATAAGGGAACGCTTTGGAAGACGAGCCAGGGGGGACATTGCAGCAGCCCAGGTGGGATGATTTAGGCTTGATGGGAAGGTTGGGTGGATTCCCTTATGAAGGAGGAGGATTTGGATCTGAGGAGGTGCAGATTGCAAGCCTACTGCAGCATCTGTGATGAACTATGTTAAAGTCTAACTGCAGAACAAAAGATCTGTTAAAAGGTGCAGCTGGGAAGCAACAACAAAGCCATGAAAATGCACAGGCTTTATTTATATTTCATTTTAGAGAAAGCATACATCTGCCGCCTTCAGATCATTCAAAAGCCTCTCTGGGGAATTAATCCTTCTTTGTGAAGAAAGAAATCCAGCATTTGAAGATATACTGAATATATTAGATTAGCAGCATTTTGCAAACTCACACAATATTGGAGCCACAGCAGGAGACATGTTTACTGTATTCACAAAAAAATTCAATTGAAGTGAAATTATATTCACAAGTCTTTGTGTGTATATTTGATTTAGTGACCAAAACACTTAAAAGTGTCACAAAATAAAAGCATTTCTTCTTTCCTGGTGCAGTTTCTAATAATGTGGGAGCCTCGACTTATGACTTACTCCCCTGTTGGAGGCTGCTGTGTAGCGTGTGTGTGTGTGTGTGATAGTGTGTGTATGTTGTCCATCCATGCACTGCTGTGTTCACAGCAGGAGCCAAGCTTCTTAAAGCAAACCCACAACATCAAGCAGGAGTGAGATTTTCTTTCTGGGTTAATGTTAGTACAATGTTTGTGCACATGTGCTGTTTGCATGTGCATTTTTATGCATGTTGGTGGGTATGTTGGTGTGCGCACGTATGTGTCGGAGTGTATCCATGTGCGTAATTGTGCCATTTTCTCCGTGTGGGTGCTTGTGCGTGGTAGACATGGGATTGGGATTCCTTTGATCATGACAGCTGCATGGAGAAACAGATTACCTCTCACTGCTGCGGTGACAGAAAAGCACACTCAGGTTGACAAACCTCA
This sequence comes from Telmatherina bonti, assembly GCF_933228915.1. Taxonomy (NCBI): domain Eukaryota; kingdom Metazoa; phylum Chordata; class Actinopteri; order Atheriniformes; family Telmatherinidae; genus Telmatherina; species Telmatherina bonti. Next base: position 24,532,256 of record NC_136614.1, on the reverse strand, counting down.
CCAGCAAATTTAATATCCTCCTCATTTCACTGACAAACACTGGCTTACAAGAACTTGTATGTGGAGTCAGATTGAATATCACTCCAAATGGTGTGACAATATGACTCACTATAAAAAAGGGGACGGTGAAGCTTCGTTGTCTTGAGCTGGATTTGATAGGTTTAATAAATACATTCATGAAAGGATTTACCAAAAGAGTATGATTGTATGATAGAAGCAAAACATTGACAGATCAATTAAAATAGAAATAATGGAACCGTTTTATTTTGTTGCTAAGGAAAATGGCATGATGTGGGAATTTACAAGCTATCAATAGGAAATAGAAACTACAATACCTACTATATAAACTTCATCTGGGACATTTTGAAGAAGAGAGAAAGCATACTTTATGTAAAAAAGACAAGACGTAGTAATAAAGCTTTATCAGTTCTTCTATTATTGTGTCATTACTTCAACAACACCAACACTTGTCAACTTGTCTGGGAACGTTGTTATTTGGTCATGGTATCCAACGCCAAGTCAAGTCAGCTGGGTTGGGTTTAGTTTCTTGAAGACATTTTGTGATCATCCAAAAGAGTTTTGTCAGTTATGATGGAGACAGTGAGAAGGTTTAACTCAGTAGCCCGTGAAGCCAGTCATGTTTTAGAGATTATTGATCATTATTGATAATCACGACTCACCGTCTCATTCGAGTGTTCACTGTTCCACTTGAACCTATGTGTGAATCGACACTGCCAGTCTCACTGGGATTGCTGAAATGATGTGAGGTGGGAAAATGGTATTCAGCTTCTTATAATGAGCTTTCAGCTTTGTTTATATGTGGCAAAACTGTCCTGGTGTAAAAAGGATTTTACCACTAATTTAGCACAATATGCAAGTAAAACAAGTAAATAGCTCGGTCTGAGATCTGTCTGGAACTTAAATGGCCAATGAGCATCACTGCCTTATTATTACATCATAAATTTGACATCTATTTAAATTTTCCAGAAACCAAAATGAAGACAAAGTATAACTTAATTAAGGATTTGCAATAGCAACACCATCTTTTTGTTTTTCTTACAGTTCTGAAGAAAACCCAATTAAATCTGGAATTTTAAAGGCAGGATAAATGAGTTATTTTTAGAAAATGTTTGCCAGTGGTTCCAGGTTTTGTGCAAAACTAACGACATGCTGAATACCCAGCATGCTCAGGTGAATGTGCCACTGATTCCTTTTTCTATCAATCACTTTCACTTAGAAAATCTTGGAATTGTCGAATAACAAATTTACCCACAACCAGCGAGCTGCTGGACTTCATGTTTAATGTTTATCTGTAGACATCACTGAAAAGCTCTTTGCACTTTAACTGGTATTCATTTTAGACATGAAAGATCTCAATTAAAATTTGCTCCAACTTCCAGGAGACAATGAACACCTCATTTTTTTCACCTGTTTTTTTTTTTCTTTTTTTTTTTTTCATTTTTGCCTTTAATTGTCACCTTACAAACCACATTGTTCCTTTAACCACATATGATTGACTACATAAAAACTGGTTTATTTAGTAACACACCAAACTTATAAATATTTTTGTTATCATAAAAACAACAGTCACATTTGTTAGGTTTTTAATGGTATTTGACAAACAGTAAGCGCTTTCCATGGCATAATGCATGGTTTTATTTAAGTATTTGGACATGTAATCCCTTTAGTTGAGCAAATGGCTTTAAATTAGAAATATTTGAAAGCAACATTGTGAAAGGTGAAACAACTAAGATGTACTAATATCTTACAGTTTTGATATGAATGAAAATTTCAAAAATAAATGTTACTTACTCCCATTTTTATTTTCACAGAAACAGACTTTTAAAGATTGTTAAGACCCAAAGTTTAGTCCGTTTGTAAAATTGTGTCTTTCATTATTATTGTAGAAACTAAATGCTTAATTGGGATTGTCTCAGATCACACGAGCTTCCCATGTCATTTGCAGATGAACTGTATATCTACTGGCCAGTTAAATGAGCTTTGTTCTGACATAATGTGTTAAAACAATTTTACAAGGCATCATAAATGCATTTTTTGTTTAATTACATGGTGATATTTAAATTAGTTTAAAAAAAACCCTCTGAATTCTCACTACAGTAGTAATAACAGCAGCAGCAGTGTGTCACTGCAGCAATGGACATTGTTCAGGCTCATAACCTCACCAACAGTTGAATTTTGTGCTTATTGTACAATCATTTGGTAATAACAAAATGAATATGAAGATGTGCATACTGTAAACCGCTTACTGTAACTATGATCTCATCATGGGCAACAGTCTTGATGTCTGTGAACGCACTCTGAAGTTTTAATATTTATATATTACTCATTATTAATTGTATGTTTCTTCGGTTTAATCTTCATTCATTTTCTGAACCACTTATTCCAATTCAGGGTCGCGGGGAAGCTGGAGCCTATCCCAGCCGGCTTTGGGCGACAGGCAGGGTACACCCTGGACAGCTCGCCAGTCCATCGCAGGGCCACACACAGAGAGACGAACAACCACACTCATGCTCACACTCACTCCTAGGGGCAATTTAGAGTGACCAATTAACCTAACATGCATGTCTTTGGGTGGTGGGAGGAAGCCGGAGTACCCGGAGAGAACCCACGCATACACGGGGAGAACATGCAAACTCCACACAGAAAGGCCACTGACCAAACCAGCCAAGGATCGAACCAGTGACCTTCTTGCTACTAACCACTGCGCCACCGTGCAGCCCCGGTTTAATCTTATTGTTCTAAATTTTTTTTACACACTTATAGGTTTATTTTCATTTTTATTCTTTTTTTATTTTTATTTTCATTTAGTTGTTTTATCTTGTGTTTCTTTCCTATTTGATCTTTTTAACCTTTTAGCTCCAGTGTTTTCCTCATGGGGATCCTCTTTGTCAGGGGCTGCACCTGTTTGATCCATGGGGCCGTTGTGGTGGGGGTCGTCCTGGCCAGGTTTGTTGGTAGGGGTTGTGGCTGTGGTGTTGGCCCCGGCCTGGGCGTCTCCGGTGGTCATTCCTGTGGCGGGTCCTGATGTGGACAGAGCCTACAGATAATGTATCCTTGCAGGAGTGTCAAGCCAGATACAGACTTAGAATCCTGAAGGTAGTTTTATTTAGGTCAGGGGAAAGGTGGGGTTGTGGGTTTGGGCTGCGTGTGTGTGTGTGTGTGTAAGTGTGAAATTGTTTTATGTTGTTCAACACTTTGAAATACTCCAGTATGGAAAGTGCTATATAAATAAAGTTTTCATTTGATTTTGCATTACGACGCACACCACTGGGTAAGTGTGATCAAAGCTTTGTGGCACTGTTGATCCTAAAGTGTGTTGTGGAGACGTGCATGACAAGATGTTGGATCGGAAAAAGCATCTGTTTCAACTCCAAGCTTGCTTATGCGGTTACAGAATATGTACTTTCAGTCGGTGTAAAAAAATAGTTATTTTATGGGCAAGTTGATGAAAAATGTTAAATAATGTATCAAAGCCAGTCTAGATCTGAATCTTCACAACTTTGAATGTTTAGTTCTCACAAATAGTCAAAGATCACAGTTTAATACACAGTCATGTCTTTATACTTTCAAGTGAAACTGTTTCAGAATAAACTATCAGGATTTGGCAGCTTCTGCCACAAACAGGAAACCCGACAAACTTCCAACAGCTGCTGATGTCGAAACTTGTCAAGAGAAGCAACATAAAAAGAAAAAAATACTGGCAACCCAGCATCAAAAGAGAATGAAGTGGTCTCTTCTTTGTTTTGTGGATCGTTATGTAATGTTCTTTCAAAAAAAGTTAACATATTGTGTTTTTTATTTTTTATTTTTATTTTTTTATTTATCTGAGCTCATTTCTAAAAATGTTTTGGTTTTTGTCTTGTCTTCAGTCTATCATACAGCTTCATGTGAGTGTAAAAAAATCTCAGTCGAATTAGAAACCAATCCTAGTTTAACATGCCAGCTTTATGGGTGTCATTTTACTAGTTTCCTCAATTATCACAACATGTTAAGTTGTAACTTTGCTGTTGGATTTATTATGGGGGACAAGAGCAGTGACGCTTGAAAAAAAACATTTTTAGTCTCGTTTTCTTTTGTACATCATTATCTTTATTATATTTCTTTAAAACATGGTGTAGATCTTAATTTTTACAATGTTGTTGTATGTTAAAGTTTATTAATATGCAAATTAACACAACAGATTGCTGGAAAAGAAGCAAAAAAAAAAAAAAAAAAAAAATCCATTAGACATAAAAACTAACCACAGCCTCTTTGGTATGAAACCAGTCCTGCATCAATAAAACATTATCTAACTGAAACACATTTCTTTGAAAGCATAAAACAATACCTGCTGCAGATTTGCATGTGTCATATGCTGTGTGTCATGTTTGTATGTGAACCCCATGGTTCTGTTCTGTGTAGTGCACCAAGCCTGAGGGCTATTGTTGCCAGGTTGTGTAAATAAATTAAAGCAACAAATTATGTTTAAAAGCTTCTCCCTCAGGCCAGGGAAAACTACGATCCATTATTCATGGCTTTTGCTGCCAGGAATCTAAAAGCAGGTGTGTGTGTGTGTACGTGTGTCAGTATTTTTTATGTCAATTATTTTAAGATTAACCGTCCTTACCTCATCATGTTACTGCACTAATGGCATTGACTGCTACTTATATTATATTTTCATACCAGCTATGACACCACAGTGGCTCTTGAACTTCTTTTCCATTTTGCTGTAAACGGAGAGATTGTGGTCAGAATCTACTGAAAGAGATCGCTGAACGCTGACGCTGCAGTTTTTTTGTTTGCACTGAATACCTGCATAATTAAAGAAAAACAGGTTATGATGTAAAAGTTAGTTAAACAACAATGTGTGTACTGACTGTGTTTAAAATTTCAGATGGATTAATATGAGATGAAGCTGTAAAAAAAGCTCTAATCTAATTTCTGATATAATTTCTGTTACTGTTGATGGTTAAAGTGAATGTATCTGAATTTGTGTCAGTCCTAAATAAACGGCATTGATCTCATCTCATCATATAGATGGATCCTGTTAAGCTGCTGTGAACGAGCTTATCACACAGAATGAAAGCAGGTCGTTTCCATGACTCTGAGGGGGAAAAGTCAGTCGTTAAAACTCACTAATAACTGTAACATTTAATGACTGGCCGAGAAACTGTCACAGAGTGCTTGTAAATGTGTAAGAGGTCACTTTGGTTTTTGTGCAGGTGAAACGAATAAGATGTAACATGGTCGAGTTAGCTTCAGGGGTGGCGACTTAGTTTTCTTTTAATTCTCAGCAGAAAAGCTGATGAGCCAGTTCCTTTACTCGATAAATTCTTTTCGATATGAAATGAAAAGTCACTGACTTAAACTAGTACTTTGTTAAATCATCAACTCGGTGCGACTCAGTTCAGATGGAGTGCATGTGTGGTTTAGAGATGGTCAAATGTTTGCTTGCTCAAATCAAGAGATGTTTTAATTAAAATCAATGGAGAAAAAGTCACAAAAGAATCAAATAATTTAATCTTTATTTTTTTCATTTTTTTAAAGGGACAGATGTTGTGGTTTTGTCAAACAATATAAGCATATTTTTCCTACATCTTGTAAGGTGGTGTCTTTGTTTGCATTACTCTATTTTGTTTACCATCTCAAGCTTTCTGCAGAAAAATAAACTCATTGTTTAAAATAAAATCTTGAGCTGGGAATTGCTTGATATGTATTTACTGACCAAACTGTTAACTAAGATTAAGATTTGTTTTGATTTTTTAGATTTATTATATATTTATATATATATTTTTTATTAATTCATCTCAATTCAGATTTAAGTTAAATTTAAGTACATTTAAAATGTTTTTTTTTTTTTTTTTTTTGTCTAAATAATCACAAACAGCATTAAAATATTGTCAAATTTAATAGTAAAAACATCATCTGTATTGATCCAGTTATGAGTGTCGGGTAAGTTTATTTATTCATTCATTCATTTATACTTACTGCTTTATTCAATGAAGGGATGTGGGAAGCTGGAGCCTATCCCTGCAGTCTTTGGGTGAAAGGCCGGGTACACCCTAGACAGTCCATTGCAGGGCAATTTAGAGTAACCCATTAACCTAACATTTGGACAGTGGGAGGAAGCCAGAGTACACACAGAGACCATGCAAACTCCACACAGAAAAGACCACTGCCTAAACCTTGCCCCAGCAACCTTCTTGCTGTGAGGCCACAGTGCTAACCACTATGCCACCGTGCACCACATATTTAGCCCATTTACAATATTCCTAGTTTTGTCTATTTTATTTAACTTCAATTAATCTTATTTTTATTCTGTTATGTAAATTTGATCTGTTTTTTTATTTTTTCAAGATTGTGCTTATTCTTGTTTATTTATTCAGATGAACACATTTTAATTTAACCTTTGTGTTTTAATTTCCTCAGTTAGGTGGACATTGCTTTTAGACAGATTTTTGTTCATTATGTTTTTAATGTAAAACCATCTGCGTTGTGTTTTCTTTGCATGAAAGGGTGCTTGATAAACAAAGATTGATAGATTTTAAGATTTGTTTTTATGTATTCATTGAGGAATTGATGTAGTGGCCGATTAGATGCTTTATGTTCAAGCTCTTTTATTTGTTTCACCTAGTAACTCTGGAGGGACCAGAGGAAATTAAATCCTCATCATGTCTGCTTCTTCTTGACATTAGAGTTCATTCTCTTATGAGGCACATCATCCTAAAAGTTGTCAGGTTGAAGATTTTTTAGTAAAAGTTTTTTTTAACTGTTCAGACTAATTTAAATCAATCATCTGATGATTTAATAACATGTTTATTATAAAATACATAAAATGTAGGGATGTTTGATATTGGCTATTTTACAGATATATACTTATTTTGTCCAGCTCTTAATTTCAGATACCAATATCAACCGATACCGAGATTTTTGGAGAAAGTTGTGCCAAACAAACAAAAATATCTGGAAAACTAAACCTCTCTTATATTTAGTCAGTTTCAGTTAGAAGAGACGTAGCTGGAGTTAGATATATAACAAGTGCTTGTTGTGTAAAAGTTGTGTCATGAAAAAAACAAAAACAAAAAAACAATCAGGTAATTGCCGGTATTATGTTTTAATGATGACATTGGCTAATTCTCAAAACCTTTAATCATCTTTGAATTTAGCAGCTTGTGAGAGAAATAGAGCTATAAGTGGCCTAGTTTCTCACTGCTGAATTAAAAGATGGACCCTTCGTTCAGAGACATCCCTCTAGATATATTTTCTCAGCAATGAGAGACAGTTAAGAAAAGCACATCAAGAAAAAAATAAACCTAAAACATACTGTTCATGTGCCACTCTGACAAAGGAAATCAAAGCCAAGTTCTCAATTTTAGGGTCTTTATTGATCAAATCTCAGTAACTAATGGACAGAACAGACATAATTGCAATCTAAATTCTCCCTCTCTGCTTCTCCACACCTTCTCGTTCAACGCTTTTAAATCCCTCTCGTTTGCTTTCTCCAGGCAGCTGGGGATGCGTTTCATTCTTCTCTTCTCCACCTCCTCTTTCTCAGAGCTCCTCTGAATGGAAGGCTGAAAAACACAAAAGAGACTTCATAAATCCAAATTTTACAAAGTGAAGAACGTGCACATGACAGTCTGATTGGAACTATATCTGATAGAAAGATAGTTCTTTACATGCCATATAACAAAAAGGTAAAAGAAAGAAAGGTAATCTCATCCTTTGTGCATAAAGGAATGTTTTTTTTTTATATATAATTTTTTTCTATTCAGCCTAATATCTGTCTGGCCTTGAGCATCTTTTTTTTTTTCTTTTTAAACAAAATGCTTCTCATATTCAGGGTACAGGAGTGACATCTGTTTCTAAATGAACACATCATAGTTTAAACAAACTGAAACAAATTTCAGTTTTGGTGCATTTTAATTAAATAATATGTCTCATAACTGAACAGAAATTATATTCAAGCATAATATAATTTCATATTCATCATACCTCAGTTAGGGAGCATTGATGCTCTGATGGCTCTTACTGATGAGTGATTGCGATCATGTAAGAACATGGGGATACGCGTTGTTTTAAGAATGCTACTTGTTAGTCATTATCATCATTCCATGGTTAATTTGTGTGAGAAGATGTTTTCTTACATGTGAGGGTTTCAGTTAGCTGGTGAATACCTTCCTCTTCCTCATCGGGAGCTACCAAACCAACAACAAATGTCCACATCATCTCCAGCCAGTCAGCACTCTCCTGGGGTGGGACATCAACATGGATTGTGGCAGGCCTTTGTTTTACAGGACGAATCCCACCTAAAATAAAACACAAGATAACCTTTGAAACTTTTTTCTACATTAGTGATTTAGAAGATATGTAAATGTTGAGCTCCTGACTGCTTTCTCTTAACACTTGTAACCATTACAATTAATTTCCTATACATCTGTGTCTTCATCTTGCTTCTTTGTTTTCATTCAAGTGTTTGTGCATCGCAGCTGTTTTAGTATTTTTGTGAAACTGTCAAAAGGATTATGGTTGGAGCTAAAACCCAACACAATAACAACATAATGATTTTATTCTAGCAAATGTTACGCATTCTGGTGGAAAAAAAGACCCAGATTTATTGTTTGTTGGTCATTGTTGAGTTTTTAATAGACCTACATGAACTATTCCTGAGATTGTACTCTTTGTGTATTTACTAAATTATGGCTTTGAATTCAAGCAAAAACTCTATGAAATAGCATTTTGATACTGACTGATTTATTTAATGATATGAATCAGATTAAATGTCCTTCTGTCATCGGTGCATGGCATCTTGATGTAATCATTATTAATTCTGAAACACTGATATTAATATTGGTATTATTTTAAAGTGATGACATAACCACAACATAAAGCACTGGCCTACAGTTGGTTGCCTAGGTGACATGCCAACATGACAATGTACCGCTGTTGGTCTTTAAAGCTTCATGTTTTTCTGTAAGCTTTCAGATAATGTTGATTTATTTGGATCATAAATATACATCTGCACTTCAATGTACCTTTAATAAAACAAAGAAGCTATTTAAACTCATCCAAGGATGTTGGATACAGGTTCATGGCTTTAAAATAATATATTAATTTGTTTACAAAGGAACATCAGGCTGCTTGGAGATGGTTTGAAGTTTTAACCTTGAGCAAACTTGCAAATGATGTTCTTTCTAATGTCCTCAGACATTTTCCACTTTTTGTTTTACTTTTCCAAGTTCAGTCACGCTAAGCAGTATTTATTTTTATTTTGATTGGCTGAATGAAGGCATTTATTATGCCTGTTATTATGCCTGCCAACAGTAAGCTACTTGGAATACTGTATCATGCTTCAGCAATATATTTCTTTCAATATGTAAACAGGAATTAAACTTATTTATTTTCCCTTTTGCTTTTTATATTTTATGACTCTAAACCAGCGGTCACAGCATATGGATACAGTTCATACTGATTATAAATACGTCTATAAGTGTCAAGAGTACCACTGGTTTGAATTGAAATACTGAAGATCTTTGTTTAATTAACAAAAAGATGCCTGAAAGTGCACTGCTGTCTATATGTATATTACATGATCTAAGTTTTGTAATAAAAGGAGTATGTGCTAAATTTCAGCTTGCCTCTAGCCTTCAAACCTCTCTTGGCAATGGCAGGAGGAGGCGGGAGACCTGAACAGGAGACAGATGCATTACATTAACAAAGAAAGTATATGAAGCTTTCTGAGAAAACGCTAAAGATTCAGGCAAACAAAGAGGAAAAGCACACGTGCAAAAAGAATTTTGAGAAATCAGAAATAAATGATCGGCAACCTTCATGTCACTGTATATTTTACCATTCACAGCCAGATTTAGAGCTTTGCTACTATCGTGTTGCAAATATGACAAAAGAAAACCTCACATGCAAGTCATGGTTTTCAAACATGTTAGAATTTGTCATGATGCAAAAGAGACAAACTGAATGGAAATACTGACAATAAAAAATCACCACAAGCATATTGATAACAAAACTGTTTTATTTATTTTACCTGTTCTTCCATCTCTGACAGTGTCTGCATAGATACGAGGCAACGTCACTCACTGATATTTTCGTTACAGTTGTGTAAAAACACAAAGAAACAATACATGCATCAGAAATGTGCTGATAGCACTTTCTGTTGAGGCACCCATTAAGAAATTTCTGACTAAAACTGTGAGATATGTCATTAGCAGTAATGAGCCTGTAATTATAGCCAAATCATGGTTCTTTATTTTACTTTCAAATCAGCAACAGGATCAGTTTAATGGATTTTTTTTAGCCCTAACCTTAAAAAAAAAAAATCTAAAACAAAAACAAAACAAAAAATAAAAAAACGGAAAGAAATAAAGAAAAGTCCAGAGTAAAATCCAATATTAAAATAAAAAAGGCAGCCGAAATGGATGATTGCACCAGTCATTCGTCCAAGACTTCATTAAGATTCATGATTATGCACAACTGATTGCACATCACTATTAAAATGGTGATTCTAAATTACCTATAGGGAGGACTTGGGGTGTGTTTGTCTGTCTGTGTGTTAGTTCTCTGTTGAACTGGAGGGACAGCACCTCCCAATGAACTTGAACAGGATGAAAAAGGGATCCTCAATTCTAATCCTCGAGGCAGGTGTCCTGTAGGTTTTCCAAGTGTCCCTGCAGGAACACATCTGACTCCGACTCAGACAAGCTCTGCACATGTCTGCTAAATACCTACTGATTTAAATCAGGTGTGTTGCAGTGGGGACATGGAAAACCTGCACAACACCGGCCCTTGAAGTCCAGGATTGAGTATTCCTGAGATAAAGACTGTGTGGGCTGACGTTGTCCTTTCACACACTGAAAACAATTTAAATATATGTATTTATATCAATGGCTGATGATAATATTTTAATGAAATTGGCAAAAACGGCAGTTGATTTTACTAGTCAATTATCACAATTTATTAATTAAAAATGGATTGGCAATCTCGGCTTGAAATGATGTGTATGTTGATTCGTGTATGTAAAGTGCCCTGTGACATTTAAACCAACTCAAAACAATTGGTTGACATACTGGTTTTGACAGCTACACCTCTGTAGTGCTATGGAAGTTTTTTTAATTCTTTTTTTTTTTTTTTTTTTTTTACCAAAATGAACGAACTTCTTTAAATAGGTGGAAAGTGATTCATTCATTACTGAGACTGACAAAGCCACAATTCTGTTAAATCCTTTCAGAAATGTTGCTTTTTATGTAAAGATTTTGCGAGAAACATTTGCTTTTATATAAAACTATTATTTTTGTAATGTAAAAGCTTTTATTTATTTTATAATTGAAATTAATTTTAAATTTTATGTAATGGTAGAACTCCACCGCCTGCTGATATGAAGTTGTATACCTGCAGTCAGAGCCATATATAAAGGCCAGATGCTTTACGGCGGAGTTTCGAACGGCAGAAACGGCCAGCTGTGGGAGTGATTCGCACAAATACTCTTAACTTGCTGAAATCTTGACAGATTTACAAACAGTTTGGTTTCTTACAAAAGTTATTAATGTGCCTATAATTCTGGATTCTTGAATCTGTAGAATTTGTAGCTGTTGTCCTTGAAAAACAACTTAATTGTGCAGCACAGTTGTGAATCAAGAGGATTTACTGACACCAATGGCGCCCAAATTAGAGCAGGAATACTTTAATTTTGCGAGGTATTCTACTCTGTCAAGGGTTTCAGTAGAAGCACAACCAGTTAACATTCTCATAAATTCATTGATGTACTCTGCAAAGTAATAACACAAACAAAAAACCTTTAAGAATCCCCTTCTGATGTGGCTTAATGCTAATGAGTACCTAAAAGGCTATAGTTGCACACATTTACAATGAATTAAATATTGAACCAACCTCTGATGGGAAGCCGCTCTGCATTTCAGGAGAGAGGACTCGGACAGGACAGACTGTCCAGTTCAAACGGCAAGATCCAGAAGCTTCACAGTCCTGAGCAAAGACTTTTAGCCCAAGCTGTGTTTAATACTTTTATAATTCATGTGTTGTTTGTGATGGTGTAAAGTCCCCTCCCACTCTGCTGGGCCCATGTGGATCTGAACAGTGGAATCTGAATTTAGGTCATTTAATTGTAAATTGACGTGTCCTCCGTGTGAACATCCCCACACTCGTGTAGTTCTCTGTAAATGGTGGGGATTTTAACAAGCTGCATTTCTTCATGTATATATGTATATGTATTTTACTTTTATGTCCAAGATGTTACCAACAATGAAGAGAATTATGACTTAGAAATGTATTATATGATATAATATATCAATCATTCTATTCATTCTATTCTATGTTATAACACAACGATCATCTTTTTAGTGTGTATATTCATTGCACCTATCTGATCATTTCCACATTAAAGTCCATGGTTAAAGCTCTGCTTAGTAGAATTTTTGGTTATAATTATTTATGCATATCTGGTGTTTATTGCAAACTAAATCCTTTTAAAAAAACAACTAATTTAAATGGAGCATGTTATATTCCTGCACTAGTAAAACAATGTACTGAATAAGCTGACTGTGGCAAGATGGCCATGTGTTGCAGATGTTCGACTCCATTGGCTATTAGCTTGGATGAGTCTATGCTGTTTGAATTTTTCACTTTTTATCATTTTTAATCGAACCCTGTCTTTTCTTATTGCTTGATAAGGTCTTGGCGCAATAAGGAATAACATGTCACAATATTATAGTAAGTTTAGGCTCTATGTAGTAAGAAAAGAACAAATAAATGGCATCTTGCTAACTTTCGTTGATGTTCTGCTGCTTTTAAAGCTCAATATCACGGATTGAAACACGCATTTTTTTATTAAGTGAAACCTGACAATTACGAATGGGAACTGAGTCACAGCACATCTATGTGGTCAGATTTTAGCCAAATTGTGAAACTTTTGGTTGGTGGTAGTGGTGGCACTTGATGCAAAGCATATCGCTGTCGTGTTCTGGCTCCAACACAGCTCTATGCATTATAAACATACAGCTTTGGTTGAACATGATTTTTTTTTAAAATTTAATGTCATATAAGCATGATGTCGTGTCCATCTTTAAACGTTGACAAAGAAGATGCTCATTTATTTCTTATGTCGTCCTCGTCCCTTATTTCATGTTACAGCTCCAACTTTATTAGTTTTCATATTATTGTACACTGCATTGTTTGAAGGCGCATCTAAGCTGGATCAGAGAAGCTCAGTGAAGCAGTGATTTTACAGTGATGATAACAATATGTAAATGGTCAAATACTATTATGACTTGCCTCTGCTGCTGCACAACCAGAATCCATCCATGAGAGGAAAGGTTATAATTTTGCTTTGGATTGTAACTGTGAAAATAAAAACCTGTTTTTCGGCTGCCAACAGTGTTAAAACACACTGATCATACACTGCTGCTCCAGTGCAGGTGTTTTGCATTTGCCTCTCTGAGGGCTGTGTGAGTTGGGCTTTCATCACTTCTGTGTGACTGTTATGATAACTGTCATCTCTAAAGTGTTAAATGCATTGTTTTGATTTTCTCTGCGGATCTCTTTAATTTTCCCACTGCCAGATGGAAGACGCGTTTTTGCCTATTTCTCTCCCACTGTGGAAGAGTTGCAGCTTCGTAAATAACTGATTAATGCACTGACATTTCTTTGATTGGCACTCCACACACAAAGCCAGAGAAACCAGGAAAAGACAGCAAACATTTCCCCTTGGCAATTCTCTGTATTCATTTTATTGTTCTTCCTTAGTCAATCAGTCTCAGTTTCTGTGTCTTTCTGCTTCCATAACCTGGCTCTCTTCTTCCTTTTGGCTCTTTAAAAGCATTTCTATTTATGCTCACAGTTCTGCTTTCTTGTTCGAGTCCTCTGTCTCTTTGTCCCTTCCCCCCTTCTCTCTCCTCTCTATATTTTTGGATATGTGGCAGTTTAGCGCCTCTAAAGAGAAAGAAACAAGATCAAAAATATAAACCCTCCCACAGAAACAAATAAAGTCCAGGTGGGTTCTAAAAATAACCCTCAGAGAGGAAAAAATATAGTTTGAAGATATATCTAAGCACGATAAGAGAGACTAATGATGTACACCCTTCAAGCTGTCAGTGTGTTTTTTTTTAGACTGATAAGGTTTAAAAACTTTAAGATAATTTTGTTAATGCCTGAAACAGGATATCATTAGTTGTGTTTTTGCACTTTAAAGAAAATAATTTGTATTAACTATCAACTTTTCTTAGTTTTAAATGAAGATGTGTTTAATCATCTTCTGATGCCCAGTTGTTTACCTTCATTCTGCTCAAAGCTCCACTGTAATTTTCTACATATTATGTCTCTGTTGCAGTTTGTCTTTATCTGCTTCTGTGTCCACATCCTTTTCATATACGGATGCTTGTTTGTTTTTTGTTTTTTTTATACATTTTTGTTCCAACAACATGCCTAAAAACAATCTCTGCTCAAAGATAACTGCAGCTCAGTGAGCCTTCTTTAATTTGAAAAATTCCAGAAAGTTTTTTATGCTTTTTATCAAAATGATACGATTTGAAAATATTTGATAAATATCTGACAATGAAGGATGACAATGGCGTAAATGGGATTTTTGGCCTTCATCTGCATTCTAAAGTTAATAAAAAGTCTTAAAAGATGGGCAAGGTTTATTGCTACTTCTAGATGAAATGTGATTAGTATATAAGAAAATATATCATACAGAGTTTTTCTTGCTAGTCTTTGTTGGCTAGATTTTCAGAGGTTAATTTGCAGCAATAATTCCATCTAAAATCTCAGCTAGTTTGCAGATTGGCTGGGCTACAATCAGTCCATGAGGATCAGAAAGTCCAGATAAAACGCATCACATGCACATACTATTAAAAACGCATGTTGATTTTTCGTGCACTGATTTGAACTAAAAAGTGAAAAATAAATGAAACAAAATGCTGGGCAAAGCTACTTCAGAAGAAAATCATGAATCAGTAAAAACATTTACAAAACTGACATCAGGGCACTTTTGTTCAAAGGCTAAATCAACAGTGAGTCCCTTTATCTTGTTGAACTTGTAAGCTAATCATGCATGCTATTGCACATTTCTAAGGTCTAGAGGCTCTGATTAGATTTATTGCCTTGAGGCTTTTGGTGATTAATGTAATGACCCAGTTCAAGTAAATGTCTATATCCAAACCTAATTAACAGCTGATCATTGGAGCATTTTAAACGGAACATTTTGTGTCAAAATCAATTCACAACAATGGAAGCGAAAGGACTCATTGGTGAGCGCTGGGAGAGAAATTGATCTGCATTGAAAGCAAATTTGGTGAACTTTGACCTTAAAGTTTGCATTCCAAGAGATAATGAAGTTTAAAAAAATATTTTGCGGCTTTTTTTGTTTTATTTGAACTACTCTGGGTGAGAACTGTTCTAAATGTGACAAAAACAGTTTTCTGAAGGATGATTCTCCATTTTTAGGTTTGAATTTTTTAACCAGAAGATTATTTTGCTCAAACGAGATCACACTGGTATTTAAATACATGTTTAGCAGCAACCTTTAATGCTTTCATGATTTATGGAAAATATTTACTGGAGAAAAATCACAATTTTCTTTTGGGATTTATTGTTGATTTATCCTTAAAATGACCAAATGTAAAACAATATGATGGACACGTCTTGAACCAGACACTCAACATTTGATGCAGAACTGTCACATGCAGCGCTCTAGAAGCAAGCAGTGCAATCAAACTGTGGTTTAGTTGTTGCTTTTACCAGGTGAGAGACACACGGGGTCGTCACAGTATGATGTGTAGTCTTTGGATGGGGATGACAGGTGATTGACAGCATGAGGATGGAGAGGACAAGGAGGGTGGAGGATGAAGAAAGAAGGAAAGTGAGGAGAGGAGTTAAAGATGAGTGTGTTGGATGTGTATGAAAGGACCATTGCTAGACAATAGGATAATCCACATGGAGAAGTGTGGTGGTGGGAGTGGTAAAGGGCAGATATGAGTAGAATTGCTAGAAAGATCTTAGTGGCAGTGAACTAACTGCATACTAGAACACAGCAACTGGAGGGAATATCTTATTATGTTATTTTTTTCAATTCAAGTTTAAGATTGACTTTAGATGTCAAAGAGTTTCAAAGAAAAAAAATCTATTTCATTCAAGGACTGTTTTTCAAGGACAAAAGATGTTTTTCGTCTTTAATTAAAGTTACTGTCACCAGTCACAATATTAAAACCAGCAATATTTGTGCTACTGAAAAATCTCTGATATGTCAAAGTATGAACTCTACAGACCTCAGGTGGTGTTAGGTAACAAAACTATTTGTAAGGGCTAAAATCTGGCATCTCAATTTATAGCACATAAAATAGATGGATTCAGATCAGAAAAATATAAAGGCCAGGTCAACACTTTCACTTTTAAAATGTTTGTGCAAAACCTTTTTTTTTAATTTTTTTAAATTAATTTTTGTTTTCTTATCCATACTGGCTTTATGGGTGTCTTCTGCTGTCAGAGAATACTGCCAAACACGACACTTTGTATGTATTGTTAGCTCTATTGTATTGTATGTATTAAAGAATGTCAAAATCTCTATCCATATTTGCATCTTGTTACTCCCTGTTGCCTGATACATCCAGTGAAAGGACATGGGGGAGATGCAAAGATGAGCTACAAGTTCTGGTCAGAGTGTCTTTTTTTCACACCCTATCTGCCTGCAGAAAATTACCGTTGTCAGTGATTGTCTTATCTTTTCAAATATTAGCACCATAGCTGTCCTTCAGCACAAGTTTCTCTGTTTGCAGCACCGAGCTGCTAGAAATGATAGAATCTAAGTGTAAATTCACAAATAAGCTACAGAAAACATGAGCCATGTTTTTGATGTTTTTGATGGGTGCCAGAGATCTGGAAGTTCATATCAGTTTTGCAGTCATAGGTTTTATTAATTTATTAGTTTTAAAAGTATTATTATTATTTTTTTTTATACTTTCTTTATTATCATTATTGCTTCATACGGGGACAAATACGGGGATCAATGCACACAGTCATGGTTCAACACAGATTATCCTCTTTTCACAATAAACAGTCCTTGTACAACAAGTAGTCTTATGACTCAGTCTTGGCCAGCCCCTCCATTGCTTCATGAGCCAGCTTGGATACTCACAAGTGCCTATAAGGATCTGCATGATATTGAGTCAACACAGATCCACAAGTAGCCGAGTGTTATGTACCGTGTGATCTGATACCCTTCCCAAATAGTCAGTATTAAGGCTTTTTATGTTTTGATACCACAACATATCATCCGTGTGATCAGACCACACAGGTTATGCGAATCAATGAATCTTAGGCACCCATGACTGAATTGATAGCAATGATGGTTCACAGTTGTACAATATTAGATCCCTAACAACCACAGAAGTAGCACCAAACACTTGCACCGACATTATAGCCCAGTGCTTTAACAATCACAATTTGTACTTTGTTATGACCCCTGGCATCATAAGTCAAGACAGATGTGTGGTTCCTCAACCTGACAAAGTATTTATGATGACCAACCCTAAGCAGAGCTAACAAAACAGTAAGGACTTTTTAAATATAAAAAAGAAATTGCCAGATGAATGCCAGACTGAGAAAAGAATATCTATACCTAAAATAAACTCCTATAATAAACTCCAATAATGCTTCCAGTTTATTGTTATTGACTTTACCTTTCAGTGGTTTTATTGTTGTGGCTGGTGGCTGGGTGGCTTAAAGGGTTTGTAAGCATGATCACTGAGACAGTATGAACAGTATGAATCAAGTGAAGGATACAGAAAATGTTTGAAAAAAATGTCACATTTACTATAATCGAATAGCAATATAGTTATAAGTTTAGGAAAATACATTTTTTAAGTGTGCTCAGATAGCAGGATATACACATCAAGAAGAAAAGCTGCTCACAGTTTCTGCTGGACAACAAAAACTGTTAATAAAAAGTTTACATCAGCCAAATTATTAAACCATATCACTCTAAGCTCTTTGTTGGATTCAAACCGTTTGCCTGTGTTTTCAGTATGCATGTTATCGCCACCACGTGCACTTTCAATCCATTCTACAAGAGTAGAAGTGAAATGTTGAAGGTAAAATGAGGTGGTGTGGAAAAAAAAACCTCAGTATGTACAAGCTGTGCTGGTACATTAATGTTAGATTCCAACTGAACAAGTGAGCGTGAGAAATACATTTCTAAATATGGGGAAATGGGTGTCATTTTCAAAGCATCTGTCTGCAGAGTAAGTGGTAAACACACATTTTGTCACTTTAAGCATAAAAGTCGCATATATGTTTAAAATTTATGATACTAATGTGGGCTGTGAAGAGGAAACAGATTGTGTTTGTCACATTACACAGATGCTGTTGAAAATGATCTCTGTGAGAACGTGCCCACTTTTGAAGTATGCTTCAAAAATGTCTGAAAGGTTTCTGGATGGAAAATGGAAGTATGACTAAAATGTGAAAAAAATGGAGGCGTGGATGGAAAATGTCAATTAGGTACAGCAAAATCCTAAAAGGACACATTATAAAACACATTTTATAACTGAATTACTATTAATGTTTAAGAGCATAAAATCCGAACAATATCAAGCTGTAAAACATTCTGCACATAAAAGGAAGCATGAGTTACCTGCTAGAGTCTTATAATCAAGCAGATCGAATAGAACAATTGCCACTCCGGACCATGTGATGACAAGAGCCACAACCAGCAGCCAGGCCATTGGTGAGCTGAAGGTTAAAATGACATCATCCAAGAATGTCCTCTGATGGGATCGAGACTGGGGGGCCGCCCCCCCACCGTCAGCTTGACTGCTCATTGCTAAAAAGTGTAGCAGACAGATAAGGAGAAGACAGGTAAGTGGAGAGAAGGCAGCTTCAGATGATAAAACATATAAGAATGCCCACAATATAAGAAAATCCACAAAGTTTTATCAGTTTTAAGCAACAGGAGTTTCAACAACACCCCCCCCCCCCCCCCCCCCACACACACACATCAAAAGTCATTTCATATTTACCTCTTTTAAAGGTCAAAATTATCATCACACATCCCAAGTCAATTATGCCATGCTGCATGTAAGACAACATTGTATGTTAATTCAAATCCAGCTTTCACTCCTAACATTAAATATTCACAGATGAGAGCAGTAAAAACAGGAAGAAGTCACATGTGGGAGGAAAGGAAAGAGAAAACTGCATTTTCTGTGTAAAAATATGCAAGAAAAGTTTCAATATCTCACACTGAAGTCATGGATTTACAGTTTCTTGACATCTAAAACAAAAATGCTGCAGTTAAATCACCATTTGTGGACCAGTCCAATGATCTTGGACATGAAGCTTCTTTATTGCTAACTTGTAACAGTCTAACTTAAGATTTTTTTTTTTTTATAGAAAACACTAATGTATTCAGTTACTGTCTGCTGCCAGATAACAGGAATGTGAGACTCACAATAAGTGTATCTTCTGAACAACAAACAGCAGAACATTGTTGTGAGTAATCCATTAGAGTGCAGACCTGTTCAAAGGAGCAGAAAACATTACTCCCCTTGATTATTCAGTTTGACAGTTTTACACATCAAAACAAAATGAAAATCTATCTGGTCATTTGCACGTCTTAAAGTGAACAGCAACTATTTGACTTCAATTGAGTTCAGTTCGATCAATTCTATTTGCAGTGAAAGTCATCAAAAAGAAAGTCAACAAAGTGATATTAAGACACTTTAAAGACAAAATCAGTTCAAGCCAATTAATTGTGCCTGTATGACAGAAACCCACATTAGTCCAGTTTAAACTGATCATTCTGTATTCATAAAGTCATCCTATGAATCAAGTGTTTCATGGTGAAATATGAACCTGTCTGTCTGACTGCTAAAACTGGGCTAACACCGGTTTATGCAACAGGACAGTGGTCAAGGACTTCATCAAAACCCCACCAGAATGTCTGAAAAAAGGAAAAGAATCAGTGTTGCAAAAATTCAGACCTCAGCCTGATTGAAATGCTGTTTTAGGACCTTAAAAGATTGGTGCAAAAAGAAATGATGGCATCTCACAAAACAAATCCTGTTTGAATTTTTTTATCCACCCCTTGTTCATTTTGGCCCAGTTTTTGTTCAGGAGATAATGACTTTTTTTTCCTCACATCCTGTTCATTTATGGTTGTTTTGCTTAATTTTAATGCCTATTTCAGACCAAATGTATACTTCCCACCAACATACTGACATACTGAATAAAACGTTTGAATATGAAGAACTACCTTCTTTCTGTCATTATCATAGGTGTGTGGGTGAAGCCACTGCATCAGTTTTACTGGCCTCCGTTTGACTTCTTTTAGTCACTCAATAAATAATATAGAGCCCATTTGTTTCAGGACATTGTTGTTGGTAACTTAGTGTTAGAGCGTTTATCTTTAGGTTAGTGCTATGTGGATTGTTAAAGGCAATGTGAGTGATTTTCCTATTGGAGTCAGACCTTTAGTTAAGACACAGCAGCTATCTTAAATCATTCGAACAAATCAAACTGACAGAATGAGCAACTTTGCCTCTACAGCCTATCATTCGCCTCGTGGCATAATTTCCTATGTCATGTTGTGGCTAAATTGTGCTATCTGACTCACTGTACTCTCCTAATCTTGCTATATGACTGTGCATCGTTGCTTATAAAACCTTTAAATACGACATAGGCGTTTATGCTCTAAGGAGAATGCTGTGCTGTTGTATCGTAAGCGTGCTATATAACACAATATTGGCATTGTCTCGCCGTGAATTCACCAATGAAGCCAAATTTATCCAAGTTCAGTCTGTGCTTTCAGAAATATCAACATTATAATTAATACACACAGAAGCTGTTTATGTAGACGCTGGTGACTCATTATAGCATCTTCTGTTTATTTGTGGGAGGATGTGAATGAGAAATGGGAGGAAGCCACGAGAGAGAAGGGTGAGAGAGAGAATAATGGCAGCGCAAGAGAGGAGATAACATCTGAGGGATGAGACAAATTACTTCCCCAAAAATGTTGTCATTGTGTTGGGGAGAAGCTTTGCTCCAATAACATGATTATCTGCCCGTGTTAGGCTGCTTCAGTTCAATATCTACGAATCAGTTTGCCTTGCTTTCTGTCTCTCTGCTTGACTCTCACATTGTACATCAGCACTTATAAAGTGACAGTTCCTCTGATGGGTGCAGATCCGTTTGAGCGCTGCTCCGTTAAGGTCCAGGTCATTATGACACTCATTTAGAGAATTAGAAGGCACTCTCATCTTTTCTGCCAATGGATTTAGACTTAATGTAATTATTGGCAGTGCTCCTGATGATTTAACTTCCTTAGTTCAGCCAAGCACATTTTTAATAACTGTACTTTTACATGTTGGATCAACTACTTGAGTATTTAGATGAGTGCTGTAGCCTAAATGTTAAAATGTAAAAATATGATGCATGTTCTGATCTATGCAAAAAGTCTTAAATCACCATTTTTGGAGCACACAGCAATACATTGGTTTAGAGCATTTATTTTAGAGACATGCTTGCTCCATTCATTCATTCATTCATTCATTCATTCATTCATTCGTTCATTTCAGGGACCTTCTTTTGTTAGCTCTATGAACCCGTAGAAAGCATTTGAATAATGTGTTACTTTCAACTATAGTACAACAAACAAACATTGGATCCTGTTTTCAGCTTGTCCGCAGCTTCAGTTGCTTGAGACTCACAGATTTCACTCATCAAAAACATAATATTGATCAGTCAGGTTTCTTTTTTCATATTTCCTGAGTGAAATGTTTTGAGCCATATTTGTCATTTTCTAACATAAATTTGTAGGCAAATTGAAGCCTGGACTCTTTGCTGGCGATTATTTAGTGTTTTTCCTGGGGAAATTTTAACTCTCCACTCTGTGGCAAAGTGCTTCTTCCCACATAAAAAACATTTCACCAAATTGTGTCACCAAACTTACATCTGAGCAACAGAATGACAAAATATCCAAAATATCCAAAATGTTACAGTTCATTCGCACAAAATGTGCGAATTTCTTTGTTTTTTAAGTAGTTTTTTTTTATTTATAAGTTTAATTGCACCGCCACCAAACTAAAGTAGCGTCATTATCGCCTGATGTACATTTGTGATTCCTCACTAAATATCACTTTCATCCGATACCCAGAGATCATCGCTACTTCTGTTTAGCCTTCTGTAACCTTTGACATTTAGAATTTTTTCTTTTTTAAATGTAAATCAAATTTCTTTCAAATTTCTTTCAAAGGATTTGGTCCACTATTGCCATGTTGAGGACAGACAATGGATCTGAAGATAAGACTTGACCCAATTCATTTATTTATTTGGTTTACTATTAATTAATAACCGACTTATATGAACTCATTAGTTATAAACAGGAAATATTTGGATCATGTAATTGTTTTGTTATAATTGGAGAACAATTAAACTATCATGAATTGAAATACAGCATAAGACATTCTCTCAGAGCACAGTGAGCTGACATCATTTGCATGGGGTTTGACTTCTCTGTGTGGACCAGAGATCCCACCCCAAAGAGGAAGGAGATATATATGGAAATGTAAGAAAAGATCATCCAGAGAAAAGAAGAGGGAAAAAGAAATACACACAAAGAAAAGAATGAAATTCCACAAAATTAGTGGAAAATATTAAAATATGTATATTTATTTCACTACTTATTTCCTAATTTATTTGCTCATTATTTTCCTAATTTATTCTTTTTTGTGGCACTCCTATAAGTCCATACGATCTTGTTTGTGTTCATCAGACTCAAGGAGCAGCTTAGCAACATTGGGTGGTTGGATTTCCGAAGTGAAGGCCAACAATGTTTGTTCCTGGGTGTGTGTGTGTGTGCATGTGCTGTAAAAGCTGGCCATTGATCAATGCAACATCTTGTCAGACCAAGTCATTGATCAGCAGCAGGTACAACAGCCACAGTGTTAGAATGATAGAGGACTAAAGCGTGCACGAAATGTACCAAAGCACATAGAAGCATAGCAGCATAGTAAGGAATGTAGTCCCTCCCTTGTTTCAAAGTTTCACAGTGTGTAACCACATTTCCCTTTAACCCTCCAACTCAGTCTGTTGGTTTCCTTATATAGGCTAGAATTGGCTTTCATTTTGTTTTGTTTTTTTGTTTTTTTCTCTGTCTGTAAAGTGTTTTGACATGGCATTGGCGTGATTTGACGCTACATAAATAAAGTTGAATTGAATTGAATTGAACCTCTGTCTGTCCTCGTAGTAAATACAGATGACCCAACCCACCTGTTGTTACTATAAAGTGCTGAACTGATCTTCACACACACTCGCGGACACCAACTGCTGCTGCCTCCTCCACACCAGAGGAATGAACAGAATTAGAACAATGTGGGTGCAGGCTACGAACTGGCATTTGAGGGCAAATGAAAGGCAATAACAACCCGGTAGAAATTGAGTCCTTTAAAGGTGGAGTATGTAAGATTTTCAATATTTTCAGAATAAATTAACTAAAAAAAATAACTACAATCATAATTAGATAGTTGTTTTTTTTAAACATGTAGGTTCCAGTCTGTCCATATTTGATGCGTTATTAAATTAAAAGTTTAATTGATGACAAACACCCTTCTTAAATGTTTGCCTACCAGTAAAAAAAAGTGCTTTTTGTCATTTGTCATTATTCAAACTTGTAATTTAATTACGCATCAAATATGGACAGACTGGACCCTACATGTTTAAAAAAAACTATCTAATAATGATTGTAGTTATTTCATTAGTTAATTTATTTTGAAAATATTGAAAATCTTACATACTCCACTTTTAAAGCTTAAAAAATGGTAAATGTGGTCTAAATGAGGACAGAATGCAGCAATTTGTGACAAAACAAGAATTAATAAAAACAAATCACCTAATTTAAAACAGTTTTTTCCTACATTTTATTCATATGATGATATAGTCTATTATGGGTTTCTTGTGTCACAGGGGATATTCTTCTGTTGGATAAGTCCCTTCACATTTAATATCTAGCTTTTTTTTTTTTTTACTACCTCTTTACTTCAACTGATGTAAGAGCTTAAATGCAGGACCTTTGCTGGTAAAGGGGAATTTGGTATCATTCTGATGCAAGTGTTCTCCTGTAAAAGATCATGTTTAGAGCTTGGAGCTTGGCAGATAAACTCACTTCACTGAACACAGAGAAGTGCAAATAAAACCAATATTCTCGAGTGGTGTGGATGCAACACATGCACAACATATTCTCATGAGATACATATGCAGCCTTTGTGCACAAAATGCTCAAAGCAGCAATTTACACAAAACTCAATCTATTCACTTACAGTTTACAAAATAACATAATGGTGCTGAGAATTGAAGGGAAAAAAAGGGTAAAATGTGTGTTAAAAGACAGATAACTGATCATTTTAACATCAAAGTATTTTCTTTCAAACACAGCAGTTCCCAACATGAAGTTCACAGACCCCCTATGGATGCTGAGATACATCTGAGACATCCAAAAAAAAAGCTAAAAGGGAAAAGAGGAGAAACATTTTATTTTCTTTTGAAAAACCAAACACTTTGAACTCAGACTCGAGGAATAGTACATTTAGCTTCGTTTACAGGGTCACAAGCCAGAGATGGAAGGAAGCACTGGTCTGACTTTTCCAATAATAATTTGAGGAGTATATTTTGCTTCCAACAAGCACGACACACAACATGTTTCCACTAATTTGACATTGTGTTTAACTTGCCAAATCAGGGTTTTATGCTGGAAGCTAAAGGCAGGTTTTAAATGTGCTAACAATGATAGCTCCTACAAAGGTCAGCACAGATACTCAAAGCATTAGCTATGTCAGACCTGAAGAGGAAAACGGGGATCAAATTTGAGTCAGACCTCTCCAGCCTTTCTCTCTTCTGATCACTTCGAGTTATTCTCTGATTAAGTAACACAAGACTTTTGGTTTCCTTTCATTATTTACCATTGACGTAGTCACTGCATGACCTATATCTGCAGAGGGATAACTGGCAATAGGAAAATATGCAAATTCATCCAAAATGTTCAGATAGCTGCAAGCATGCAGCAGTATACAGTGCACAGGGTGAAGCACACATTGAGAGTGTGTTACAAGACATAATAGGCCTATAAGCTGTGATTGTGCTTAGTGAGTAGTGAACCTGTCGCTGTACCTGTAGCAGTCTGGGTATTTGAGGATTTTTTTTATTGCAGCATGACAACAAGTTAGAGATACCGTTAAAAATGAGTCTCTGGCTCTGAGCTGTCTGTTCTGCACTTGCCAGCTAAGCAAACCGATGCTCTTTGTCTTTTTGAAGAGGTTTTTTTTCCAGTGTGTCATCGAGTCAAGTCCACTTTTCCATTGATGCAGCAGATGAGAGAATAAAGTCGAAGTAAACTTAGCTTACTTATCTTATCTGCCACTGTTAACACACAACATTATACTGTCATTAATTCACTGCTTTTCACACGCTGTATTATTTTTAGGTCTGAGATTATTCTTAATGTTAATTATGTATCTGAGACTTTTCTTTCCATAGAAAGTAGCATCACATTGCAACATTTTGAGGTTCACCAGCTGTGGTTTCAGTTTAGGCAATGGCTGTTAACATAAACGGAAAGCCGGGAAAATTTATGGAACACATTGGAACATGCTGCAGGTTGTAGAGGGAATTTGTGACATGAAGATGTGATTCCACCATAATGTCTCAGTTTATAGTCATGTAAATATGATTAATTTACAAAAAGGAAAAATCTAAAAGTGATAATAAATGAATGTCTCCCTTTGTAATTCAGTACATTTCAAAACCCAATTGATAAAATAACATATCATGTTTTTTGTTGTTGTTTTTTGGGGTTTTTTTGGCCACAAAAGGATTATAGAATAAATTGCTCTGCAGCTTAGAAAGACAAGAAGAATGGCATTACTGGTCAGTGATCTTTAGTATGTGTTTTAAATGGCAGTGATGGCGAATAACCGTGTGGACTCGACAAAAATCCTTGTGACACTAGTTTCAGATCATTACTTTAAAGTTCCGCTTGAGAGAAATGGATTTTTTTAGATACCTTAGTCTTTGAGATTGCTGGATGTTCACAGTTAACCTTTGGTCCTTCAGAGGTTCTGAAAATGCAGTGTTACCATAGAAACACACATCTAACTCCTTTGTCGAATCCTTTCTGGCCCCACTTGATGGTGAGAAGGCGTTGCTCAAATCCGCCAGCAAAAAGTGTGCAACAGTTGTCTTAAGCTTGGATCATGGCAGGTCTAAAAATACACACACAAAAAAATGGTCCCCACCGGAGAAAAAAAAAAAAAGGAAATCTGGTGAACGGTTTTACTCCCCACTTTTTTTAAAAGTTGCTTTTGAAGGATGCAGTTTCTGTCCTAGAAATTAAGTCAAGGTTTCTGAGATTTTGATGTTTAAAGGCTGGAGAGTGAGGCAGAGAGGGGAAAACCAACGGAGCAGGAAGAAGGTCAACCCACTCCGTCACCCTACCCCCTCTGAGAGTTCAAAATAGAGATAAAGAGGTGATGGGAGGGAGGAAGAGAGGAGCCAAAGGGGAGCGGCGAGAGCATAGAAAGGAAGACAACTTAGTTTAAAGGAGCGAAAGATCAAAATATGTGGAAGAGGGAGTAAAAAGATGAAAGATGGAAGTGAAGTGAGGAGATAAAGGTCTACAGGTCTTCTCTGCAGTGTGCCTTTAAAAACACAGAGCTTATTAATCATGCTGTAATGATGAGGGAGCTGCTAACAGCTGATATTTCATTAGTGTTTCCTCCCCTGAGAAGCTCATTCCCCTTCTCTGATGGTTGCCTAATTCATTTAAAAAAAATTAGTAGGCCAGTTCTTTTACTCCTAAACTGAATTAAGTTGCACTTTAATTGATTTTCTAAAAGTATGTTATGGATTAAAAGTGATCTGACACTAATAAATGTTTGATCCTTCAGCGGCAAGAACAGCAAAAGACACTGATAGGACCAAAGGCGTTCACTCTGCTTAAGACATCAAGTGTAAAGTTCTTGAAGTTCTTTAAACCTTGTCCTAAATGTTCCAGCCTACCTACACTTCATACAGAGGATGCATAATAACTCCAACGTGATCACAAGCAGAGGTCAACATAAAATGTAAATAAGTGAATAAATATCCAGAACAGCCTACTGTGAATTTCTAAGCCCTGTCAGAGGCAATCTTTTTTTTTCTTCTGAGGCCCAGTTAAATTGATGTTGTGTGTTTTTGTGTGTGTTAGTGTGTTTATATGTGAGAGCTGTGGGAAGGAGTAACCTGACCCCCAGTCTTGCCCTGGGAGTCTGTACTGCAGCGGCTATAATTAGAGATACAGACAGCAGCTGGTGTTAACATTGGACTGGACTGTTTTAGATGTAGGGCACACAGAGGGGGCTGAGAGACATAACACACACAAGCTACACAAAATTCAGGTCTTATCTGTGAAACCACATGCATGAGAAAGTAATGGATATCTAGATTAACACTTTGAAGCTGAACTTTGCACTTTTTTTTATGTTATTCTACCACCACAACATCCCCATTAAACTGGCAGCACTTGCTTCATTGTTTCCGCAGAGGCAAAGGATTAACAACGTGAGATGGTGCATCTCAATTTAAAAGCGCCGCATCTAACATATCAGTCCGAAATTCCCATTTGTGTCTCAGTTAGGCTGAGATCTGCATGCTACAGGTTACAGGATGATACAATACTTTCCAACTCATCAAACTACCGGATGACTCCACCTGTCCTGTGGATGGAGTAATTGTAATCTTGGAGGAGACTGCTCCCATCAGGACAGAAATATTACCACAGAGGTAATCTTTCAGAAGAACTTTGCAGTATCTCTTTGCCCTGTGAGGACAAATGGACCCAGCATCCCAGCACCACTGGACCTATCCATTATAGGTACCATGCAATCAGCCACACTTGCTCCCCTGTCCAGAAAATCAAAGCGCAAATGATGAATGATCTGACCTTATTTTTTGGTGTTTGTGGACCAGTTGCTGTTTTTAAATGTGTATAGATCTTTGTAAATGTAAAAAAAATCCATGTCTTTGTCAAGTGCTGTAGTTGTTGGCTGATTGGCTGATATTCTGTCTCAACACTGAACCCTCTTTTAGTTCTGAGATGGTTTCCTCTCCCCGTTTTAACTAGAATGATGGATCAACTAGACCAGCTGAGAATCTTTTACATATAACACAATGATGAAAAGTTGCTTACTGTATGTATCTCTCTTCATAAAGTTTTTTTTTTTTTTACTATTTTACTTAGTATTAAGGGGTTTTTGCCTTCAACTGTCATGGCTCAAAACAAAATACAGAAACAATAAAACATTTGGATTATGTCTGAAAAATTAAAGTTAATTTTCCTGATGGTAATCCAGCATATGCACATATGACATTGGGATATGAAAACAAAAATCAAGAAAATCAATAACCTCCTCCAACCAATGATTGGTCATGTGTTTTTTTTTTTTTTCAGTTTCTCAGCATTAACATTTTTTAAAAACAACATAAATGCACACAGCCAATACATTAAGAGAACTCCACGAATCTAAATAAAACTGCCAAAAGAAAGCTACTAATATACAAATACTGTTAGAAAAACATTTATACAAACATATGGAACTTGTACAGATATAGGGGTGGATATAATGAAAAGATAGGGTGCATTCACACTGGTGCTCTTTAGTCAGCTTTAAACAAACCCTGATCCATTTCCACCAATAGTACAGTTCATTTTGAGCAGTGTCAATGCCCATTCACACTTTGATGCAAGCCTACTTAGCAAAATCTGGTTTATTTAAAAACCATATTTTACTGTGCGTTTTATGCTATTTGGAGTGTGTGTGCACACACATCTATGTGGCATTGGGTGTGCAGCGTAGAAATCACCAGAGAGAAATGAAGTGTTGTGTTATAAATCAGATAAGTAACATCAGACCCTTTAGTTTTTACTATAAGGACAAAGCATCAACCTGTTCTAGAGGGACCTCAGTGTTTTGGCCACAGGTTGTGTCGTGTATTTGATTGGTGAAGCCGTTTGTAGCTCAACTTTTTGTTCTTGTCAGAATATGAAAAAAGTCACATCTGGATGCCTCTTGGAATCTCATAGAGAAAATAGTATATTTCCAAATTTCTGAACAAAAGCTGAAATTTAACAATTAGATCTAAAACCAAATTTCAAACAATTTAGATTTATTCGATATTTTAGATTTTTTTTTTCCCCATGTAATTCAGATCTACTAGAAACCCAAGCAAGATGTTCCCTTCCTCCTGAATGATAGCTGTGTGGGACAGGATCTGACCTTCACTGGATTAAACAGGTAAAGAAAATAATTGGTTTTATGTTTAAAAAAG
This sequence comes from Telmatherina bonti, assembly GCF_933228915.1. Taxonomy (NCBI): domain Eukaryota; kingdom Metazoa; phylum Chordata; class Actinopteri; order Atheriniformes; family Telmatherinidae; genus Telmatherina; species Telmatherina bonti. The sequence goes on along the minus strand of NC_136614.1, from coordinate 24,502,883 downwards.
TGAGATGTTTAATATCATCACCCAAACTTTAAACCAGGTGTAAAAAGGGAAACCAGAAGCAGAATTATAAGTTCACATCCATGAAACATTGAATTCTGAACGATACCAGCATCTTATCTAAACATTAACTAAAAGTCATGAAAGACTATTTTTGGCTTCAGGATAAAAATACCGTCAACGTTTTGGAAAAAACACGTTCAAGTCCTGACTTTAATCCAACATAAGTGTAGTTCATGTGAAAAAAAAAAAACATCCCAAAAAAAAAAAGACTTATTTCTGTACAAATAAAATGGGCTAAAACTCCAAAAGAGAAACATCTTCTGGCAGCAAAATCTGCAAAATATACACCACAAACTTTTTTTTTGTCTCATAAGTATCTTTGTAGTGTGTTTGACGCCGAACTGTTTTTAGACGTGCAAATCGGATGATGTTTTGGATCATGATAATGTGTGTGTTTAGAAAACTGGAACAATTCACAAACTTGCAATCGCCGTTGCTGCTGCTGCTGCTGCTGCTGCTGCTGCTGCTGCTGCTGCGCTGAATGTTCCCACTAAATGCTCACCCATGAGATGTTCTGATGAAACCAACCATCCCATAATTCTGATGAAACTAACAGCAATCAACAGGACCAGCTCGTGTCTTTACTACAGTACACCACATGAGTGTGTGTGGCTGCAAAAAATACAATTATATCCTAAATAACTTTACACCCTTCCGACTGAGTGTACTGAAGACTTATAACACACGAACCACTAGTTACTGTAATGTTTAAGGAGATTTGTAAGACGCTCAGAAAGGCATATGAGAGATAATTTGTCTCTTTGAAATTGTCAGGGACTAAGTGTGGAGCGCTTTATTGCTTCCCGGGGAAATGGCAGAGTAGAGGTTAGTAAAGTGAAATACTTATCCAACCCTGTCTGCCTGCTCAGCATCTCATCCACTAAGCAAGGACAAGTTCACACCTGAGGCTCACACAGACACAGCTGGATGTGATATGACCAAGAAATACCTCCCGTCCCTCAAGGTGAACTGTGCACTTGTAAATTCAGGCCATGGACACGCTAAGAGTAGTATTAAAAAAAAGAAAAAAAAAACATGCAAACATGTTTTCCTTTATATATGAACAAGAGGCATAAAACTCTTAATTTTTGTGTGTATAAGGCGTCATGCTGTTAAAAGTTTTCATTTAGCTAAATTTGGCCAGAGGCCTGTATGAAGGCCTAACATACCTGAGATATCTCTCCATTACCTGGGTTGACTTACCCAAGTATTTACAATCCTGATAAACAGTCCTACGAAGCTGGTTATCAACTGGGTGATTCACCCCAGGGTTTCCAATCTTGATCAGTGTGCAATGACATAAAAGGGATGGTGTTTGCAGCCTCTGACCAATCGCAAACATGGGGAAACCCTGCAGAGCAGCCTTTAGCAGAGAGGAGCAGACTATTCCTTAAAAAAATATGAAGAACTCAAACACATCATCCAGGTCCAAAGCCACTGCTGCTGTTGATTTGACTTAATATTTAAGCCACACAGATGTGAACTCCACGTATAATGTGATGAAATTCAACTATTATAAAGATAAAAAAAAAAAAAAAAAAACAAACAAAGAAAAAAAACACTAGTTTATTGAAGCTATAATGCTTTTTTTCACACAATTCCTTTTTTATTTTTAGTAATAGAAGTTGATGGAAGATTAACATGAAATAGTTCAGCTTCTTAAGGGCAATGTATGCCACAGAATGTTTAAGTTCCATGGGTTTTAAGCTAATTTAGTGCCTTTGATTTGTGTTCTTTTCTTCTTTTTTTTTTGACTTTTCACATTAAAGCCAGATAGCATCCAGCCTAATGTAAACCACCTGGAAGGTGAAAATGGTAATAACAAAGCTAAGCATTAGCATATTAGCATGTGAAATGTTAACTAATCTAAATGTAATGTTAAGCTTGGAGTTGGGCCAAAAGTCAGTCAACTAGTAAACTCATTTAGATCTGTAAGAAATCAAATGAAACGTCAGAAATTTAAGGGCCAAATGTTGAAATGACAGAGGTTGAAATTTTGATGAGTGTTGATGATTAAAAAAAAGAATATTTAAGCAAAAGAATATAAGTAACAGAACATTACAAATTGCATAAATCATGATTACCATAACAATGATTTCATGTGATATTCAAAAGGTTATTTAATTTCTTAAACTATTTTAACTAGATACTGTTGAGATGCATCAACTGCATTTCATGGTTTTGCATGATCAGCAATGCATTAATTGAACCAAAAAATTTTGTTTCCATTAATTCACGGTTGCACATCTGTTTTTTTTTTTCCTTTATTTTGTGCTTGTTTGTTTAAAAAAAAAAAAGAAAGACACTCACAGGCACTGAAATTTTTCTCCGTTTTATATGCAGTGAATCTCATTTCATTCTAAATTATACATTTTAAAATGTCATTCTATGGACAGTTTTATTTATAGGAGCTTTTACTGCTGTTTATTTCAACTTCTTTGATTTCTATTCATGTATTCTTTCTTTTCATTTCAATAGAGAAGGTCATGGATAATCCCAGAAGACTTCTATTATCTCCTGAACAGAAATTACCTTTCTGCTGTAGCAATACAACTGAGCAAAGTCATTTTAATGATAAAACCAGTAAAAACAAAAACAATAAAATAAAAATAAGTATGCCATTAATGATCTGAATGTAAATGATAAACCGTTACGATGCATACAGTATTGAGTATTTACGTGTCTTGTCAAATTCAGCTCTGCAGGGCTTGAATAAAAACAACTGACACGTTAATGGGATTTTCGCAATACCTGATTTAAACATCCGGGCAGCTACAGGCCTTTAACCAACAAGGACAATGAGGACATAAAGTGTGTTGTTAAAACAGATGTGAAGAACACATTGGTCATAAATCAGCCATCTGTCTCTCCATAACAATCTCTGCCCTTTCATTACTGTTTGACCTCCTAACCTACCCCACTTCTTCACGCTCTTCCTTTTCCATGCATCCCTTCATCACTTCACACTTCTGTCTGCCTCTACCTTCATGTCCTTCCTTCACCTTCACCTCCTGATCCCTTCTGTCTCCACCTTCTCTTCCCACAGTTTCCTTTTCTGTTCCTCATTTTTTTCCATCCGGTTTGCTTTTCATCTCTCCAGCCTCTTTTATTTCCATCTTGCGTCCATTATCGTTTAACATTGTGTGCTTATACACAATAGTCGCTTTGTCACTACCATGACTTTACATTTTACACACGCACACAATTCTTCTTATTAAATTAGTAATAATGTCACCATGCTTCCTCCCAAGAGGCCAGCATTATTGACTTCATTATGCAAAAATAAACTAGCCCAAAGGTATACTGCTGATGGGATATGAAATACACATGCACACGTGCACACACACACAGCAGGACATGTGTGCTGGCGAGGAATAATTTCTTGCTGTTTCAGATAATTATGTCAACCAGAGGAGTTGATGTGTGTATTAGCATGAAATCTGCTCAATCCAAAAGGCTTGGGGCTTGTGATATCTGTCCTGGAGTGACAATGTGTTTGCACAGAATTAGATGTCACACAAAACACTTTTTTTTTAAACTTCAAAACATGGATATAGATGTTTTTACCCTAATAGTGACTTTCAGTTTTAACAGCAACTTTTCACACCTAACGGTCCAGTGGATGTGTACGCCAAGCTGGATGTGTCACACCTACTTGGCCTGTGAACTTGAGTAATTGTTTCATTGTGCTTTGTCCAAAGCGCCAAAGTCCTGTGTTCCTTGCTCTGATCAGGCAGGCTTGTATTTTTTCCATCGTCCTGACACTGGGTGGTCAGACTTGCCAAACCATGCTGTGCCTTGATACAAGTTCACAGACCTGGAAATGTACCACAGTGAGTCCAATAAACACATGAGCCTGCATATGCGAATACACACTTGCAGACACGTTATTGGCTGAGCTAAGCAGGACAGATGGAAAGACAGCAGAGAGCAGGGAGGAAGAGGAAATTAAAGTCAGTGTCAGGACAAACAATTAGGGCTCAGGGACAAACAATGCATACAGTTCATGTGAACTGACCGAATATCAGCAAGGCAAGCTCGATGCTGGTCCATTATTGTGAACATGCATCTTAATTACACCAGTCATTGAATGGCAATGCATTACAGATCTATCTGATGAGACAATTATAAATAATATTATACATTGCATATGCAATAATTCTAGCAATCTTCAGTCTGTCCAATGGTTCTACATTAAAATTGGTCTAAATCTTTTGGAAATTAAGACAAACACTCAAAAACTCTTCTAAACAACCACTGAATATATTGCTTCATAGGATTTAAAAGACATAAATATGGAAAACACAGAGGTACCAGGAAGAAAGAACACTTTAGTGCTCGCCTGTGAATGTGATCATACAGAATATGCCATCTAGGCTTTAATTCTCTTGGAGAACAGAATAGTTCAAGCAAAAGAAAAAAAAAAAAAAAACTAGTTTATGTAGACAGCAAAGTAAAGAAGGTGCTGAACTGAGCTGCCTGCGATCTATTCCTCCTCTATTGCTCATTTTATCCTTCTAACAGTCTGTCCTTTGTTAACTTTGCCTGCTGTCCTTCTTACAACTATCTTGCAACTCACTTTTGTTTTCCTATTTAGTTTTCTTCTATTTTTCTTTTCTTTCTTCATTTTTAAACATGTTTTGTACACATTTTCATTCATTTTAGTTACAAGTCATCTGTAATGTGAGACACAGACACAGACACACACACACACACACACACACACACACACACACACACACACACACACACACACACACACACACACACACACACACACACACACACACACCATCATCCAACATTCCTAAAAATGATGAGAATGCATGGTCTCTGTAAGGGTTTTACTTGAAAATTCTTTTCTTTCCTTTACTTTCTCCACTCCAGACATCAAAACTAGCTTGAATAGCTTGAAATATACATTCCAAAATTAGGACAACATGTATAGCATTATTTTATTTCCTGTTTTGCATCTTTGTCACAATTTATCGCCTGCATTCATGTGCAAAAGTCCTTGAGAAACATCTTGAAATTTCATCATCCTCAGATCTTCAAATAGAGCCCAGTATTTATGATCATATAGATTGTATAAATTACATGTGTCAGGAACACTAAACCAGTTGTTTCTGATGTTAGGTCAATTTTATAATCCCTTTGACATAAAATTAACCCTAGAATGCTCACATAGCATGAGTTGCTAGTAAAAATCAATGTAACGTGGATGAAATCACCCAACCTTAGTCTTAGGGTTAAAAAGAAAAAGAAGTAAAGAACCCCTCTACATTTTGAGTGCAATTACAATGTGTTCCTTTGTCATTCAGTCCAGCATTGAATGAAGAGATGTTTACAAATTAGCTATATTAGTTAAACTAGTAATAATAATTAATAAATAATAATATTATCATTTATCAAATCAAACTTTATTTGTATAACACTTTTCATGCTTAAAAAAACAATCCAAAGTGCTTCACGTAATAAAACAATTTACATCAAATAGATAAAACACACACACACACACACACACATACATACATAGTCCCCTTACATCCACCCACAATCACCCTCAACCGTGTCCTATTAGCCCCTATAACAGTTAAAAGAAGATGAATGGCCAGGTACATGTGCACCAGATAAGGAAATGACATCCTCAGGGTGCCTCTACACAAAGAGCTACCCCCACGCACGACCACCCAGGCCGTCACCGTGGTGGCCACCCGGGTCCGGGCAGACAGGACCAACGCGACAACTGTAAGGCTGCAGCGCTGGATCCCAACCACCAGACAGGGACAGCCCCCATAGCAACACCCATGCAGTCAGAGCAGGGGCAGCCCTCAGTGAAGAGGACCCCAATGAGGAGAGAACTGGAGTGATAACTACACAAAAGTAAAATCCATCCAAAAATAATACAATAAAATGTATACTAATATTTAAATAAATATACAAAATATATAAATAAATCAAATTAACTAAAAAGAAGAATAAATATGGGTTAATATAAGAATGTTAAAACTTAGTTAAAAGCTAAACTAAAAAAGGTAGGTCTTGAGCGTTTTTTTTTTAAAAACCATCAGCAGTCTCTGCAGCCCTGAGGCCCTCAGGCAGGCTGTTCCATAGGCGAGGCCCGTAACACTGAAATGTGGCCTCGCCATATGTTTTAGTACGAACCCTAGGAAGAACTAAAAGGCCAGTACCTGAGGACCTCAGGGTCCGCGAGGGCTCATACTTTAAAAACAGGTCAGATAAATAAGAAGGCCCAAGACGATTAAGACATTTATAAACCACTAAAAGAACCTTAAAATCAATCCTGAAATGCACGGGAAGCCAATGCAGCGACTTTAAAACAGGTGTAATGTGTTCCTGCCCCCTGGTCCTCATCAGAACTCGTGCCACCGAGTTCTGCAGTAGTTGTAAACTAGGAAAACTCTTTTTGGGAAGACCAGAGAGCAGGGCATTACAGTAGTCTAGTCTACTAGAAATAAAAGCATGCATTAGTCCCTCCGTGCTGGCAAGAGAGAGAAATGGGCGGACTCTGGCGATGTTTTTAAGATGATAAAATCCTGTCTTTGTAACATTTCTGATATGTGGAACAAAATTCAGCTCAGAGTCAAAAATAACACCCAGATTTCTTACACACCGATCATTATATCCAGAATGATTCCTTTACCTGGATCAGCCTTCAATATATTTTCCTCAGTGCTCCGACCATTTTTGTTGGAGTTACATGCACAAATGTTGAAAATGGCCCTATCTCACAATGTTAAAGAATCCTTCAAAAATGTTCCTGGATCCAAAAGTTGATCCGGATCAGTACCAAAATTAAATCAATTCCGATAAAAACATAACCTCCTTGGCCGAGGTAATTAGTAAATAGCTTCAGTGAGAGTGCTGCACTTAGGGCTGCAAGAATGTACACATTTTGGTTTATCAAGCTCAACATGACACCCAAATTGTTAGAAGCAGCCCTGGTTTAATGTGATAACAATGTGTAGTGGGCAGGCGAATGAATATTAACTCAATTCAATTTCAATTCAACTTTATTTGTATAGCGCCACTTCACAACAACGTTGTCACAGGGCACTTTACATACACAAATCACAAATCATTTCAAGCCAATTCATACATATCCTATAATAGAAACCAACTGATTGCATCAAGTCATGACTTCAATCCAATCCCCCATCTTGAGCATGCACGAGGCGACAGTGGGAAGGAAAAAAAACTCCCCTTTAACAGGAAGAAAACCTCTGGCAGAACCCGGCTATTAGTTTCCATATGTCATGACTGTTGACTAAAATGGGGAATGGAATTAAATAGAACCTGTCTGGAACAGGTTAGCTCCACAGAATAAATCTCCATATGAACATACATCTCACTTTCCACTTTCCCACTTTAGTGCAACAAGATCACAAACGAGCTCATCCAGAACAACCAACACATCTCAAGTCTGGGTTGGCGTCAGAAAATAGCTGTGAGTAACTTTCTGTTGAGCAGTGTGTTTTTGAAACAAGTTTTAACAATTAACACGACACAACTGTTCGAGTTAAAGCAGAATCTTCTTCACCACTCCTGTATAAAGTGAGAGGAGTTCATCCTGATGCTAGCATCTGCTTCAGCCCAGGAGATATCACCGCCTCCCGACCTCAGGTTGGAGGTGGAAGCAGTAAAGTTTCCCAACTGCTTCTGTCATAGCAGCTGTTCCTTAAATGCCGCCCACCCAGGTACAATCCAGACGTCTCTCTGACCCACTTTCTCACCTACTTTACACTAAAGGACATTGGAGCCCACATAATGCTGAAAATAAAACAAACAAATAAAAAAAAAAACGCACTCATTTATGGAAAACACACATAATTAGATGACATTACACACACACCATTTACAATGCCAACCATCCAGGACACCCCCCACACCCCCACAACTTTAAAATTCACCTGAAACGGACATCCCAGTACACATAGATTATTTTAATGTGAAAAATGTTGGTTTACATGCACAATTTTCTCAAACAGAAAATTCTTGAACATTCAAACCAGCCAGTGATTAGCTGAATTCACAACAAAACGCATTTTAGCATCATTTAGTGTTTTCTATAAATTGATGAGGCTTAGTCTAACAGAAGAGAAAAGCGAGACATTTAACAGGGTTCTTCTTGGTTTTAAGTAGATATCCAGTAGACATATAAAGTGGATGTAAGTGGGAAGGTTGCCTTTAGAGGATTAATCTTTATCTTTCTTACTTTTAGAAGGGTTGGGCTGCAGGGTCCAATGTATTAAACAAAAAGTGACCCATGAGATAGATTTGATAAGAAGACATGAAACCTGTCATGATTTACATCATATGTTTAGCTTCTGTTGTTGATAAAAATGACAAACGCACTGAATTGCACTGAGCTTGGTTGAGCCACTGCTGCAATATCCCATCCTAATGGCACTTACAGTTCTGCCTGCAGGCACACACACTCATGACTGAGTACATGCACACACTTCAGGCCAGCCTATTAAAAAGGGGAAATGCTTCCTCACACAGGGAGTACAGATAAAATTGAATTAATGTATGATTCATGGCATAAATGTCTATATCTGCAAAGCAAAGAAATAACATGCACACAAACACACACACGCACACACGCACACGCGCACACACACAGAGGCTTTGCTTTGTTACAGGAAAACCTGTAGAGGCACTATACAGACCAGTTTATATTCATTTCTTTTTCTTTGCATAATTTGCTCTGGGGGGGGGGGGGGGTTAAATAAATCATAAGAAACACTCTTACAGTAATTTTATTTCGTGCTGTTTTGTGAAGTCGTGTTGTCCATGTTGAATGAAAATTCAACATTTTTCACTCTGCACGTTTTAAAAAGTTGGAAAACATGAATGAACTATTTAACTCTAAATTTTTGTTGAAATATGTTGAGGATGCAGCGTTGGTGATAACAATGACTAGTGGGATACCTGCAGAGTTATAATCAATCACCAGACTAATGCGAAGGGTACCGGAGGTACCTGGGCTGTTGACAAACTCGGAAAGCAAATGAAACTATTGTCATATTAAATATTGCAAAGCTTAAAGAAAGACCTCATCATGACTGTGGATTCATCAAATTGGTGTGCTTTAGAGCTGCATATTCATCAGATTAAGTTATTTCAGGATTTTTTTTCACCTTAATGAAACCTTTTTTGTTCCTGAAACCTGTGGTAAAAGAGAGAATGTGACATGTTTACTCATTCCTCTTCATTTCATTAAATATCAGTGTTTTATTGTATTTTCCCTTTTCTTCATCCTGATTTTCAATAAGTTTTTCACTGCAGGATGTTTTTTTTTTTTTTAAAAAGCTGTGTGAATAAAGTAGCCCCTGCTTGTCTTCTTGACCAGCTCTGCAACCTGGATTACTCAGATTAATTGGCCTACAGACTTTATAAGGCTTAAACTAAAATTAGGGATTTCTATTTAAAAGTTTGCCACAGCCTCCTCATCCACTGAGCAAGTCGTCGACTTAATTAGCAGTAATATGATTTCTATAAAAACATTCATATTCTAGGTCAACATATTATCAAAATTTTAGTATTAAGTACAGGCTATTTGATGTGTTAATCTATTTTAAAAGGCTTAATACTTTTCATTTCCTTCACCTTCTCCTGATGTTCTCTAATCTGTTTGATGTTTTTTTGTTTATTTTTTAGACCTAATTATTTTGAATATTTTCTAATGTTGTTTAAGCCTGTTTGATTTTATTAAACTAATTTTAACTGCTTGATTTCTTTTAATCCTCTAACTTGCAGAGTTGCTCATGAATAACGGCACACAACTCTTTTGCTCCATAAATGCTTTGAATTCACTTTTAAATTCTCTAAAAAATGTTTGTTAATCATTGCCAGTATCCCAGCGTATCAAGTTAAGGTGTTGCTGATGCAGAATTAGTCACTTATAGACGATTAGTTTCTCGCTTTACCAACAGTCATACACACTGACAGGTTGTGTGAGGAGGAGGACCTACCAACACTTGGTCTTTATCATTTCACTTATTTATTTTAAAAAAATGCTTGATGCTTAAAATATGTATAAATGGCAGCTCTTTTATATTATTCAATGTTTTAGCTGTCATACAAATCAAGCTTTTCCTGTTTGACCATAGTCACAACTAGCTATTTTCTGTGGTGTGCAGATTACTGGTAGGTGGAGCCTTATCTGGTTCAGTGTCACTGCTCTCATAAGCATTATTTTCAGCCACAAAAGGGTTTGTTTCCAGCTCAGATAAACCTTTACTTACCAAGCAGCAGCTGACAAACAGAAAAATGTAGCAGAGTGAATGGAGTGAATGTTCCTCAAACTAACTAGCTAAAGATAATTTTCACAGGGGTTAGGAGAACCCTGCAAGAGAAATAATTTTTAAAAAAAACCAAACAAAAAACAGCAAATGTTGTGGAGTATGGTTGTAACATAGGAGAGCAGTACTTCCACCATTTCCACTACTTAACCCTTTAAAGCTGCTAAATTTGATGAAAAACTTCTTGAAAAATTCTGGCAATAAACCTGTCTAATGCGATTGGTTTGTGTATGTAAAACCCAAAGTAACACTGCTGTTTAATATTTCAACCATTTCACTGTTGTTACTTAATTACTAATTCCTTTGTTTTAACATCTCAACCATTTGCTAAAAATATTTATTCTGTTTATTCTTGTCTAAAACAAACGGAACAATACAGAAAAATATTTTTCTCTGCCATTTTTGTTTGTGTATTTTCCTGTTGCTAATTTTGAACCACTACGCTGACACAGCTAGCTTAACGGTGTCTGACAGGGAATGTGTAGTAACCATAGCCCTCATAATGAGTTCTTGATTTTATTCATTTGGAAGCAATGAGAAATAAAAGGATGAGAGACATTTGATTCGGCTGTATGAAGTCCTTAAACAATTCAAAGACAAATATTTTCCATTGTTCTGGACTGTTCTCTCTTTTATTGCAATGCACATCTTGTTCTAGCATGTTCTACGATGTGTCCTTTGTTTTTGCTTGTTCTGTCTTCGTCAACTCTCCCCATTATGTGCCACAACTTACCAATGAGGGACCACCACGTGACATGACCACATAAGATCTGTCATATGCACTTTTTGTGGTCAACAAATGTGGTATAAAAGTTGAAAAACTGCAGCTCTAAAATTCAGCGGGTTACAGGAGCTGAACACACAGTCTCTACTACTTTTTTTTTTTTTTTTTTTTTTTTTAAAACCAGAATTATGTCTTTCATTAGATAATAATGCTAATACTTGCACTGTTTTATGAGAAGGTCAGCATATCAGCTTGTGATACAGCGATGCAGGTACAGTATATAGGTACAGTATTGTTTGTTTATTCCAGGTTCCTCTAGTTATTTAAGTTTGATGGTTAACCCAATAACCATCAGTGCCCAAGGCAAGATTATCCAATGAGCATTACAGGCACAGGACCAGGGGCCCACACCCACTTGGGGCCCATGTAGGGCAAACACCAGCATTTTGGACATGAAACAAAATGTACACAAAAGTCAGATAGTTACACCACAGTGTGTAGTGTATTGCTACTGGTACCATTGGCTGAGAGATGTTAGAAATGTCATTTCACAGTGTGTCATTCCCACTTTTCACAATGATGCAGTGGGGAAGGGGTTCCCTGGAACAGTCTGGGCGCAGGGGCCTGTGCACTTTTAATTCGGCCCTGTCGGTGCCCACCCCTGGGATCTTTTGAAGATGATGACACTGTCTTGTGCAAAAAAGTGTTGTTTTTTTGTTTGTGTGTTTTACAGTCCCAGAAGAGATGTCTCTCACAGCCCCTGTGGATTATAAACAGATGGAGTTAATATAATATTATTTGATCAAAAAATCCTTGATACAATAATTGATACCATAGCATTACATTGATACCATATTCTAAAACTACTGATGGATCGGCAGACACACAGTTGACCGTCATCTACATACTGTCATGTGGTATTTATATATGAAACATCAAATATTCTATACAAGAATTTATACAAAAAATAAATAGGAAACGGCCCGTGCAGTGTGCTGTTGGTTAAGTGGTTAAATATCTTGTAGTAAGTCACATTATATGTCTTCAATAGCTTAGATGCTTCATCTGGTTTTATCCCGTTTGCACATTTCCACCGAATAAAATTTGAAAAAGAGAAGGTTTTTATTAATATATTAGAGTTTGATATGTCCTGGCAATGGATGAACAAACCATGGTGATTCATCCTACACTCAAGGGCAAATGATAATTTTGCATCTAGATAAACACTTTCTCCACTTAGAGACGCTGGAGATTTAGGTTTTTGGAAGAAAGGGGGCACTTTGCCCACTTTCTTTTTTCTTTCCTTTTTTTCCTTTCTTTTACAGCAGAAAAGGGATTCGTTGTCTGATGTGAAGCCAAAGTGCAATTTGCCCCTGGATACGGGCTTCAAAACATCATCTTCCACTCCAGCAAATACTCATTCAAAAACAAAATCTCTTCTCATGAAATAATAAGTGACTAAATCTCTTCCCATGAGTAATTGCAGTGTCATTAATTTGATTTGCTCTTTCTTATCAATTTAGCAACTAAACACATTCTAAGTCGAAAACTTTTTTCAACCTCTTTAATTTTTAAAGTATCACTCTCAATTAATTTCTCAGAATGAGGTCACTTCCTGCTTGCAGACCAAGGTAGCAACGCCTGAAGCTTCAGAGCAGCGGGTCTCAAACTAGTGGGCGATAAAGCAACAGCTCAAATTATATTTTATTTAAAGGTTGTAATAAATATGCAGTTACACATCCAGAAAATATAAATGGGAAAATTTGAAAGTGAATTTAATATTTTAAGGCCTATTTTTTTGTTGCTTTTTGAATGTTTACTTTCATGTTTTAGGGAATCAAAATAACTAAATAGGATGAAAAGCCTGAAGTGAAGATATGTGCTCCCATTTTTAACTTTATAACCTCCAGCTTTGGAAAGTATCCCAGCGTTAACACTGGTTTTGTAGTTCTTGTTTCTCATCTCCTTACAGATTTTTAATGGTGTAAAATCTTAATCTAGTACCTCTTTAAATAATAATCTTCTGTTGTTTTATTTATGAAGTACCTCAAGATCTTATCTTACCTCAAGATATTGCTGGCATTAGATAGAAAGAGTTCTCTAATGCTTTTTTTTTTATTTTCCTAATACTGAACCTATTAAAACTGAGATTCTCATTTCCTTACTCTGCATCATTCCCATGTTTCCGTCTCCCTTTATGTCCTCCTTGTCCTCTTGCTGTCATTTTTTTTTGCCTTCATGCCTTTTCGCCCTTTCCTCTTTACTTTCTCTCCATCTAGTTTGAATCTCATTTCTGTCTTTCCTCACTTTTACAAGAAGGAACAGCACACAAGTCTTTTGCAGTTCGGCCACTAACTGACATTGTTCATGTACATATATTTTTCAGCTGCAGGGGTCTGCAATTAGATTATTTTCAGATAGGACAAGGTGTGGGAGGCAAAGCATGAGAGACTGTGTTTTTCTTGCGCATGTGTTTGTGTGTGGGCTGAGATAGGCTGGCAGCAGCCGGCATCTGGTGACATCTGGTCCAGACAGATAAAGTAATAAACTCGTACTATCTCACTATCTGGGAGGAGGTGTTGCTTATCTATCCCTGTCTTTCTCTTTCCCCTTGTCTGCCTTTCTCTTGTTATCACTTTTTGGCTGTCAAAATCACATTCAGACATGCATTATTGATGACAGGAAAGAGTGTGTTGGCAAATAGCAGAGTTTCATGAAGGAACAATAAAGGACTACATTATAAACAAATAATCAATGAAAATTGGATCATGCCTGAGGTGTTTAAGTATGTAATGAAATGTGCTGTCTCATCTCTGCCTTTGTGCCCACCTCTTTTACAACATGCCTTTTTCTTATTCCTCTCCCATGTTAGTTTCCTTTCTTTACCCTGGTCTTAATTTTTTTCTTTTTGCTGTTGTATCAATAATAGTTTTTAAATCAAAGTTGTGATTTCTTTACACAGTTTAATTGGAATATGGACAGGTAGATGGATGGATGGATGATAGCTAAGGATGGCTAGTCCAATTATCTCTCTCTTTCTCTCTCTCTTTGTATATATATATATATATATATATATATATATATATATATATATATGTATAGCAGGATATAAAAAGCTGTGTATAATAAGCAGAAAATATGATAACTTCCCCTTTTTGTTCTTTTAAATTAAGTCTCCTGTTACCTTCCCCATAACATTTTATTGGCTCGCCAAAAAATGTGCATTTTTTTTTTTTTTAGCCCTTTAAAAAGGTGTTTTTAAAATAAATTAACAAACAATTTGGCATGCTGTCTATTACTGTATATGTACAATTGTTGTATTGCATCAGAAATCCAGCAGGGGCAGAAGCCAATGGTACGATTTCATGCACACAGACCTTATTACTCACCATCATTATTTCTAAACATTAATGTTTGAAGAACATTGTTTTGTGAATATTACAGTGTATTATGTCTGAATGATCTGAGGTCTTTGACCAACAGCTGGAAATATGCACTGCTTAATATGTTTTGTTTTATTATTGATAATTTTTCTACATTATTGTGTCCATAATTTCTTGAGATCTTATAAAGTCTAAAGAGACCTAAAGGGTTAATCATTCCAACCAGTATGGCCAAAAAAGAAATAATAAATACATAAAAGCTTGACATTTCAAAGAAACTGAAATGTGAACATATAAGTGTCTTTGACAGCTGCACCCTGAGCTGTGGAAGATCAATACAAGCAAACTGGAATCTCCAAAACCAATGTGGTGAGATTATGATGTCAGGTGCCAAGTATGAACTCTTGAACTGATTTGTAGGTTTGTGCCTTGATGCCTAATTCCTTGACTGGCCACCTCCCATAATAATGTTTCAAATTATTGTTTTGCAATTATTATATTTTATAAAATATGTTAATGACACCAGTCCATTGAAAGTGATTAGCAATAGTTTTGATCAACAGATTACTTAACAACTAAAATTATATTTTTTTGCTTTATCTCCAAGTTCCTGCTTTATTGCAGTTTTTTTTCTTTTTTCTTTTTTTCTTTTTTCTTTTTGACAAATCTTAAAATATCTGAAAATTTCCAGCTCTCATACTTTATAAGTTTTTTTGAGAATATGTACACAGATGTCTCTAGTGTTAAAAAATAAATAAATAAAAAATCACACATGATACTTTTATCAAAACAATAAATGAGAGAATATGAAAAAGTTTGCATGTATAAGGAAAAAATCATTTCTTTAGTTGCTTGAATGAAAATTACATTTATTTATCTAATTTTTTAATGTACATTAACTGCATGTTTAAGGATTGTGCTGATATAACGCTGTCATATTCATTTGCTATTTTATTTTATTTTATTCTGCTTTAGATGTGCATGTTATTTTTACATTTATTCCTTTTTGCAAAACCAGGTGTCTGTCTAAAAAAGTAAGTTTCCATAAACAATCATTAGACAAACTAAAATATTAGTTATGTGTTTTTTTTTACATTTTTCTACCTCTATCAGAAGCGCATCATAATCTCCATCCATCAACCCATTTTCTTGACCGCTAGTCCGATTAAAGGTCACAGGGAAGGTGGAGCCCATTCCACCAATCATTGGGCAAGCGGCAGAGACAGGTCGCCAGTCCATCGCAGGGCATCATAATGGTAATGTATTTTAAATTATGCCAATTAGGCCAGAAATATAACCTTTATACACAATGATGGTGAATATTTTAGATTTCTGCTTCATATATTTGAGGTTATTTTGATGGAAAAAAAAAGTTCAGTCAGCACAGGCTCCTCTTTTATGTATAAATCAATTCGTAATTTTGTTCCCGATGATTTTTTATGACTCATTCTGGATCACAGAAGCAATGTCTTTTTCATAGCGTGCTGAAATGTCTCAAATCTGTTCTCACCTCTGACCTACAGGAGCCTGACCTTCAGGAGGGGGTATACATAGACCCAACTGGTTCCCTTCATGAGAGAACAGGTGATGGTGTGTGGGAGGGGAGATCAGAGATTCGAGAAGCTTTTTTGTGAGTCTCGTACAAAAACGCTAGACAAAAACAGAAAAAGAGAGTGAAAGGGCATAAAAAGAGTTGAAAGGAGGCTGATGGAAACAAGCAAGAAGCTGAGAGGAAATATTGGTGGTGGAAGTGATGGATGGATGACTAAGTTAGATGATAAATAGAAGAAGGAATGGATGGATGAATGGGTGGATGCCTCGCCACATGGCTCCAGGGAATCAGCCATTATACATGCAACTGTCACTCAAGATTAGAGGCATAATTAAACTCCTGTCACAGCGCGTGAGGTTTGAGCGTGCATGTGTGTGCGTGTGTATTTATTTATGCGTGTGTGTGTGTGTGTGTGTGTGTGTGTGTATACCTGTGTGTTGTTTCCCTTGGTGTTTGCAGGAGGAACAGTCTGTGACAGAGATTGATGGTGATGGGAAAGCGGGCCATTATGTTGTATAGCTAAAGCACTGATAGCCTTTCCACCCCAGTGTCTGTTTAAGCTGCTGGCCATTTTATAGGCGTGGCACATTTGACCCTACTGCACACACAAACTCCCACACTCATTTTCTTACTTTTAATTGGCTTGCTTTCAATAAGATTTGGCTGTTTAATTTGGCTGAGGTCCATAGCTGGAATGCCTCCTGCTGTAAGACACTGTAGGAAAAAAACACAAGGCAGTGGAGGAGAATTAAGTGTCATTTAGAAATGAGGCGCTCACCTTCTGATGAGCTAATTTGGGACTCTTGTTGGTTGTTTATCCATGTGAAATTTTAATCAGCTTCAAAGGTTTTTGCAAATTATTTAGCTTTAATAAGTGGTTATTAGAGAGTTCTTTAGCCTTAAATTAAGGAAAGAAAGAAGAGGATAAAATGATGATCTTGATAACTCAAGCAGGACTCCCCACAGACACAGACAGGGAGCGCTCTCATTCAGGAGAGGGCCATGCCCATGAGCAGCTGCACACCGACCAAAGCTGCATCTTTCTCTGTCTGTGTTTGTGTTTGAGAGTGTGAAAGAAACCTGCCGCTCCCCCGCCGAGCTGATCATCAGCCTCAACAAGTCAGCCAGCAGCAGCTGCAGCAGGGGACAGGGTCGGGATGCTCGCCTTCACAATAAACATCCCTGAGACTTCAAGGAAGGATTCCATGCGTTTACCCCACAAGATGCTGTTGTAGGTGCCTTTTGTGTTGTTTGCTGCTGTGGGAAACACAGAAATTGGATATGATGGATAAAAATAACACTGTGGAGTGACAATAAGGGACTGAGAGGGATGCAGACCCTCATGAATTGGACTAAATAATTTACCTTTAATATAAAAGGTGAACTTGATTAAAATTGTATATGAATGTATCTTTACAATTGCCTTGAGATTATTTTGGCTACATTAATATTGCAGGCAAAAAGGGACCAGATCTGACTTATACCTCAATGAAGTAACACAGACGTTACAGTTCTGTGCTGGAGGAGGTGTAAACACAGCCTGGTGTGTGCAACATTGTGTCCGCGCAAGCAGGTCACTTTAAGGCCATGAACTGTTGCATTTAAATCTTAGCAAATAAATAATTTAACGTTGAGACCTGGAGCATTAACAGCCTTATTGAATGTGTTTATGGCTATATAAACATTGAAAGCAAAAGCAGCCCCCAAAAAACTTTTATTTTTTTCGATAAAAGTAACCCAACCATGCTTTCTTGCATCATTAACATGTATGTTAATGCTACTCTCTGGCCGGGAGTAGCAGTTCCTGTTGTCTGTTGTCTTTCTGTCCTCTTCCCCCCACACAGCAGAGGCAGATGGCTGCCTGTCCTTGAGCCGGGTTCTGCCGGACGTTTCCTTCCTGTTAAAAGGGAGTTTTTTCCTTCCCACTGTCGCCAGTGTGCTTGCTCAGGGTGGGAGATTGAGTTGGATCCTCTAACTCAATCTGTTGGTTTCCTTATATAGGCTATTATGAATTGGCTTTCATCACGTCCTTTTTTTCTGTCTGTAAAGCGTCTTGAGATGGCATTGCCATGATTTGATGCTATATAAATAAAGTTGAATTGAATTTTTGATACTGCGTAGTCCAGTTCAGGGTTTTGAGGTTAGGGCTAATTTAATATGACCACCATCAGAGTCCAGTGTGAAAAGTCCATGGCTTTTGAAGTGACTCGCATGTGAATAGGAAGATGTGATGTCACCATGCTTATCAGTTTTGAAGCTTTTCTGCAATCAAAGCTGACAAAATTTTGATATATTTTCCATCCATTGTTCATATTACACTACTCAAAAAACAAGGGGAACACTTCGGCAATGTGTCTTAAATCTTGATGAATTAAATATTCCAGTTTAAAATCTTTATTGCATAGTGGAATGTGTTGAGAACAAAATAACGTCAGAATGTTTAATGGAAATGAAAACCATGAACTCGTAGAAGTCTGAATTGAGAATCATACTCAAAATAAAAGTGTAAAGATTAATACCACAAAGTCTGTCTGTCTCTCAGTTTAAACAGAAACATACATATTTGAGGCCGGCTGGAGGTCATTTTGTGAGGCTGTGGCAGTGCCCCTACTGTTCCTTCTTGAACAAAGGAGCAGATAGCAGTACAGCTTCTGGGTTGTTGTCCTCCTACGGCCCCTGCAATGTCTCCTCATATACTATTCTGTTTTCTGGTATGTCCTCCATGCCCATCTTGGATGAGCTCCACTATCTGAACGACTTCTGTGGGTTAAAGAGTCATGTTACTTTAAATGTTGACACAATGGAAACAGGATCAAAAATCAGCCAGAAAGGATGAAGACAGGGAAAGGGTCTATAGACCGACACCTGCAGGGCCATTCTTTTATAGGGTTGTCTTGCAAATTGCCTCTCTTTTCCACCTGTTGTGTTCCATTTTGTGACAGCTGGTAAAATTTATTTACAATCAATGTTACTTCCTAATTGGACAGATTGATGTTCCAGATGTGCGACTGACTAAGTTACGTGGTAATGATTAAATTTTATTTTACTTTACTTTTTTGAGCAGTACATTTCTTCAGCAATGTATTTACTCAATTCATCCAATCAGTCTAGAAAATCTTTAAAAAGATATAATTTTGTTTGTTTGAGTGGCTATAGAGGAAAGAGGTCGATTTTGGTGCTTTACAAATGCATTTGTTGAAGACTAATCTAAAAAAGTGACCCTAACCCTATAATATTTTCCCTTTCTCCAATATCTGATTGAACCATGTACAGTACCAAGCTGAATTCCTTCAGTATCAGCTAAAATGCAGCAAACCAGCGGATTTATTGATTTAAAAAGGCTTGTACAGTTCAAACATCCCAGACACTTTAAAGCTGTTTACAGCTTGTCCATGTGAATGAAATAGCTTTCATTCCTTTGAAAGTCACAAAGAGCAGGTGCTGCACTTCATTCAATATCTGACTGAGGTTTCTACTTGGGATGAGGAAATTTTAAAGTTCCCAGTAAGAGAGCAGATAAACCTGACATTTGTAACACAAAACAATCAGGAATATCATTTGAACTTTGCAGGTACTGTCTGTAACGTGACTAGATAAAGCGCTGATCCATTGCTGGCTAAAGCGTCTCTCAGTCACATAACAGAGTGGAGAAGCAATTGATGTTAGAATCACATATCTGTCGTGGTCCTTGGAGAAATAAATCACAGCACTGTAAATTCAGCTAAACTCTAACTTCCTCAGGTTTTGTCTGATCAGTTCTAGTGACAATCAAGCAACTTTTTAATCCTTTACAGCCTTTAGGAGTAAATCAAGTCACTTGCTAGCTATAGCCTACCTTTTAGCTTGCAAATAACTGTTGGTTAGCATGCCAGTGACGGTGGTTTATACTTCAGCTAGGTTTATATTCTTAGATTGCCTGGCCACAGACACAAAACAATCTGTAAAAGAGGGATTATATGAAAACAGTACTGAGAATAAAAAGTACAGAGGAATGTGAAAAGATGTAATGACTGAGGGTAAATTTGGATTAGCTGAAGCTGTGCTAGCTTGCTTCAAAAGTTAATGAGAGTCTGCAACAGATGTTGTATTTAAGTTATTACAAATCCTTAAAGTTGGTATTTAGTTGCTTGACAGGAAAGAAAGAAAAAAGCCCCAACAACTAATGCTTAAGAAGAAGACTCTAGACTTTGCATATTATACAAGTTGAAGATATGCTAAGTTAAGTATTCACATGTGCTTGGGCTAGTTTGTGTGCAAAAAAAAAAGTAGCCCACAAATTTTTATAGCCTACAAATAGCGTTTTATGTTGTTTAAGTCAGAGACAGACTGCTCTCTGATTTGACAAAGATCCAGTGTTACCTTTGGCGTAAGGCTTTGAGGGAGCCTCTATCAAATACCTATTCGAATTACTGCATTTTCTAGGTGTAATTTTTTTGCCTTGTTCTAAAAGAAAAAAAGGGGGAAAAAACTAAATTAAATGCTGAACTGATTAACAAAATCTGACATATGAGCTGACTTATTCATACTCCCTGATAACCCAGAGCATGCTATTAGCTGTGCAAAGAGGACCTGTTCAAGTCCATGAGAAAAAATGAATGCAGATTTTGTAACTAGGAGTAACAAATATCTTACAATGATTAAAATGAGAAAGAATTGAACAGACACAGGGTTCCCTACAGTGGGGAAAAAATTAATGTGTTATGTGGTTCTGCTGCCACTTTTAAAATCATGAATAAAGTAGCCTCCTCTGTCCTCAATTACTGGAACAATCGTTCACTTCAGGCAGCATGAAAAGCTTGCTAAGCACATCACATGGAAATCTGGCCAACCTTTATCTTTATTGTACCCACTCAAAAAAGGTTGTTTCAGTTTGTGAAGCACTGGACAAAAGAGCTTAAAGCAGTTTTTATTAGACTGAAATGGTGAAAGTGAGGGAAGGGTTGTGTTTCCCTTGAGCCCCAAAAATGACAAAAATCTGCTTCTGAACTAGACCTTTTTGAAAAAGTTTAACTGTAGATGACCAGTGCAGAAAGCCTGGTTAGTCATACCTTGGTTTACAGCTCCATGCGCCCAGCTTTGCCTCTGCTCGCAGAATAAGCTGTTTTATTTTGGAAATCCGGACCGGAACAGCAGCGTGGTGGTGCGGTGTTTGACTTGACAGATGGCAGGCGAGAGTCGCTTCTCTCGGCTGTCTCTCTCGGTCCGTTGGTCCATCCGGGTTCCCATTGTCTCCTTTTTTCCCCCACTCCTTGAAGACAACCCCGAGACGGCAAACTAAAGTTATCCGTTCTTTGGCTCATTTTGTCCATTTTATGGGTCACGTTTAGGTGACTTCCCTCGGAAAGAAATTTCGCCAGGTTCCTTTCTGCCTGAGATTTGGACTTGCAAAAATTTTTCCCCTGTCTTTAAAAAAAAAAAAAAAAAAAAATCGTTGAAACGTCTTCATTATAAGGCTTTTAATGAACCGGACGGCGTCTGAGGGTTCTGGCTGAACTGGTGTTGTGGACCTAGTGGGGGAGATGAACCAGAGGAGGGGGACTCATTATCAACAAGAGCCACTTTGATCATCTTCCAGTGGCTGTTGACACATCCCAACACCCTGGCAACACATTTGCCCACCATTGTCTCAGCGGATAAAAACGCAAAATTGAGAATCAACAGCTGAGACGCGTCGCTGGAAATCCGACATCGGGGCTTTTGGGAAGGATGTTGCCGCTACACACCCGCTACTTCCCCTGAGAGAGGAGGAGAGCAGCTCGTCAGGGACCACTTTCACTTGTTTTCTCCACCCTGAAACAAATTAGACTCCTATAATCAACCAAATGCAAACGGCGCTTAATCGGATTATGAAAGAGGAGATCTAATCTGGGGAATATCATCTCAATAGCATCGTTTCTGTGTTTATTTATTCAGCATCAAAGTGGCTGCTGTTCAGGACCGTGTTGGTTCAACACGGATGAGGATGCGCCTGATCGAGGTGGACTTTGACTGGACTAACTAGTTCAGCAGGCGATGCCTGGATGAGTGGACCCTGCGTGGACACGAACGTCAAGAGTGTTTGTACAATTCACTTTAGTTTGATTTGTTGAGAGAAGAAAGAGAATATATAGCTCTATATATATATATATATATATATATATATATATATATATATATATATATATATATATATATATATATATATATATATATATAAATCGGAATAAATTCACTATCAGCTAAAATGCAGCACAGCAGCTGATAAATCAAGCTGCCAAACTGTGGATACATAAAGAACAGTTTGTGGACTTGAATCTGAGTCTTTGATCTCTGTGTGTTGGAAATCCAGGAGACCACTAGAGGCTGTTAGCAGCTTTTCCACCTGAATGAAGTAGTCACCTTTGATTCTCTTGAGCCCCAGTGAGAGCAGGGGGCTGTGCTCTGCCCTGTGAGGCTGGTCAGCCAGTGCTTCTACCTGGGCTACCAGCCAGCCAGACGGGCCCTCGGGGGGCTGGTTGTGGCGGGGGGTGGGGGGGTCTTTTGGATTTTGGATTGTAAAGGACAGCTTTGGGAGCTATCCAGAGTTTGTGCTCCACGTGGACCACAGCATACTGGGAGCAGGACATCATGGGATGCTGTAGTGGCAGGTGCACCTTGGCCTTCATCTGTGGCATGCAGTTGGTAAGTGCAAGGATTACTATTGATCCTATAAGGGGCGCGATCGATCAGTAGAGTGGAAAGCCTTTTTTTTTTTTTTTTCCTTTTTGAAATCTTGCACTCAAACAAGTTATGTCTTGTTTGTATGAAAGCGCAAAGGTTACAGTTTCAGAAGTTAATAGAGGTATTAAAAGTCACAATACACGGTATAATTTTGCTTGAGATGCTGTTGATGGAAGCTTTAAGACTGCTTAAAGTCCACATTGACCTTTAATTGGTTTGGGTGGTCGGGTGGTTTGGGTGAATCAGCATCAAGCAGATGCTACATATGGAGGAGACATGAACAACGTGCACAGGTCAAATAGAAAAAAACCAATCTGATTTAAACACAGCGTATCGCACTTTTTTTTTCCATCGGTATCTGTATCAGTGGTAATTGGTACCAGTCTAGACAACAGGGAAGGAGGGCTGGGGTTTCAGCTGCATGCCTGCAGGTGAGGATGTGCAAGTAACAGCATGAGCAGTTTCATTAGTCCTGTCCTGCCTGAAAAATAAGTCTCCCCAGTTAAAAAACCAAATCACAAAGGAGGGAGATAAACTTAGCAGTTGCTTTCCTGTTTTCTTTTATATGCACTTATTCTAGTCGATGTTGGCTTCTGCACTGCTCCTTCTCCTCTCTGCCACTCATAGAACAGACCACAGTCTATTCACATGTACTTGGTCAAACCAGTATCCTCTGAAATGGGAACTGGAAGTATATCCTGCTGCTTGTCACGAACAGGAGTTCTTGTTCTCAAAGGAGAGGACTGAAGAGGCTCTTTAACTTGCTAGCCATACAGGTCATGACTCGACCTATGAAATATTGTAACAAAGCTCAACCTTGGAGATGCTTAAAACATTTTTATGCAAATGTAAAATGAGCAATTTCCTGTTGAACTGAGACCACACGTCTGTTGATGGGTCTTACGAGTGGCTCAGCACACACTTGTCCGTGTTCGGGTGGCTGAGTGGAAAGCAGACAATAGCTGAGTTTCCATTACATTTTTTTGCTAAATAAAAGCAATATTTGTACATTTTGACAAAACGGGTGTTTCTGTTAAACAGTCTTTAGCGCATTAGCCTAAAGTAAAATCTTGTTCTTCTCGTGAGATTTTATGAAAATGGCGGCTTATGCAAGGTAGCCACGTAGCGTTTTTCTTTGGGATTTCTACTTGCTTCGGAGAATTGGCTTTTCAAAGCTTTTCCTCCCTCATTTTCTTTTCTAAAACTCTGAAATTTGTTGTTGTTTGTTCCACACTGCGCCATCTTTACCGTAAAGGAACTGGGCATGACCCCCGACGTCTTGTCCGGGGACACGTAAATGCGGAGAAAGTGTCTCCTTTACACTTTTGCAATATGTTTCTATGTCGAAACATCTGAAAAAACTACTCATGAGAGGGTAAAAGATTTTTTAGCGATATTTGAGACTTTTTTTTCGAAATCTAGGTGTTTCCATTTGCGGGGTTTTATTGCAATATTTCGTTTTTGCACAATTCTAGGTGTAATAGAAATGGATCTAATTAGATTTCATAGGTGTTTTGCAACACAGCATTTTATGTTTAGTTTTCAAAAATGCAAAATAAAATACTTTAAGATGTGTTTTTTTTTTTTTCTCAGCGTGGCTTCTAATCTAGCAAGTGTAATGTAGTCCTGTGCATCTCCAGGGAAGCCGTAGACTTCACAAAGAAGGTGGCTGTTCCAGGCAGATGAGTTTATGGAGTATTATCATTACATTGCATTGTTTCCTGTTAATGTATTTGGTATTGCTTGAAAGATTTGTTAAGTGATGAAAACTTTAGTTAAAGACTGTTATTGACAATTAAATCAGATGATGTGATTTCTCTACAGTTGATGAAAATGCAGTCACTGTCAGCACTCGAAGATGCACGATTGCGTATGTGTAAAGATCCCACATATAAAATGAATGCCTTTGTTGAGTGTGTTATGTTGTGTGTGATGCTGCTAAATCTTAGCTGGTGTGAGCAGTATGAGCAGTCTGATAGTATGTTACTTCTCCTGGAAAACAAGAATTTCAATATCTTTTTATTCATGATATTGAACGCAATGTCAGTGCATTGCTAGGCTTGACACATTAACAAATTTTGCCATGCGATTAATCGTGTCAGAAATGATTGCAATAGACAATAATAGCGCTAAGCGATTATTGTTGTCATTTTGATACCATTTTCAACGAAATAAGAAAAATACCTTAATAATGTAAACGCACCCTTTCAAAGATAAACGTACTTTAATTTCTAAAGAACATTTAGCTTGATGTGCAGACGAGACTCATTCCTTCCCCAGACTGCTAAAACAGATCAGGATTTCTCCTGAGGTTTTGGCAATGTCGTTTTCTGGAATATATGGTCTCTAAACACAATGTAACACAGTTACAGCTTCGGACTTGACCAGAGGTGGAATGGTAAGATGTCATTTTTCATGTCATTGTAAAGTTGTGGCATTGCCGTTTGTAACATGTATGTTCATCCAGGCAGTTAATAATGGCTGTAAATGTAAAATGTTTGCAACATTTTTCAAAATGTTTCTTTTTTTTTAACAATATTTAAATGGCAGCATCGCTTTACCAACCACGTTGTCTGGGTGCACACCATGTCGCACTGTCCTGTTTGTATTTAATCTATCAGTTACCCCAGTGGTCGTGGACTGTCTGGAAAGCCTGTTTGTTAAGGTTTTTTTTTTTTCCCAGCTGGGAAAACTGCCATTGATGGTTGTGTTTTAAGTGGATGGCTTGTTGTGATGCTGTGCTGATTTAATGTTGCCTTAAAGCAAATGTGGCACTCGAATGGGAAAAAACAAGAAAAATGAAAACGATTGCGTCTGCAAAATTTTTGCGAACATTTATTCTTATCGTGCAATTAATTGACTTATTGCAACAGACCTATTTATTGCTTCTTGAGACATTTTAACCAAGAACTCACCTACACTTCCAGTGAAGATTATGTCTTCACTCTTACAAATTAAGTCCTCATCTTAGGCTTTATATTCAACTAAAGGTGTACTGTTACTGCACACAGAGTACAGTACAAACAAAATCCAGGCAAACTCCTTCACAGGCTCAGGCAACATGTAAGAGGATCTGTTGTTAGGTTTGTTTTCTCTTTGTACATTCAGAGACTGGGGATGTACTGCTATATAGAATGTGACATTGTGCATGCATGTGCACCGATGCATAAACATGAAGAGAAACGCTTGTGCTGTCGGCATTCTCCGCTTATGCAGTCATGTACAGTAAGCATGTGCAAACTGAAGACCTATTGTTGTGTTGAATGGTACCCTGTCACAGACTCCATGAAGCCTCCGTGTGGTTCATGCAAAGGCAAATTATTGGAAAAATTCTCTCATTTACCATAACATATCATGTGTGGGGCCCATGTTGGAAGAGTGAGTGCTTGTAAAATGTCTATTGTGTTGTTAAAAAAAAAAAAGACTTTCGCTGGCCACATTTTCATTAAAATAAGACATACAGCTGTGTAAGTGAAGACGTACATCAAAATGCTAATAAAAATGCCACATGGGACGTACATGCATGGAACACACCACTGTGCTGTAAATGGGGATGCTGTGTGATATAAAGGGGAGTGTGTGTGGATGTGTTTGCATGCTTGTGAATGAGATGCTGTCACAGAGATAGTCATTGTGTCTAATGCAGTGGAACTAATGCTATGCCATAGTCAACAACATGTTTTGCTCTGTTAACTGTTGTAATAGCTAAGCCAGCTGATATCACCAGTAGCTGAGCTGGAGCTCTAATACTGTATATTACAGCTTGCTTATGCGCGGCTAGCTATGTTACCTTTGAGGGTTCCTGACGATGAAATCCATGTCTCCACAAAAAACAGCAATTCTCCGCCTTTAAGGGATGTACACTTTAAGAAATTAAAACATGGCAGAAGCAGAACCCAAAGCGCCTTTGTCTAGAGAAACCACACTGACCACAAATTAAGAGCTGGCTTTTATCCTGCTTGTGACCCACAGTTGGAGGTAATTGTTTTTGTTGTGTGAGCTTCCACTTAATAATAATAAGTGACCCCAGAGAGTAAAAATCAACTTTGTTCAATGTGTCTTAAGTGGTAGAACTGATGTCTTATGTAACTTAACAGCCGTTTTTCCTTCTGCTTCATTAGCTGGGTTAATTGCAACAAGCTCACGTCACTACAACTAAGCTGAGATCAATGATCCAGGGTTGGATATATGTTTGCTTCACATAATCAGTCCAACCTGGTGAATTCCTGCCTGCTTATATTCAAAATTTATTTAGCGAAGCCATAGTTATTAACTACTTTCGATGCCAACGATTAGTTTAACAGAGATTTTATTAGTCTTACAACTCTGTGTGAAAAATGACTTTAGATACATGAAACTAATACTAATTTCTAAACTTGTAAAGTATTGTTGACTTGAAATTCCCATTTTATGTTGTCTTTCATTGTTTTCAGTTAAAATATAGGCTTTAAATCAAGGCCCCATGCTGTGATAAATATATTACAGGATAAACCGTCTTGTTTGGAGAAGTGTCGCAGATTATCCCAAAAGTGGATGTGATCACAATGTCTTTCAGCATCTCAGCAGCATTTTAAGGAGATATTAACAAAGCTGAACACTTGCTTTTCAGTGGAAAGGGTCTTTGATCTTTAAAAATAGCCCCCTTAAATCCTCCCAATTTTAATAGCATGTCCTAGTAGTCTTTTACTGGCTTTGCCCTGAAACTGACAAGATTTATTTATTTTTAACTTTGTTGGCTGGGTTGGCTGGTTCAAGTAAGTGCTGAAAATGAGTTAAACTGGCAGTGGGTAAACAAAGTCTTTAAAAAAAAAAAGTTCTTTGAAAGATAGCTGGGCAATTTTACGTGCAAGATTCAACCCCAACTTAAAAAAGTTAGGACATTGTGTACAATATAACTTATAACAGAATGTTATGATATGCTTATTTCATATATTACTTATATTTTACATCCAACAGAACATCAACAACACGTAAGATGTAGAAACCAAGTTGTTCTCCAATTTCAGGAAAAACATCATTTTGAATTTGATCGTGGGAACACATCTCAAACAAGTTAGAACAGGAGCAAAAGTAGGTCTGTCACAGTAACAAATTTTGGCATATGATTAACTGTCTCAGAAATTATTGCGATAGACAATAATATTGCACTAAGCGATGATTATTGTCATTTTGAGACCATTTTCAACTAAAATAACAATAATGCCATAATAATGCAAGTACACCCTTTCAAAGATCAGCATACTTTAATTTCTACAGAAATTAAAGTAAGAAACATAGGGCTGAGCGATATGACTAAAATCTCATATCACAATATCTGTCATTTTTTTATCTCCATGACGATATACATAACGACATGAAATTGTTTGTGTAATTTTATGTCAGTAATCAGATGTGCCAGATGTGCTGTTGAAACATAAATTTTTATGCTTTTATGCAAATATGCTTCCCATTTCTTACTAAAGCATTGGGCTATTAAAGTACTGAAACAAATGTTATGTAATATTATAGGCAAACTGTGAGCATAACAAAGCTAAAGGTTATAAAACTGGATTAAAAAACAAAACAAAACGATAGCTAATCAGATGGTGTTTTTACCAGCGCCTTTGTGCAAATACTCACCCACACAAGTACACACAAACACAAATACACAGATACATCGGATGGCACTGGTGACTCACCGTCTATGGCAATGGTTAAGGTCCTCTTTGCTATATTAGTCCACAGCGCCCACCAGCTGCTGTCACACATACAGTGACTCAATCATCCAATAGCCTTACAAGCAGCAGAGCTGTGGCTGCTTCAGTCAAGCTTGTGCAGACGGCTCGTGGGTGTTTAATGTTGATGGAGCTTTAATTATGTTATTGGTGTGTACGTTAATTGAATAGAGTAAATGGAGTAAAATTATAGGCTTGTAATTCAGTGCACTGAACAATTACAGTGAGACGATAATTCAAAATCCCGTAGGTCAATAATTAAGCTTTTCAGTAAAAACTATGTCCATTAAGTTGCTGTCAGGTGGTTGTTTGGGACAGGCATGCTAAAGTTTACACTCAACAGAGACTTTCTGAAATCAAATGTAAAGAAACAACATAAGCTACATGCTTAAAATGATCATGTTTTTTCAAATATATATATATATATATATATATATATATATATATATATATATATATATATATATATATATATATATATATATATATATATATATTACATAGAAGGAAGGTCAGTTTTCTCTCAATGTGGCCACAGGCTGTCTGAGACATTGTGTTTGTCTGTCTGTAGCAGTACATTCCTCTGACATTTCCACCACTGAGGGACATAATGAATAATTTATCTCTTGGAAACTGTGACATGAATGCAGAAATGGTATCTCTGCATGTGTGCCGCCTGAGTTACCTGATTGCACATTTGTGCGCATTCATTCCACTCCAGATGTCAATACACAAAGCACACAGATAAATCAAAGTTGTGGATTTTTCCAGAAAAAAGTTTAAAGTTTAACATTATATGTGTTTCAACATTACAGCCAAGTATAAGTACTTTCTGATCTGGTTTATAAGATTCATGTGGAATCGGTGTGAAGTTTAACTTTGTTGTTGCAGTTTTGCAAAAAGCCCCCCCCCCCCCCCCCCCCCTGCCTTCTCCACTGGATTTTTGGTAAGATTATGAAATTATTTCATTTTAGATACTCTGTCACTCTTATTTTACTGTCTGCATCCATCTCATACTGTTCCTTATCCAGCTGTTTAAAGTAAATTCACTTTGTGAATGCTTTGCTTTGAGTTAAAGGCGTCACCGGCTCAGTTGCAACAAGTATAATCTTCCGACCTCCTCCTTCATTGCTGCAGCTCAGTGAGATAAAAAGGCTTTCCTATCCTTTATGTGCGACACCGCTTTCAGCAAGGGCCGCACACAATCTCAGCTCGGAGTCTATAGATTTCCTGTCGCGTTTTCGTTTTCACAGACCCAATTTGTCAGCCTGTCCTGCCTCAGGTCTCCGTCTTTTCCTACGTGCCCGTCTTTTGTGTCCAAGTCTTTCTTGACCATTTTCATGTCTTTATTTGTTTCTACCTCCTTGTCTCTTTTTATTTCTCTGCTTAAAGGAGTTCAGCCATCACACTTTGACCAGTGACTTGACTGGTGGTCCATTTTAGGAGTTTAAATAGAGCTTGTGCACAAAACAAGTTTTTATTGATGAGGTACATGTAGTTCCAGCACCAGCTGCTTTTATGTTGTTCAGGTTGTTGATAGTGGACTGGCTTTTTGAGGAATCGTTCACTTTCACAGTATACAAGTTTTATTTCTTTATTTATAACATTGAAAACTTGTTTTCTACTGCCTTTAAACTTTTCTACTTTCCCACAGGATACTGCATAAGTGAAAAAAATTAGCTTTGCACAAAATCAGCCGGAATTTATGGCAAAGCAGCTCGTTGAAGTAGAAAAACAGGCTTAGATTTCTGATTTAAAAGTAAAAGAGGTGACTGATTATGTTTCTGTTTAATTTAAAACACAAACTTTATTAATGTAAAGAACATTATATATTGAATGTAGTTTGTTTATGAAAAAGGCGAATGCTAATCAAGAAAAAAAAAAGTAAAAAGGTAGAATTTAATTTGAATTGAATTAAAAAACTTTCATAAATCTTATGTAGAGTGAACATTTGTAAAAATATCATCCTGAGATATGCAGTCATGTCGCTACAGAGGAACCAGTAAAATACATTAAATGGTCGAAGTTGAGATTTGATGCGTAAGGTCAGGTTATCGATTAACAATGGTATCTAATTCATTAGGTAAGGTAAGCTGATCTTTCTTCCTCCTTTTCATTGTCTGTAACTTAACCAGCTAAAATGAAAAGTCAGCACAGTTTCATTCACCAAGACAGAGCAGCAAAGACAGCTCAGATGTATCCCATCGCAACTCCTGCAAATTATTTGCTTAATCCCTTAAATTTTTTTTTTTTTAATACTGCTGTCAAGTGATGAACTCTGACACTGGACAGCACTGAAATGAGAAGTCCGTCTTATTGAGCTTATCATTTCATTAGTTAAGCCTGCAGATTTTTTCACTATTTAATTTGAAGTGTTTTTCTAATTTAAGTCACAGGTTTGCATATGTTAAAATGTTTGCTTTTGATTTATTATCCAGTTACATAACTATATTGAAGATAATATACAATATATAAGTATATTAGATCCCTGCATGACTGTTTTATGTGGTGGTTCATGGAATTTCTTTGTGCAGATCAGTCAGTCTGACATGCTGTTACACCTTTTATAGTTGATCTGCGTTTCATACGTTGATGACCAACCTGAATATATTCACCTTACTTGTCTCAATCCTACACTTCTCCTGTTTCCTGCTTTTATTTTTTAGGACGTGTGTTTTCAGATTGAGTATTGTTCCTTTTATTTATACTTCATTGCATTTTATATGTTTATTTTCGTTGTAGGTTTGTGAGCCACCTGACATTCTGCTTTTGGGTCCTCCGCCCACACTGAGTGTGACATTAACAATGAATTATAAAGTAAAATTGTTTTGGAAGCCTTTATTAGTGCTTTTATGTATTATTTTGTCAAACCAGAGCTATCACCATCAGGATTTCATCAGGATCCAAGCGTGTAAACTGCGATATGGCTTTGTCATTACAAAAAAAAAACAAAAAAAAAAAACAAACAAAAAAAATAAAAATAATATATATATATATATATATATATATATATATATATATATATATATATATATATATATGTTCTTTTGTTTTTTTTTAATATACATATGTTTATTTGTAAAATGACTCAATAATGTGCTTCACCTCTGCAGTTTTGCAGAAATTAGTTTAAACTTATTGAGGCACCATGAGAAGTTTTTTGGGTTAGGATTAGTCAGCTACTAAAGTAAGAACATAAATGGTTAGAACAGAGATGACATGACTTTGCAAACAAATATAACTGCATTAGCTTGTAGCATGTAGGCGCTCTGCAACTTCAACAAGCAGCAGTGGTTTTATGTACAGTTTTTGAAGGTGTCCTATGACATCATGCTGTCAAAATCAACCCCAAACAGCCATTTCCACAACAACCTTAGGGACCTTTAGTCCTTCTGTAAATGGTTCACACAACATGCAGGAATGCAAAAGGGGCAAACAAGCCCTTATTGGGAGACGGAGGTTACATTGCAAACATTATTGCGAAGCAAATGTAATATTTCTGCTGCAGTAATTATTATATCTGCAGTTGCTGAACTCTTCCAGAATAATTCCACCTCTATTGACAGGCTGCTTCACTCTGAGATTTCAGGGCACTGAGCAATGCACAAGTTATCTCACGGCAGGCAATAGATCAGCTTTGTTAAAGCTAACAGACACTTTTAAGCTGGAACATCGGCTTCCTATACTTCAGGGTAGAAGCGGCTTTTTCTATGTTCTAAGCATTGATTTTTGTCGTTGTGCTTTCTTGCATCCACAGAATGTTTAATTATTTTACAGCGCTGTCCTTCACACACCAGATCGATAGCTAAACTAAAACGTGCATAAAAGCAGGACAGTTGTTAGTGTTGTTAGTGGTGCAATGGGTCCAACATGTCAGCACAACAACTTGCAGTGAAAAAAGAATTTTTCATAACTGTGTTGTTTTAACATCTGAACTTTGTGCAGTTGTTTGGTTCAAGGCAAAAATCTTGCCATGTTGTTTGTATTTCTCATGCAATGGAAAAATCAATCTGCCAGAAAAGTCTATCAAAAACGGCATTTCCAAACAGCACATCTTTCTCTTCATGCTGGGGTCTCCAGTCTCTGACACATTTAGTTCTGGGCAAAGACTGACTCTTTAAATTGGAAATGTTCTTAATTTGAAAAACACCTTGGGATGAAGTGTATCTCCCATGATCCTCTCCCAGTGGATGTCTGATGGTGTAAGCAAGGCTACATAACTGTGTAGTCATCTTCTGACGTTATCTTAGTTTCTGGTATCATATTTAAGTTAATCAATCACTTTGACAACAGAGGAGTGTTTTTCCGTGCTAGCTTGTGTTCCAGTAGCAGCTAATGATTCATTCAGAAACGTTAAACAGGCTTTTGAGTTTTACAGCATATTCTAAGTTGAATCCACATAATTTGTTGTTTTGTTTAGTAAAATTTTAATTCGTTGTAACTAATGAAAGGAAGGTGTGATCAATAGCACTAAAGATATTTGCATTCCTTTAAACTTCATGAAAACCAGGCTTGTCAAATCACCCACATGCATGAATGAAAGAGGTAAAATGTATCCTTCTTATCTCTTCTCTGCCTGAGATTGGCTGCTGTCAGTTTCAAAGCCACCGTGTGAGACGTTCCTGTCTGTGAATGTGTGTTTTACTAAAGAAAAATATAAGTTGTTTCCACTCTTGTAGCTCTAACCACATCACCCTCTGTGAAAATAGGCGTGTTCACCTATATTTTTGCCCACTGATACCATGCCAAGCTGGAGCCAAGGGCAAAATAAAACTCTTGCAGAGACATTTTTACAGAACTGAATGTGTAAATATTTTCTGTATTGTATTCAAAAGCTGAATGGTACTGGGATATTTGAATGATGGGGTTTTAGTTATACCCATATGAATGCAAATTAGGATGAAAAATACAGACCTGCAAGTCGAGCCAAAGCTGACAGGAATGTCATTACTTTTGGAAGCTTTGGATCAGAATTAAGCCTGAGGAAGGCATAACTATTCGAGCCACGGTGGTGCTGATATTGTCAAATAATCAAGGTTACATTTAAGTTTGTAAAGTTTAATCACCTTTGCTAAAACCTAATAATTTTTTAGATGTACGTAACGTTGACTGAAAAGCTGGTCTGACTGGCTTACATCCTAACAGACCTAAAAGTGTTCACACGGCAACAAAAAGGCATCCATGCTCTTCTTCAGATAATGAGAAAGCATTTTAATCCACTTTGACTCCTTAATGTAATATTTTGCTCTCATCAGGTCCAGGAACTTCAGATAAACTGTTTTAAAACATATTCACAGACATCAGCTACACTGCAGCACCGCTGTTCGACTATTTTATTCTATTTTCTGGAAAGCTTTCTCGTTAAACTGCAATTTTCCACCTCAGATGTTTTTGTAGTAAAAACAAGATAAGTTCCTATCCTAGCTGAGATGCTTGCAAGCCTTGTAAAAGCATTTAGAGGCTCACAGAAAGGGTGAAAAACCATGATACTGTATCATCTTACACTGTCATCATAAAACAGTCTGAGGAAACCATGGAAGAGTGAAAGAAGTAAAAAAAAAAAAAAAAAAAGTGAGGTCTTTTTGTTCGAGTTAGAAAAGCTGACTCAATTTATATTCCTCCACAGCTCAGTGGAGGCTTTAAATTGATCCCTTACACACTTGGATTATTTGTTATGCAGTCTCAGTGATCCTCGCACGCATATTGTAAAATCACTTCCACCGTATAGACTTTTGTTATAAATGTCTGAAAACTACAACCTAATCTAATGAATGGGTGTGCTGATCAGCAGATGTGCTTTAGTTGCCTAAAGCCAACATTTTTATTAGACTTTTTTTTTATTAACTGTAAAATTTATAGAGGTTATTATTATTAGTTATTATTTGACATTTATATAGAAACATTAGATAATTATCAGCTCAATAAGTGGATTATTTTTAGGCATTAACAGTCTAAAACATCTTTATGTGCTTGGTGACAGACCATCTTCATCTTAGTGTGTCGCAGTTTTGTGGAGAGACATTTGGATATTCTTCAGATCATTTTTTCAGCTGCTCTTTGCTGGTGGCGTTGTGTTGCTTTGGATGTCTCTTTGAAATTACCCCAAAGGAGTTGTGTTGGGTTCAAACTAGGCCATAGCTTTCATTTGAACCTGTCTTAAGAAACTTGTTGTAATTTGGGCCGTTTGCTTTGGATCGTTGCCACACTTAAATATTAATATTTCTCTTCTGTCAAGTTTCCGGTGACAGACTTTTCCCAACCAGTATTTTGATATAATCAAGGGTATTCATGTTCCCCTCGTTATATATAATCTTATTAAAGCCTTTTATATGTTTATATTATATACGTGTCTGTATTGAAACTGACACAATACATTTATTATTAATATTAAGGTAATTTGTTTAACTAGGACACATTTAAACTTGGATTGTTGTGGTGATTTGGTTTGATTGGGTGGGGAATTCTGAAAATATCCTCCCCTTTCTTTGGTTTGCTTTCGCAGTACACTTTCCTTTAGACGAACCAACCCACCTCAAACATGTCACAAATTTACAGCAGCTGCTTGCTATGGGGATGTATTCCCCAAAATAACCACTAACCAAGAACAAAGAATAAGAAAAACCAAGCCCTGATTGGCCTGGGCCAAAAACCACTTATTTACTGCAAATAGCCAAAGGAACAACTGCAAACTTTTTTAGTCTTGGGGTTTCTGTTTATATTTTTGAGTTAAACCTAAAGTAGTTTTCACCCGAATCTCAGTAGGAGCAGATACCGGGCATGTTGCAGTGTGTCACGTCATCACTCTTTAGTTTGCTGACTAGTTCGCTCGCTTCCACTGTCAGTGCCATGACCACTTACTTGCAAGTAAACAGAGACCCCCACTTTTCAAACAGACCAGGGTTCGCTTCTTTAATCGGCACCAGAGTTGAGATGCCTGTTCACACTGATCTAAACTTACAGCACTACCTGCAAAAACAGATGAGGATTCACTTAAAGTAACCAAACAGAGCCAGTTTGGATGTATTTTTATTTTATACTTTTATTTATCTATCAAAATGTGATTTATTAACTTATTGTAATTTGCGAAGGACTGGCGACCTGTCCAGGGTGTACTGCGCCTCTCACCGAATGATTGCTGGAGCAGGCTACAGCTACCAGCTACCTGAATCAGACTAAGCGGTTAGAAAAAATGGATGGATGGATGGATGGACACCTATTGTAACTTTCCTCTGGGATTGATACATATCTTATTATTTCATCGATTTAAAAATAATACTTTTTTTTTTATGATTAAATCAGTTGTCAGGTTTATGGAAAAGAAAGAAAACCTTTTCTAAGCTTTTCCATTAATATTGTTCAGCATTTTTTTTGTCATTTTTATTTTTACATTTTCTGACTGATATTGAATGCTGAGTCTTTTTCTTGGTATTGGTGTTAGTTTGACCTGAATTCAAACCAATATCGTCCTGCTCCCACTTCTGTGCTTCTCTGTGTTTACTTTGGCGGTCCTGGCGAGATTTTATTGCAAATATGCTATTCATTTCTGTGCAAAGGCTAAAGTAAGATTTTTACTTCTTGATGGCAATGGAAGACATTATGCTGTGTGTTTTGCACTGCCTGACCTCACACAGAAAAAGATTTCTGCTGGTAATCTGTGTGCTTAGTCTTCTCTTCCTATTTTTTCATTTGCTGGGTTGTGAAACGACAACGGCATGGTGGTTAGCAGCAAGACCTTCTCACAGCAAGAAGGTCGCTGGTTCGACCCTTGACTGGAGTGAGGCTCGAACAGTGGTCTTTCTGAGTGGAGTTTGCATGTCCTCCCCGTGTATGTGTGGGTTCTCTCCGGGTACTCCAGCTTCCTCCCACCTTCCAAAGGCATGCATCTTAGGTTAATTGGTTGTTCTAAAATTGCCTGTGAGCGTGAGTTGTTGTTTGTCTCTGTGTGGCCCTGTGATGGACTGGTGAACGGTCCTGGGTGTACCCTGCCTTTCACCCAAAGACTGCTGGGATAGACTCCCCGACCCTTCATTGGACTAAGCAGTTAGGACAATGAATGAATGGTTTGTGAAAGTAGTGTATTATCTTATAGTTGCTTTTGCACATAAATACCAAGAGATCATCTAGATAATTTGGTCTGGACTTTGTTTCAGCTGCTGTTCAGATGTGTTTCACAATAACGGTGTGTTCAGACCAAATGCGTTGTGAGTGTCAAAAACGCTCACCACTGATCACTAAACTGTCACTTTTGTGTCCAACGTCCAAGACGCTCCTGCCGTGTTTGCTGCTTGTCGGGAGCGAGCGGCAAACGCGGTGGAAAAGAGAGGGGCGAAAGGCGGAGCTTTCCTTCTGGTCAGTTTTAATGATGGCGGATGCAGTAGAGAGAGCGGTATGGCTTGATTTAGTAAATAGAGAACGTCGTCGTAGGGTGTCTCAGCCCCGTGTCTGGGTTCACCAGATATATCGTAGGCGTTCTGAGTTTGATGAGTTTCACCATTTACGCCAGGAGCTGTGTGCTGATGAGGATCGCTTCCAGCGCTATTTTCGTCTCAGCCCGGCTCAGTTTGACAACCTGCTGAGCCGAATTATATATCACTCTGATTGGTTGATGCCCGGCGTCACGCGGGAAAAGTTCGGATTTTCAATCTCTGGCGTTTGGGGCGCGTCATGCCCTTCATTGACATAATACTTTTTAACTTTTCAGCGCGTGACTCGCGTCATGCTGCCGCAGCAAACACTGACAACTTGCTGCGAGAAAGCTTGACGCCTCCTTGACGCACCTCCACATAGACTTTCCATGTAAACCAGACACTCTTTACACTCAAAACATGTCTGGTGTGACGCCTTTACATGGATACTGGATATGCTGGCCTTCATCTCTCCAAGGAAGGTTTGGTAAAACTTTGGTCCAGAGTATGCAGGAGGGAGAATATGAAACAAAAATTAGGCCGTGTGAATCATATCTTCTTTGCATTAAGCTGATAATAGCAGAAGTGAATCTGTGTCATGTTGATACATGCTTAGATTGGACTGCATGTATTTTTAAGTTTCAACGGTAGTGAGAAACGAGTGGAAAGAAGGATACAAGCCAGCAGAAAAGCAATGAAACAGCATCTCTTATGAAGGCATACACAAACACTTATTGGCACAAACATTAAATGCTCTGTAAGATTTGCATCTGCATTGGCATATTACCTAATTGTTCTCAAGATTTCTTTCAAGACTTTATAATCTTACTATGGCATTTATGAAGCATTAGTATTTCATTACTATTGATCATGTTTTCGAAAAAAGGGGATTATTTTATAATCTTTGAAACAAAACGGAACATTTTTATGCACATAGGCTTGTTATTTGATTACATTTGTGCCTAAACACGGAGTCAGATATTTTTCTAATGCACTCATCTTTTACACAGGGTTCACAGAGAGTTTCATGCCTGTGCAAGCTGAAGAAATGCCTCAGCTCTGAGTCACCTATTATAAAAATAAATGGGATGTTTCAGACAAACCTTCCTAATTGCACACCATTAGTGTCCATAGCTTCCCCTTGATACATGTGTTTAAATTGCAAGAAGACTTTAGTTTTCCACTGCTGCAGTTGTTTTAAAAAGCAAGAAAGAGGCAGTGTAGTATTTTAGGGTAGTAATGTTTTTTCGTAAATACAGAATAAAGTGCTCTTTAGAAAAAAAAAACACACACACACAAATAAGATGGTGCTTGCTAGTGTTCATGCCAAAATCCTCTTTTAATAGAAACAGTACAGGCGTAATTGCGGAACAGATCTAAAACTTCAAAGGGATTTTCTGAACCTCTCATCTTAAATTGCAGCTGTAGAAGACAAAGTTACTTTAGCCGGTTAGATATGATTGCTTGTGTCTGCAAACCAATCTGGTTGCCAGCTGCAGTCTTCCCATATCGTACTCTTGAGTCCTGACCCCATCTTTGAAAACCACCTCTGGTTTCATATCGACACACAGCACTGGTGAGTGACAGGAAAGCGAGGCGACAACATGCAAAAAGAGGTCATCTGTTGGATGGGAGCAAGCGATAGCTCAGGCGCGTGGACCTGCTGAGCTGCCAAGATGCATATCGACGGTGCTGGGAGCTGACCTTGTGCATGACCACCACTGATGGATGTGCGGAGATGGTGTATGCCTCCCGTTTTTTACACACAAGCAAGCAAACAGGATGACACAGACTCCGGATTTTTCTCTTTATCTTATTTTGATACACTTCGAACTGGTGCAGCGCTTACTTTGTAGGAATTTTTATTCCTGTTTTCTTATTTACCCCTCAAGGGAAGACCCTCCAATAGTTCTCCAAGAACTTGCCTCTAATTGAAGCAGTGTTGCAATTGCTGCAGTGGATCTTGATATTCCTCCTGTGCAGCTGTTTCGATCTCATTACATCGAAGGTGTGCTTGTAGTGAGCGACTGGTGAGGAATTCCTTGAGCTTCATTACACATAATCATGATAATTATGAGGAATTGAGATGACTAGTGTCAGACAAACCCCTCCTGTTTTGAGAGAAAATAACTATATTTTCCAAAACAGTGATATTTAGTTGGGTATCTGACAGTTTTTTTTTTTCCAGATGGGAGTAGAAGTCAGCTCTATATGTAGCTGTGAGAGCAAAATAAAGGAGTTACATGGTTTTCAGGAAGGAGTAATGATGTATTTTTTCATGTTTTCTTCAGACAAGATTTATATTTATGACAGTAATGTAACTATCCTCCCCATCAGCAACAAGTTTATTCCTCATCCTGCACTGTCTACAAGATTTATCATACTTATAGACCAAGAATTGTCTTAAACCTGTATATTTCTGTTGTCCTCTTTCATTCAGATCACCATCTTTCTTACCCTGGCCTTCCTATACTGTTCTGCCATATTTTTCTGTCCCTCTATCACTGTTGCCCTTGTTGCCTTGTAATTTTTCCCTCAGTCTTTCACTCAAGCTTGCTCTCTATCTTTCATTTTCCCTTTTGCTGCTCTGCACAGCCTCTCTCGGGCCATTTGAGTTGCTCAGGGAGCTGTGAAAACGATGTCTGTGTGTCTTTGCCTCTGCATCCTAGGGACTGCCTTTGTGTGGTTGACAGTTTGTGTGTGTGTGTGTGTATGTGTGCGTGTGTTCCCATGGAGGGACAACAGAGGTTGTGAAGCGTGTTAAGTCTTACTGTAGAGGCCCTTGGCCTGGGATGCAGAGGGTGGGATGGAGAGCAGAGAGGGAGAGCAGGAAGAAAGGATAGTTGTTGGATGGTAGATAGATAAATGTGTTTGGTTGTGTGTGTGTGTGTGTGTGTGTGTGTGTGGATCAATATTGGGATGAAGGGATTGAGATTCAGATGAATGAATGAGGAGAGGGCTAGAGATGAACAGGGGAAGCAGAGGAGGGGTAGATGATAACAAGAGAGGATGGATCGATGATGGATAGATAGGGTATGAATATATATCCATATATATGATATATCGATGAAGAAATGATTAATGGATGAATGCGCCGTTTAACACAGAGGTATGAGCAGAGATGGAAGGCGATGAAAAAAATCTTACTGTACTGTGGAATGATTTTATATCATGCATCAAATAATAGTAAATAATAATTATAAATATAGTGTGTGTGCTGACAGCGCCACATCACAGACGCATTGTATTTCATTTTGGAATGCTAAATAAGACCAGGAATCCAAAAAAAAGTCATGAGCAGCTAGTTGATGCCTTTCATGCTGCTTTTCCAATTCAGCCAGATCCAATTATTTTCAAATGTATGACAACATGTGCAAGGTAAGGTAGAGAAATTGGAAACATGGCAGCCATTAAATTTCATTGACAGGTGTGTTTAGTAATTTTTGCCCTTAATAAAACAAACAACTTGAAACTTGAAAGCTGAGAAGACAACGTTAACAGTTTTTGATATTCAGAAAGTGTTGGTCAAGTTACATCCACGAGTTGGTATTTTTATTATCTACAGCAACAAAAATGTGTCCCTGCCAGTGTAAACAAGCAGGCAATGCATGTTGTTGCTAAATTTGGCCAAAAGTTAACACATTTTCAAGGCTGCATTCAGCAAGTTGCAGATATAAAAAAATGTATGAAAGGCATCCTGTCATGTGTTGCCAGAGCTTTACATTGAGCTTGTTTTCATAGATCTTGTTGTTTGTTACCGTTTGTTTTATTCCATAAAACACTGTTTATGGAATCTGGAGTGGTTGCTATCCCCGATATCACCACTAGACACACTCTTCAAGTGCTAATTATTGCTTTGTGTTAAACATTAACGTGGACGGAGCTTTCTGCCCATCCTCTGCAATCATTCTGTACGAATTTCCATTTGTTTTCATTGAGTTTGCTGATGTACAACCAAACTGAGCTCCACCTCTGGAAATCATGGGGCAGTGTTGCACAATAAAGTTCTAAGAAGGAGCAAAAAGATGGATTAATGTCCGCACTGACCACCCCCGTCTGCTGTGCTGTATATTTTTACTTATACCTCGGTCAATTCTAATGACAACTGGCTGCATTATTTTCATATATCCGTACACGTAGTTCGACGAGTTAAATCACTGTAATATCACTACGTTACAAGGTGTAACCATAGCAACATGTTAATCAAGTGATTCAGATCTGCTTTTGACTGAATTTTGGTGAATGAAAAATACACACTGTAGCTTCACAGCGGTTGTTTCATATAAAAACTTCATGAAGGCCAACATGAAATAGTTCCTATACTTCAACATATTTAGCAAGTGTTGTAAAAAATAAATAAAAGTTTTTTACAAAATGTTAGCTGTGTTGGACCATTGGTGTAAGCGGATTTAAACAACTCGGATCCGTGCATTAGACGGCACGTTGTGGTGTTCTAGACTCCGTGTCATGCATTATAATGTCTAACACACTGCTCCTCATTATTTAATCATACATGTCTCTTTAAGAACATGTGTTGTAATGAGCTTCGCCATCGTCATGTCGTCGTACTGTCATGTCCTCAAGTCGTCATGTTTGCTGTATTCTATGAAAACAAACATCAGAACTCAGAAGTGCACTCTGAGCTCTGCACTGCCCTCTAGTGGGTGTCTTGCCTCATAACTAAGGATACACCGATACCGATATCAGTATCGTTATTGGGTCAATACCATGTGTGTTTACTCGTACTTGGTATTAATAAAAGTGTTCCGATACCACAACCAATACCTGACACCACAAAGCCAGTGCAGATGTGTGTGATGACATGTTTTGGATGTGTTTTATAAGAAATAAATGCAAAATGTGACATGTTTTGTTTCTTTGTTTCAAACTCACACATTTATCGTTGTGTTTGGGTAAAATGTGTCAAATCAAAATAAAACTTGTTGAAATTGTTAGATCTGTAATGTTATTACAATTGTATTGGGGAGGTAACTTAAGAAAGTACAAGTAATTTATTACAGCCTAAGGAAATCTTACACAGTTATAACAGCAATAATAACCATAGTCACAATAATTTTCACATAAACCGATTTGGTATCTGCAAATATCGGTATCTGCAGATATTCAAATTTCAGATATCGGTATCGGATCGGAACTCGCAAAAAGTGGATCGGTGCATCCCTACTCATATCAATTTCAACATAAAGCATGCGCGGGAGAATCTAGTCTGTAATGCTTGATGTTTGACACAGACACACCTTTAAATGTATATAAAAGAAGAATAAATTAATCTTAAGCCTTGACTTACTTGCACATTAGGTAGGCAGGTTACTTACATCTCATTGATTTCAATATGAGCTCTACAGCATCTTATATGTTAGTCTTTTAGAATCTTGCTCTGCCTTACCAGTGTAGTCTTTGGTTTAACAAAGTGGTTTCCATAACTGTGACCCTGGTGAAGCGTTCTCACTGTGCTTTGAGACAGATGCTGAACACATGCACCGTCGGCCTTGTCTGCAAACCACTCTGCTTTTGTCAGTGGCATCTTTTATCACATCACTTTTTCATCAACTGGCATTTATAGATTTGCAGTTACATTTGATAGTGTTGCTTTACAATGTGATATT
The DNA here is from genome assembly GCF_933228915.1 of Telmatherina bonti. Classification (NCBI taxonomy): domain Eukaryota; kingdom Metazoa; phylum Chordata; class Actinopteri; order Atheriniformes; family Telmatherinidae; genus Telmatherina; species Telmatherina bonti. The sequence continues at coordinate 24,460,391 of NC_136614.1, read as the reverse complement.
AAAAAAAATGTTACAATGGATAATATTCACGAGGAACGGATTATTAAAAATGACTTTTACAATCATTTTGCTACATTAGCATTCCGTTGAGTCTTCCTCATTATTTCCTCCAGACAGAAATCCGTAGCAGAGCCAGACTTGAGAGATACATTAGAGAATCTGATTAAAACATGATGTGACACCAAAAAATGCAATTCTATATTTGCAATTATCATGCTTTAAAATGTGCAAATGTTTGCCTGGATGCACATTGAACACAGTGATAAGGTAAAGCTGTGTCCAGATGGAGGGGGGAAAGGGAATGTGGAGCTAAATCCTTCCTGCAAAAACTTCTCTGATTTTCCAAAGACAGCTTTGTCATGCACCTCTTAACTTGCTTCCCTCCCATAATCCAACAAAGCTAATGTGCCAAAATCCTTCTTAGACATTCAGCTTGCTTCTTCCTGTCACATGACAGTTATTTCCACCTGTCTCCAAAACCCTCAAGTGATGTGATGTGGTTGGTTACAGTTATGGAAAGTGAATATTATCCTCACAATATAACAGCTGAAGTCATTGCCTGACAGGTGATGGATGTGACCTTTATTGATTTATCTTCTAATGATTTGTCATCGCTTGATCGATACTGGGGCGACAGAATGGTGTCTCACAGCAGGAAAGTTCTATTAGAGCTTACTGGGCCTTTTATTTTGGTGATTACAATAGGCTGCCCATCCCATAACTCTGCAAAGGCATAAATCCCACCAGGAAAAGGCCCCAGGGAAGACACGCTGTAGGGACTGTATCTCCGGCTGGGAATGCTTCAGGATTCTCCCCAGTGAGCTGGAAGAAGTAGCCAAGGTGAGGGATGCCTGGCTACTCTGCTTGTGCTGCTGTCCCTGTGACCCAACTTCAGCATCAGCAATAGAAGATGCAGCGATAAATACAAGAATCAAAACTGTAATTTTACATACTTTTAGACATATCTGGAGAGAAAATGTTAAAGTTTTTTTTTAGTCATGTTTGACACACTCCTAAACTTCTGTGCAGAAATACAGCAGATGGTGCATAATTTACCTGCAATTAGTAGGTATAGGATAGCAGCATAGCAATCATAATGAGTCCCAAACCACTTTTGTAATTCATACACTTGATTTTATATTTATGCTGAAATATGTGTGATCTTGATAATTGAAAAGGAAAATAGAAACTGCTGCCATACTCCTGCCACATTTCTGCTTGCAGAACATCAATGCCTTTTATTTTTGTTTTTCCCAAGCTGTTTGAGATCACTCTTTCATATTTCTGAGCCAGAATACTCCCTGAAAACTAAAGCCTCAGTGCATCTGGCTGAGCCTGCTTACATCCAACTGAACTTGTCATAATTAGGCCAAAAAGACCCTGAAGTGGGGCTATAGAATAAAATATGAAATGCTGAGTTTGTTTCCAACACTTTTTGCTGACACATTGTATGGTCAATATGTTTGCATTAATATTGACATAAAGACATTATGTAGCTTTTAAAAATGAACTGTACATCATTAAAGCTACTAGTATAATATAAACCCCTGCGGTGTTTGGCATTAGGATGAAGGGAAGCAGATCCCTCAGGTCCCACTGGTCTGACTTGCTTCTGGACATGAATATGGATCAAGGAAGTTTAGAAACCTGATCATCACCTCCCGTCCCACCTCCCACCTTGGCTCCTTGTCATGTTTTGAGTGATGTATAAAATGTCAGGAATTAGTTGGAATAGCATGACTAAAAATATAAACATTATTTTAACTACTACATTAATGATTATTTTATTGCAGTATCAGGTACAAAGCCTGTAAAAACCTTTCTGTAACTCCTTTTATTTTTTTTAACCACCCGGATATCAGGCTTGTAGATCACTTCCCTTTAAACAATTCTATTTTTTATGTTTTGAAAAGCAAAGATTAGATTCCTGATTTGCGTTTTGATTGAATGAAGAGCTTCCTTATTGGCAGTAGGTCAGATTTTCATTGCTGTCTGCCAAGCTCTTCTGTCACTACTCCAAAAGCAGCCATTATTTTGATCTATAAATATATTTCTTGGTGCTTTGTTCTTTGACACACACACACACACACTCAAATGATTGCACATTGTCATGCAGGGCACAATTTCATTACCATGTACACACAAACATGCAGATGAATTCAGTGTGCCTTGCTCTGGTGTCTTGCAGTATGAATCCAGAGAACCTTCTTCTCCTCACACTCCACCTGACGCTGCCAATAAAGGCGACTTTTGTTTCAGTTTTAAATCCCTTTCAGGAATAAAACTGTATTGAGTGATGTGCAAAAGTAGAAGTAGTTTGGCATTTCACTTTCATCCTTACCTGTAATCATTTTCTTCCACTGCGCATCCCTCTCTCTTGCTCCTCTTGCTCAGTACGAATTGATTTAGTCTTATTACCTTACACACCTGCCCTCTGCCTTGGCTCCAGTCCCATCTTCCATTCACATAGACACACATACACATGGTATTGCCCTCTTTCTTTTTTTTTTTTTTTCTGCTGTTACTGTCATACTTTCACATACACAAACACACAAAGGCACAGTAATCAGATCCGACAATCTCTTGTATTTTTGAATACGGCAGCTAAAGGGAGATCCAGATACAGTGTCAGCTTACAGCCCAGTTCCGTATCAGCATATCAGCCAAACTACATCTCACCAAAATAGATACACAGTATGTTTTTAGATATAGGAGACATGGTGCTGGGGGTGTTTTTCAGTGTGTATGATTGTGGATGTAACATAAACTTTCTCCGTAGTAGTGTGTAGTATAAATATGAGTGTCTGGCATTTCCTGTTTACTTTTGTCATTACTGGTGTGATGTGGTTGACCAATGTGCAACTTTTATCTCAGACTATTTTACCACTTGAATCTGCGGGTCATTTCACAAACATTTTGAGGGCGGTAAGGATGCGCCACAGATTAGTGGGATTAAAGAAAGACAGAGGAGGACTCGGAGGTCAAAAGTGACCCATCAGCAGGTAAATTATTAACAGTTGCAGAACAGACCTGTGTAAGCGTTTACGCATCATGCTGGCATCACGGTCATGCTGTGATCACACACGATGTCTGCGAGGAACGCATCGTGGTATTTAAAGTGTTAAAATTCAGCAATGAAATGGATTTACTGCAATGCAACAAATCTAAATATTTCAGCATCATGTGGGTTGTGGCTAACGCTGTGTGCTACTTATAACTAACTGAGGAGATGGAATTTAGGATATATAAGACACATATTTTATCTCACCAACACCACTAAGTTAATGTTTTGCTTCCTCTGATTGCTTTGTGAAGAAACAACACAGAAGCTTGTTTGGTTTATTTGTGCATTGGCAAAATCTGGTTAAAGAGAGGCTCATCATTGTGACAGTTTGGCTGAACTGGTTTGTGAAAAGGACTATATACTCTAGAAACATTTCAATACTAGTAAATGTCCTAAATGAATAATCTTTATCATGTAAAAGGTGTCAACACTGATGTAAAAATGTAGCTTTGTCATTGGTTTAGTTGCATGTGATAGAGTTTATATGAACTACTTTACTGATAGCTTTACTACCAGGAAAATCAATTGAATCCTCTGAAACGTATTTGTTGTTTTGGGAATTTCTTTTCATACTGGCACCAGTCAGTTAGCAAATGTAAACTAGACTTTTAAAAAGTAAACTAAATATGTTAGTTGGACTAAAATAAAAGTAGAGTCCAGGCTCCAAAATCAAAATATTACACCCAGATAACACTATTTAAGGATGAATTACTCCCATGTTAAATTCACAAGGTGTATTTGGAGCATGATGCTCTGCTCATGCTCCAAAGTGCAAAATTCCTACATCTTTGTAAAACAACTGTAACCTATTACAACCAAATTCCCAATAAAGCTGTTGTCATTTACATATTCTTCTGTTTATTTTGTCGGATGGCTAAACATAGAAGAAATTGTGACTGGAAGCAGCCAAATAAAATGGTTGGTAGAAAGATTTTAAGACTTTTTTTAAAGCCACTGCAAAACCTTGACAAAATTTGGTAACTTAAGGTCAGTAAAGTAAGTCTTGATTTGTTTCGATGACTAATGACCACCCACGTGGACAATTGGAAGCTAAAAAATGTCTTTAGCATTTTTTTCCACAAAATCCACAACATTACAGTGATAAACATTCCCCTTTCATGCATGGTGATCCAGTTATACGGCCTGGTTGAACTGGTTCATCTCAGCTGTTCTGACTCTTCTTATATCAGCTTTATTAGAGGAATATTTGTTGGAATTTTTGGCTTCTAGTTCAGGTGATCTAGGAGGTTTATTGTATCACTGCCTTTAATTGCTGCCACTACTCACATCATACTGGAAGCATGTCTGCATTTGGGAGCTCTTTGATATTCCGCTGACGTCTATGTACGCTGAGGCAGCAGGTTTGCAAAAAAGAAAAAAATAAACCCAAAAAACTGATGAACTGAACAAATATTAAGACAAAAAAAAAATTCTTTTTTTAGTCCAATACGATCACTCACTTGATGAAAGCAAACCAATATCATTTGGCAATCTGCAGGCCTTTTGCAGCGGGGGACATGATTGATTGAAATAAAGGGAGACGATGCGTAATGCCGACACTGTCAGCTGTCCAATCCCCAGAAAGGTTTTTATGATTGATGGTTCGCAGAAGCATTGAGAGCTCTCACACCTCTGCACTGCACTCTCAGCACTCATGGTGATTACATCTGAATGTGTGTGTGTCTAGAGAAACAAGAGTGATGGTGCATCGATGTATGTGTGTGTGTCTGCACATGTGGGGTTGATTACAGTGACAAGCTTCTGCCAGCTTATATTTTATGTGTGAGTGTTAAGGTGATGCTGCAGTCTGTTCGTGTGCGATTTCGTGATTCTGTCTTCTTGTGTGTGTTGCTGTGGAAACCCGAGAGGTATTGGGGGGGTAATGTGTGACTGAACGAAGGAGGAAGCCAGTGAAGGACAAGCCAGGATGTTTTAAAAAGGAAGAGATGCAAGAAGGGAGTCAGGGACAGAGAGAGGCTTTGGAAGGGAAAGAGGGAAACTATACACAAGACCAGGTCTAAGGAAGGAATGAAAAGGGGGGAATGGGAATGTGACGGTAAATTCTGACGGTATGATAACGTTGAACAAAATCATCAAGGTTTCATGTTATACTGTGTTGTTGTGACTCTTTTTTTTTTTTTTTTTTTAAATATCTGGGTTAGAAAAACCAACTTATTTAGGTTGAATAAACCTTTGCCATCCACCTTTTTGCAGTATTCAAAGTATTCCCATACTGCTGACTTCATCTTTTTCTTTGGAGGAATAAATTAGATGGGTTCATCCCTTCCCTCAGCCATCTTTGCTACTTACACTCCACGGGGGGAGTGTCCATACACTCTTACAGCACCTGCACAAAACTCCAGAAACACCTGACTTGCAAACTCTCCCTGTGATTTATATGACAGAAGACAGTTCATTCTGCAGGCATGGTATCACGGTGTGACGGAAAATGTAATAGTATTCATACTGCGACTTTTTCATACCTCGGTTTACCTTGAAACCGGAATCCGGCGCATCCCTAGATGAGAAGTTGTATGGATGAATTGAACTTTTACAGATGAGTAGAAAGAGAGGGTTGTATATTAGCAAGGAAAGCATTAAGAATGGTTTTTTAACTTAGGGAAGGACATATAAAGAAGTGTTTGAGGATTTATTTGTTGTGAAAAGTTTTAATTTCCTGATTCTGTTTAAATAAACCTTTTAGACACCTTTTGTTGCCTAACAAACAAAAACACAGAGGTTTCCCACTTTAGGTTCGCTGGCCTGTGCAATGAAAATGCAAAATGCTAAACTACAGACTTTAGTTGACACAAATCAAATAACATTTTATCTCAAATTATGCAAAATATTTTCCCCAATGCTACTGCAGGTGCCCGTAGGGGGCTATACTATATGCCCTGCATAGTGTTTAGGACATGCTTGTGCTAAAATTTGGAGATGAGATGGAGTACTTAAATGGGTACGACTCACCACATCTCCAATGAACAGATTTAGTTAGAAAATATCCTGAAGTTTAGTCTTCAAGTGTGTTATTTCATTTCACAAATTAAAAAGTTAGATGAACAGAATACTTAAAACAAACTATTTACAATCAAAATCAAAGTCAATTGGTCAACATTTCTCCATATATGTTCTGTTTTGCAGACAAAAAACTATTCAAGTTGTTCAATATTTATTTGAAATATAACTTTTTAAAATAATAAAATAAAATATAACAGACAGGATATGACATAGACATTTACCTCTGGACCTGAAAACATTCATAGCCTACTGACTAAACGATAGTTTGTTAAGTTGCAAATTTCTTTTTGAAAAAGTAACTTTTGATGCACTCTAGCAACTGAAAACCAGTGCTTTTTCATACTCCCAGCATATCTGCCAGTTCCAGGGTCTTTGTGGAGCCTCCAGGTATGTTTAGACTGCTTGAAGCAAAACAACAATTAGTTATTATCGAGGTGTATTAAATCAGCTATATCAATCATTTTCTACCACTGTTAGGAAGAGATTGTGGGCTACTTGCCTGCTGTTGTCACACTTAGGTCAGTAGCATTATCCACTCAACACTCATTTCCTTCTGTCTTCTTGGAAAGACGTCACTTTGTGTTTTGATAGATTCTTGCACAGCTCCAACCCTATTATTTTGATAAAAAAATTGCCCATAAACATGCTTGCTAGAAGTGCTAAACACCCTCTTTACAGCAGGTGTCACTGCTAGAATAATTTGCCATGGTTATACAGGCTCATTGAATGCCTGTCTCTTGGGGCGAAAGCAGCATCAGTTTCAATAAAGTGGCTGGTAATGAAAAGGTGAGATGTGGTGATGCTGAGTGACCTGTTCTCACGCTGTATTGTTATCAGTTTCAGATTTGTTTTTCACTGTGTGGAAAAGGTGGAGGTGTGATGCGAGAGCCTGTGAAACATGTCAGTTGTTTGAGTCTCATGCTCAGTGTGAGATTTTTCTTCCATGGTTCAAACAGCTGCTGGAAGGTTTGTTCACTTTCTGTTGTTTTATTTTCTCACACCTGTTTTTTTTTTTTTTTTTTTTAACGATGATTTGTTTGGAGAAGTCAGTTTTCAAACTTGTGATTTCTTCACATTTATGCTCTCGTTTAAAAGTATATCTTATCAGTGTTTCTTACAGGTACTGTATAGTTAAGTTGAATAGTCAATATTGGGATGATAACCTGGAAGATGGTTCGTTAGGATTCCACAGTAAACAAGATGGTGTATCGGTCAGGATACAGGAAGGGAGGCTGAAGCGTGTTTCTTCATTGAACTGTCTTAGTTCCTTTATTGTAGCCGTTCGAACTTGGCAGTGTTACATAGTCTGAAATAACAGATAAATCTTAATGAGTTACTGACAACCGCAGTACATCTTATTTGCCTAGACATACAAGCCTACAGCATATATAATCACATGCAATCTTATATAAATCAATCAATAATAACTAAACAATCCAGTTCAATCTACATTGTCTGATAGGCATTATAATCTGCCTTACTCTACCCCTGGCAGACTTATTTCCCACGTCCTTGTGGCAAACTAACATTAATGTAGCAACAGCACCACCTTGTGGTCACAAAAAATATAGCTTCATGTTCGCACGTGGCGCCCGTCCTGAACAACGGTGCTCCGCCCAGCACTCTGCCAGACACGCGCGACAAACCAGCACAGAAACAAACACAAATGAACTGGCTGTACTCACTTCTTGTCATTCACTGGGATAATCGAACGGGCTTGCAAACGTCTGAAGAACACACATCCCTCAACAGGATGTCTGAGCAGGTAAGCTGAGCAGGTAACCCGGAACAACTAGCTCTACGTACGTCACTTCCTCTTTACTGACATCGCAACATGAAGACCGAACAAGCGCGCACACACACAACACGAACATACCACATCATCAATTTCAACCTTCAGTACAGCCGCCCCCAAATGTGAAATGCACATTTGCATTGTATAAAGGTCAATAGCTCAGTGTAGGACTTGAGGGTTTTGGTTAGAATCTCCCTCCTCAGATGTGATGGGGGGTAAGGGAACCAGTCGAGCAACAGGTCTTGTGTACACATGTCCATTGATGTTCACCTCAGCCGACCTGATGTAGCCATCATCACTACGATGCACCTTGATGACACGTCCAATCGGCCAAAGAGCTTGAGGTAGCTGTGGTTCCACCAACATCACGACTGCCTCTTCAAAAAGTTCCGGGGGTGAAGAGTGCCATTTTTGCCTGGTCTGCAAGCAAGGTAAGTATTCCCTGATGAATCGGGACCAGAATTGGTCCGCAAGGATCTGTGAGTGCCGCCATCGTTTGCGGCTGAGAAGATCCACTTCTGGATAGACCACCTGAGGTAGTGAGCCATCAGGCCGCCCCATAAGGAGACTGTTTGGGGTCACAGGATCTAAATCTGCAACATCCGTAGAAACGTAGCCCAAAGGCTTTGAGTTAAGGATTGCTTCGACTTCCAGCAGGACAGTGTGAAGCACCTCTTCAGGAACAGGTTGGGCACCCACACAGGTACGTAAAGCTGACTTTACTGAGCGGATTTCCCTCTCCCATACACCGCCGAAGTGTGGGGCTGCAGGGGGATTGAACTGGAACTTAATCTTCTGGCGTGCAAGGTGTTCTTGCAGGACTTCTGACATTACAGCAAACGCTTTTCTAAGTTCACGCTCTCCTCCTTTAAAATTGGTCCCTTGGTCCGACCATAACTCTGCTGGTGTGCCTCTTCTGGCAATAAACCACCGGAGGGCCATTAAGAAGGCATCAGTTTCCATACTGGTCAGAAGGCCCAGGTGTACTTCCCTGGTGGTGAGGCACTTGAATATGATTCCCCAATGTTTCTCTTGACGTCTTCCAACCTTCACCGTCATGGGCCCAAAGCAATCCATACCAGTCGAATAAAAGGCTGGCTTGTACAATCTGAGCCTGGCAGCAGGAAGGTCAGCCATTTTAGGAATGGCAGGCTGGGCTCTCCAACGCTGGCATTCTGCACAGGAACACTGATGTTTGCGGATGGCTTCTCGCCCCTGCAGTACCCAGAATGACCTACGCAATTCAGCAAGGACATGTTCCGGGCCGGGATGATGCAGGTCGTTGTCATATTTCTGGATGAGTAGACGTGTAACAGGGTGCGAAGCATCCAAACAATTGGGTGTACTGTCACGTCGTCAAGACCTTCCAGCCTCCGCAGCCGACCGCCCACTCTTATAAGATCAGTAGATCTATCCATCTCAGGTGATAAGGTGAGTAAGCGACTCCTAGAGAAGACTGGTTTTCCCCCAACTAGGAGCTTGTACTCCTCAGGAAATGACTCTTGTTGAGCCTGTCGTAGGACAACCATCTCTGCTTCTTGATACTCTTCGGCATTGAGTGGAGAAGAGTTCTGCCCATGAAGTTCTTGAGCAGCAGCATCCAAGAGCTCCCGCCAGGTATTATGCACTTTGTCCCTTACGCAGGTAACTGTGGGTGAGGTAGTGGTTACCCCACAGAAGACAGTCTTATGAAGTTCTGATGCGTCCTCGTCCGACCCCGCACTGGGCTCCTGGGGCAAGGTGTCTGGGCCCTGGAGTAGAAAGGGTGGCCCCTGGGACCATCTGTTTGGTTCTTTCAGTTCTTCCAAGGTCTTCCCCCTGGTTAGATCATCAGCGGGATTGCTCAGCGTATCCACATAGTGCCAAACACAACCCTCCGTCAATTCCTGGATCTCTGCTACTCTTGCCCCCACAAAGACCTTGTATCGGCAGGACCAAGAGTTGAGCCAGGTTAGAATAGTAGTTGAGTCAGACCAAAGAACTGTGCATGACACATCCAAGGTGAGCTCCTTCTTTAGGATACTCATTATCTGAGCTGCCACAAGCGCTGCACACAACTCCAAGCGAGGAATAGACAGGGGACGTTTTGGAGCTATCCTAGAGCGTGCAAGGATGAGTGCCAGGTAAGCCTTACCCGACGGGTCAACTGTCCTCATGTAGGCGACTGCCCCATAAGCCTGCTCAGATGCATCTGCAAAGATATGTATTTCTCGTGTGACGCCTTCAAGGTTGACTTCTGCAGGCAGGTATGTCCGTGGAAATACAAGAAAAGGCAAGAACTTAAGCTGCTCCTCCCAACTGGACCAAGCCTGAAGGAGCTGGGAAGGTAGATTTGGGTCATCCCAACCATGGGGCTTATCCCAAAGCTGCCTGAGTATGAGCTTAGCTCGGGTTGTGTAGGGTAATAGGTAACCTAAGGGATCATACTGTGAGGCTAGGACTCTATATATGTTCCTCAAGGTGGGCACTTGGTAGGTCACGGGTCTGTTTTTGTAGCCTAAAGTGTCTGTTTCCCAATTCCAGCTGAGGCCCAGTGTTGATTCCTGAGGAGTGGATTTGTCCTCACCTAACCACAGATCCAAGCTCTTTGATCTGGCTTCTGGCGACAAATGGGTCAAGACCCCTGGATCATTACATGCCCACTGACGCAACTCGAACCCGGCTGATGCTAATGTTTCCATAAGCCGGTCCACAATCATTTTGGCTTCAACTGGAGAACGAACACTCTTCAGGCAGTTGTCGACATAAAAACATTTCTCTATGGTGATCCTCAGAACATCGTCAGCTTGGCTGTGATCGAAAACGTGACGTTGAAGAGCATACGTTGCACAACAGGGACTGGATGTAGTCCCGAATGGCAGGACTAGCCACTCATAGATCTTTGGAGGTTTGTCCACCTTGAGGTCATGCCACAAGAATCTCAGCAGGGAACGGTCTTCAGGAAGGAGACGCACCTGATGGAACATTGCTTTGATGTCTCCACTAATGGCAATGGGATGTTCACGGAATCTTACCAAGACTCCCAGCAAGGATGATCCAAGGAATGGGCCCGGCAGAAGGAACTGATTAAGTGACAGACCAAGATATTTGTGCGAGCAGTTAAAATCAAGCCGATTTTTTCCATTGTGTCTGACGAGGTGATGGGTGACATACCAGCTTTCCTCTCCCGGGGTTTCCTGATGGACCTCACAAACTGCTCCTACGTCAATTAGCTTCTGCATTTCGGCTTTGTAGGCTTCGGCTTGACTGGGGTCCTTCAACAGACGTTTCTCTGTACTGCGAAGGATGGGCATTACAGACTTCTTTGGTGCATGTAGAGGTGGCATATCCTCATTACACAACAAGGGTGTAGCATATCTGAGCACTCCATTAACCACTGTACGGACTGTTTTGGCTTCAAGCATTGCTACAGCCTGCTTGTCCTGCTTTGATCTGGTGACCTCCTTTTCTGGCCTGTGAGGTATTACATCTACTTTCCAGAGCTTCTCAACATGCTTGTACAACTCATCCAACTGGGGAAAAGATTGTGTGAACAGACAGAGAGCATGGTGTTTTCGCCGCCCCATAAACCGACTAGGGCCTTGCAGAGTCCACCCGAGCTTGGTGTGGACTGCTGCTGGGCTACCAGGGGGGCCCAATCTAACCGGCTCAATAGGCGTTATCAGATGGGGCTGGTCAGACCCAATGAGCAGCAATGGTTTAGCCTCGTCTAGAGCAGGAATGGGAATACCACACAGGTGTTTGAACTTCCTTTGCAATTGTTCTATCGGATATGTGTGGTGAGCTAAGTTGAGGCGACTAGCTGTGAACGCTCCATTGATGGTATAGACTCTCTGAGGCTTAGCAGCTGAGGAGATGCTAAAAGATACAGAATGTCCATTAAGAACTTGGATATCTTGACGGACGGTCCGCAGAGGAAGCTTTTCAGGAATGCCTTTCATGCCAAGAGACTTTGCAGCAGCAGAAAGTAGCATGGTCCTTTCTGATCCATCATCCAGGACTGCAAAGGTATTCAGGGTGCGATTCTCATATCGTACAAGGACTGGTACTACCTTCAACATGACCCGGGTACCTGATCCCGGTCGATCAAGGTAGAGTGAATCTGAGGCAGAACTGGTTAGGCAGCTCTCCTCAGTAGCTTCTACATTGGTGGTTGTGTTCCTCGGCCTAACATTTACCTCGTGGTGCGCCCGGAGATGTTTCCCTTGACAAAGGTTGCAGGGTTTCTTTAGTGTACACTGAGAGGCCTGATGAGATCGTGCACAACGCCAGCACCGCTTGTTGCTTTGGATCCACTCCTTTAACTGATCTTTGGACAGTTTAGTTACGTCGTTGCACTGACTGAAGTGATGCTCAGTGCTCTCACAATAGGCACAGTGCGCTTTGCCATTGCGCTTCACAAAACTGCCTTTGTATGGGATGGAAGCAGACTCTAAGGTTTGATTTGCACCATGTTGGACCGCCACTGTTCGTTTACCTGGATGACTGCTCATCTTTGTATGCTGTCTATCATTTCCACCTTTCTCAGCCTGCTGACTGTCAAAGCCCTGACACCACGACTCATAGTGAAGCCAGTCTGAGAAATCATTGAGGGTATAGGTGGCACCAGCCTGCTTGAACCTATCCCGTCGGAAGTTGGCTCTCTGTTCTGGGGGAAGCTTACTCAACAATCGGGCTACATGGGAGCCACAGTTCAGTTCTACTTGCCCTTCTGGCCCCAATGTCTGCAGCAATCCCACAAGGGATTGTATCTGCAGGGAGAACCTTTGGAATGCTGCAGTATCACCACGCTTTATTTCTGGGCCATCTAAAACAGTTGCTATTTTCCTCAGGGCCAACTGGTGAGGCTGACCAAATTTATCATGAAGGGCTGTCATAGTGTCAGTGTAAGGGGCTGGTGAGTTCAGGTATGCATCAGCTATGAATCTAGCCTCATCCAGCCTCAAGTGATCTACAAGTATTTGGTACTTGAAAAGTTCAGTGGCACTAGGTGGGAGCAGGTTCTCAAGGGCAATTCGAAGCCTGGCAAACTCAGTGGGATTCAGGTGCATGAACTTCAGAATAGTTGGTTGAGGGCCCCTATACACAATCTCACTTGGAGTGGTAGAAGAGATGACTGGGTGCTCCGAAGAATGTGTCAGAGGTGCTGCCCCAGTGGCTGACCAGGTGGATCGATTTTGCATGGAGTCTGTGTGCATTGGACTGGTGTAAGATGGAAGAGGGCGTGAGGGTTGCAGAGTCGGTTGGGCCGAGGTGTAAGCGCAAGTCTCTCTCCTTGAGGCAGGGTAGACCTGAGAATGGAAAGGTGTGGCCAGGACAGGTTTGGGGGCTGTACATGGAACATCATTAGCCGGTTGGTGTTGTTGGCTAATAATCTGCTGGTCCCTCACTGCAAGGTTGCTCAGGCCCCCAAGTAGATCCTCATCTGGTTCAGGCCATGGTGGAGGCTCAGGCCACTCCTCATCACTTTTATCTATTATTATACCAGGAGGCCCTATGTTCTCTTTCACAGCACTGACTGGTGGAGAAAGAGTAGTGTTATACTGGGGGAAGCCAACCATCTCAAGTCCGTTCTGAGAGAATGGGCCTCTTCCACCAGTGCTTTAATTTCATGCCGCGCTCTGTTAAGCTCCTGTATACCTTCATGAAGCTCCCGATGTGACTGGAGCAGCCGTGTGGTTTCCTCTCTTATGGATTGAAGTCCTATTTGATAATAGGACCCAGAATATCTATTCTGCAGGCGTGGACCAATGAATTCTGATGGAAGGTCCCATTCTACATCTCTTCTATGGAGGTAACTCGGGGCTAGCTGAGGAGTCTCACTGTGAGCAGCATTCCCATCGAAACCTCCGGAGAGCGATTTATGTACATGAAGGGAAGTTGTCTGGACAGGACTTCCCTGAAGTGTCCTTATCCCACCAGTAGCAGGTGGTATATCCCACTCTAGGGATTCTCCTTCATTATATCTCCCATAATTCACTTCATAATTCTCAAACCTAGCAGGGCGATGTCTTTGTCTCTTAGGTCTGACATCATGGTGGAAAACAGTGTCTTGCTCCATCATGAATACTGGATCCGGCTCGAAGGACCAATATTGGGATGATAACCTGGAAGATGGTTCGTTAGGATTCCACAGTAAACAAGATGGTGTATCGGTCAGGATACAGGAAGGGAGGCTGAAGCGTGTTTCTTCATTGAACTGTCTTAATTCCTTTATTGTAGCCGTTCGAACTTGGCAGTGTTACATAGTCTGAAATAACAGATAAATCTTAATGAGTTACTGACAACCGCAGTACATCTTATTTGCCTAGACATACAAGCCTACAGCATATATAATCACATGCAATCTTATATAAATCAATCAATAATAACTAAACAATCCAGTTCAATCTACATTGTCTGATAGGCATTATAATCTGCCTTACTCTACCCCTGGCAGACTTATTTCCCACGTCCTTGTGGCAAACTAACATTAATGTAGCAACAGCACCACCTTGTGGTCACTAAAAATATAGCTTCATGTTCGCACGTGGCGCCCGTCCTGAACAACGGTGCTCCGCCCAGCACTCTGCCAGACACGCGCGACAAACCAGCACAGAAACAAACACAAATGAACTGGCTGTACTCACTTCTTGTCATTCACTGGGATAATCGAACGGGCTTGCAAACGTCTGAAGAACACACATCCCTCAACAGGATGTCTGAGCAGGTAAGCTGAGCAGGTAACCCGGACTAGCTCTACGTACGTCACTTCCTCTTTACTGACATCGCAACATGAAGACCGAACAAGCGCGCACACACACAACACGAACATACCACATCATCAATTTCAACCTTCAGTACAGTCAAGCTAAACTAAAGTCACCCGATGTGTTTCCAATGCATACCTGAATATCATGCTGTTTAACTATTGACTCACAGGAAGTAAAACTTAACACACTGATTTAACATAAATTGTTACTCAACAGAATCAAAATAACTCAATTCATAAGCAAGTCCATAGCCCGACAGGGCATGTTCTATCCCCCATCGCTACAAAGAACTGATTTTTCTGGTCTATCTTTGAACCAGAACAAATTTAAGTCTTGCTGTGCTTTTTTTTTTCTTCTTTTCTTACAAAAGAACGCTTTGTAATCTTGGAGGCATTTCAACAATCCATTGCAAAGTTGCATAAATCAGACTGAAATTAATATTAGATCATAATGTTGTTCAGATTTTGTGTTTCACAACTGAACATAAAGTGCTTTCTGTATTGTTTTTTATTTATTTGTTATGTGTGCAGCTGACTGATTTATATTCATGCGACCACAAGCTTGAGCATCCAGAACACATTGTGATGCATTTTAGAGATTGCCACTAATTTTGTCAGTGCTGAAGACTATGTGTAATGCATTTCACACGCTACAAGCATACATTGCATGTATAAACTAAACCTATTTAACAGCTTCAATGTGTTATATTGTATAAACAAATACTGCTGTTCCAAACAAAAGATAGTTTAATCAATAGGAATGTTATATCTGACAATAAGGCTAATATAAAATTCATCACGTGATATTTACTATACAATTTGAGATTTATTAGTTGTTTGAACCTTAATATGAATCTGCAGCTCTGTTTCGTCTCACAAATGAATCATAAAATTATAGCGATGAAAATCCAGTTGCATAAACAGAGAGTACACCCTTTTCTCTGTATGTTCGGAACACATAATTCTGGCACGGCCCAGAGTTACATGACCTTTTTTTTGTTCGACCCTCCTTATGATCCTAATGTATCTCTGTTCTTATCTGTTGTAAGGCAGCGCCGGTAAACTGGCTGCACGGCCTAAGCTTAAGATTGGTTCTGTATTACTCCTTTGTCATTAATGTTACATGTCTGTATGTCAAACCTTGGAAGAGCTGAACTCTGAATTTCCCCTCAGGGATGAATTTGATTTGATTTTGATTTGATTCTCCAATGCTTTGATGCATCAGGGCTTAATCCCAGGTCTTAGCTATGAACTCATATGATGCACCAAATTGAAGTGTTTTCCATTCTGCATGTTGGAGGAGTTTTACACTCTCCTTTACAAGAGTTCATTGATACTTGCAGGCTGTCATTTATCCCCAGCTTTGTTGGAAACCAACCATAGGATTTCACTGGCATAGATGAGCCTCTTAACACTGTGATGTTTTTTCTGTAACTGTGTTGTTGGTTTGCTATTGTGTTTAGGATTATTTCCCAATTGCATGACCAGCTTTTACCTGTCAGACAGTCAGCCTAACTTTCAACTCTAGAATATTTTGGGATACAGGGGAATTCAGGGTTCACAAATTGAATACAAAAAGGTGTCTGGAAATCAAGCCCATATCATCACCCTTCCACCACTGTGCTTAATAGCTGGTGTTTGTGCTTACATGCTATGTTTAGTGCCAACCATGTAATTACTAAAAACCTTACAGTGTTGGTAAAACGGGATACAAAAAATGATTGCACAGCGGAAGTATATACAGAAAAATTACAAACAATACAAGGCTGTCCTAATTTGTAATCATTTTTACATTACCAAGCTCCAGGTTTTATGCAATGAAAAAACGACTTTCCAGTTCTGTTTCTGCTCCATAACAGGATAAAAAAAATTTTTTGGAGAATCCAGAGAAACTCTGGTGATATATAAAGCTGTTCTGTGGTTTGATAAATAAAACATTTAAGTTATTTTGAAATAATTGATAAATTATATTTTTCTCCTAAAGGTGAGATGGACCATTCAGCTTCTTACAGTAACACACTTCAAACAGCAGCCTGAATAATTTGGCACTGGGTGCATTGCTGCAGATTCAATTGCAGATAGCAAAGATAACGTGTACTGCTGTGAAGGCCCCATTAAAGCCGAACGACATGATTAGGAGCTGATTTCCGTCATACAAATACTTTTTTTTTTTAAGGAAAAACCTTGATTATTTCAGCCAGACCTTGCCAAAGTGCTTTTCAACATGCATTACAGCAGCATTACACTGAAGTAAAAGAGACCAGGGTCAAATCTGACCTGCCTGCAGTCCAGCCTTGTCAATAAAGAAGAGGGAGGGTTAGTTTTCAGAACAGCTCTAAATCGGTCTCTGTTACAACTTTTTTATTTCTTGGCATCAAATTCAAATCATCACATTTATTAACTGCTTTTATTTTCATCACACATCACATAACTTTTTTGAAAATATGGTTGTAAAAGCTGTCTGCCTGGACCTCAGCAGCAGGTTGCTCGCTGATGGAGAACTTTCCAGATTTAAGGTATTATAAATGGCCTCACTGCAATCTGCTTGTAGTCGTTCCTGTACAGCAAACACACAGATGGGCCTTGATGTCCACGGGCACCCTCCGGGTTTTACTTCGCTGCTGGTGACTGGGCGATCAACAACGTAGCCTCAGTTATAGAGTAATATTATGGCCATATTTTCTGCTTCACAACAGTGAGCAGGAGGAAATAAAGTGCCTGGTACCCGTTGATGGTATGACCGGCATGAGCACAATGAAGCTTATTTAAATAAGATGACAGAGATGGCCGGCAGTTCATTGTTGGCTGGGACACTACAGGTTCTAGTCATGTCTCTTATTCAAGCCGGAACCGAAAGTTAATTTAGTTTTGGCCCTGACCCAAACATAATAAACTTCACTCATGCTGTTTTCTCCAGACTTACTGAAGGAGCTGAAGTGCTTTAGGGAACAGCATGCGCTGAGAAAGTCTTCCTCTTTGTCTTCCTGCTGTACTCACTCCTCTGATGATGTGCAAGCGAATCAGATTTTATATTATTTATCTCCTCAAAGTGATTTCTTTTACCAAAAAGTGCACAGCACACACTGAGCTGCATTATGCTCATCTGTAGACACACGTACACAACCCAACCACCAATGATGCGGTTGATTTCGTTTGCCTCCCATGTGGTTATTCGGAGGCAGGGTGAGGCCAGTATCTCCTTACCACTGTGTGTGTGTGTGTGTGTGTGTGTGTGTGTCTGTGTAAATGTGTTTGTGTTGTCTTAATGTTTCGTAGCCCGCTGGGCGTCCATCTGTGGGTTTATCTGGTGTCATTCCCACTTGCGCTTCTTTCCTCGCACACAAAATACAAAACACGCCCTGCCATTACTTTGCTCATGCACCCACAAAGGCCTAAAAAAAAACCACACATGTTAAACATGCAGACATGAGCGCACGCACATGCACTCAGCACACTCAAACCAAGAGCCCCTGGGTACAATTGAGGTTCTTCCTAATACTTCCTATTTATCATGCAGCAGTTGAGCTAACTGGCACACATATGCACACGCACACACACACATACACATTTTATTCTCATAAAAGCGCTGCCTGCATAGATCATCCATTAAGATATAAGAATGTACGAATGGAAAACCATTGGTGGGCTGATAATTCATTTACAGATTGACTGAGAAGGGGATGCTACCACATTTGTGTGTGTGTGCGTATCTTGAATAGTGACACAGAAACTGATTACTGGAGGGAGGAGAGGATGGGAGTGCAGGGCAAGAGGAGGGAAGACGGGGAAGGGAAGATAATGGGAATGGAGGCAAAAAGTAGGTAAGGGATGGAGACTGGAAAAAAAAAGGGATGGGTGGAGGAGAACAAAAGGAGAAATGGTGAAACTGATGAGCCAAACGCAAGACAGAGGAGAGGTTTGTTGTTGGGGGAGAAAGCGATCCACTGGGTGGGATAAAAGATAAAGAAGAAGGAGAAGGCAATAAGGAGGAGAAACAGGAGTGGTTAAAAAGCTAAGAGGGGGAAAAGAAATAAAACACAAAGCCTTTACACAAGTTGCATAGCTGCTCACATCTGTTGGAAATCACTGCAAATTTACAATTTGCTGAAAATTTCCTCAGTGAAATAGCAGAAGGAATAATAAGATTTAACCGCTAACTGCTTCTTAATCTAACAGGAAGAGCTCAATGATATATCCGAAGAGTAATCTGACATGCCGCTCATCTCTAAGCAAACACTCAGACTATATTTTCCACAAGTTTCATCCAGCTTTGTCGCTTCCTCCTCTCTTATGTGCTTTTGTCAAAGTCTGTCCAGTTCAGATCAAAACATCCGAGCTGATAAAGATTTTGAGACAGATTTGTGCTTTTCATTCTTCCCTCTAATAATGTCAGTGCGTCTTTGGTTGGGCTGGATCAGACAGAAAAAAAGAAAAAAAGCAATCTGACGGACAGATAGAGGAAGGGAGAGCTTACAAAGACAGCAGCAGAGAGGCAAACATATGTACAAGGGCCTCCATTAAAGACATTAAATTCATGCCTCAATAGTTCGATTATTACAGCAACCACAGATTAGATCCGAGCAAAGAGGATGAGCAAGCCGGGGGAGGGGGAAGAAAGAAGGGAGATGATGTGTATAATATTAATGATAATCAGTTGGTCAATCATGGTAAATGACTATAAAGAGCTTCTGCTGCAACCTGCAATTATTGCTAATGACGCATTCAGCTCAGTGTCAGCATACAGTCCAACACACACGCTCAGACGCACATGTGTTCTTGTTTTGAGGCAGGCTAATCATATCTGATTGATAGTCTGAGAGAGAGAGAAAGAGAGAATGCCCTCCAGCTGTGCGTGTGTGTATGTCTCCAGCCATGGCTTTTGTTTTGCAGTATGTTCTTGTATACTGCATGTATTCAGATTTCGGTTCGTATGAGTGTGTTTTAGTGCGTTAACATTCAGATGCCACAACTATAAATAACCCTCACATTGTCTGTACTTTGAGATGGGGAGTCATTTTATTTGACAGGCTAGTGCTGACGTGATTGGTCAAATAGACCGTTTAATCTTCTTAATGTTAGATGACACAGTGCTGAGATTTATTGTGCCTCCCGTAATGCTAGTAACAATTTCAAAGGTAATAGGTACAAAAAATAAATAAAATTTTTTTTATGTCTTTTCATTATGGTTTTGTGCATTATTGGAGCAGAGGGAGAGTAGCATCCAGCTACCAGAAAAACAAAAGAGCATTGGCAGAAATATGTAAAGACAGTGGGGTGGACAGTGAGATGGAGAGGGAAGATCTGTTGAAATACCAAACTGATTAGCTGCTGTTTTTGACATTTAAATGTCACGTTTACATAAAGAAATGTTTCCCAGGAATACTAATCACTTCAGCTAATTGTCAAAGAAATGTGGGATGGATTCATGGAGGGGAAGTAGAATAAATGTAGAGGAGCTTCAGAGGAATCCATGTTAAATATTGTCGTTGATAAATGAAGACCCTCTCTTATAATCAAGTTTTTATGTAAAGGACAAGATCAATATTGAACATAAATATTCAGTCATTTCCAGGTCTTTAAATTGGTCAGATAACTTTTGCAATTTGTAACTGTTTATTTCCCAAAATTTAAACCAAAATGCAGAACAGTTTTGCATTAATTCATGAATTTCATGTGACGTCACAGTGTGTCACAGTGCCATCTTTAGGACCGCCCTCAAACCAGAAGTATGTTATAATCATGCCGTCTGTTTGCTGCGTGTCGATTGCAATAATAACAAAAGAAAACAAACAGGATGTACGTTTCATTAAATCCCAAAAGGCAACATTCCGTCCTCCTGCACTGTGATCCAGTGGTCTGTGGGGGTCAGAGTCAGACTCTATGCATGTTTCACCTGCAGTTTACAACACCTACACACACACACACACACACACACACACACACACACACACACACACACACACACACACACACACAAAGAAAAAGAAAAAAAGAATGGAGGTGTTCTAGCAAGAATACCCCCTTTTGATTACTTCCAGCGCCAGATAATTAAGATATTATTAGATTATCTGGATATTTTGACATCAATTATAATCATACCTGTCAAGTACCCCGATTCACGACCGTGCATCATCGACCGGTAGGAAACAGTCTGTCTGCAGCCCTGCACAGTGCAGGAACTGAGCCACGTTTCACCAGGCAAAATCAGTTTCCACAGGTTATGTTTATCACGCAAAGATTAAGTTAAATAAATGTATTGAACAGAACAATGGGTGGTCATGCTTTAGTAAGCCCATTGATCACAACCCGATAGTAAGTGACTTGAGCGATTTTGCTGGATATTTCCCTAGTTAGCTAGTTTTTCTTCTTTTTTTTCTCCCAAATAAAATCATGGTGGACTTTGTCATGCTGGACATCTGAGTTTTCATTAGCTTAATTTTAGGACCTGATAAGAACCACATAATTATTCTTTTGTTTTATGTGCTGATACATAAAACCTTGGAGGACTTTTAATGTTTCTGTAGAGTGGGAAAGCACACTAAACAGGGAAATGTCAATTTAGTTTTTAGTTATCTCTGTGATATAAATGGTTCCCAAATTCAAATCTGAATCAGCCAGCTTTTAACATTAAGCCAGCGGTACATTGTGAATGCCATGTAAAAGCACTGGAATGGAGAACAAATGTAATTTATCTTTTAAGGAAACATAAGAATGGAAATGCTGCCACCAGCATCTTTTGATGACATCTCAGCCATGACACTGCCTTTTTTTTAAATTTCTTTTAATCTATCTAGTTTTAATTTTCCTATTTAAAAATTCCTTTGCACCTTGTGGTAATATTTTAAATGTGTTTAATATTGAGTTTAAGCTATTCGGTTCATGAAATGTGATGTACAAGTAAACCTACCTTACATGCCCAATGAGTTAATATGCAGAATTAAACTGTTTACCTTAAAGCTGAGGTAGGTAATGTTGGGGAGCTAGCAAGATTTAAAAGTGGCACCCAGTCTTGGCTCCTCCCTCTCTGGCTTTGCTCCTTCATGATCCAAAGCATTTTTCTTACCTCTGTCAAGCAGGTTATGTTTTTAATGGCATTTATGTTTGTGTTCAAGATAACTCAAAAAGTTATGGATGGATTTTAGTTCAATTTTCAGGACTTGTTGAAAATGTAAAAATGAAGAACTGATTTAATTTTGGTGGTGATTAGGATCATTGTTTGGATCCAGGAATTTTTTGAAGACCTTGGCGGAAGTTTGCATTTTCACTAGTGCTTTTCTAGTTCGCAGCTTTTTCCACCAACAGTTTCCTCTTTCTTGGCTGTTTAGCGGGAGAAGGTAAATAAACCGAGCCAGGTTGGAGAAATCCTTCTTGCATTTTCTTAACCAGGTTTGCCTTCCGAGTGTCTTCTTCCCTACTTTGTATTTTCATCCTAACACGCTATTTATATGCATGGTGTGTCTATCAGGTATGCGCTGCGGGAGGGGGAGGAGGGGAGCCGGGAGAAGAACCATATGAAATATATGAAATGGACAACTTCAATTCGGCCTGAACATTTTGATTGGTTAGAGTTTTTACAGATTTGCAGTAAACTGAGGGGTTTAACTATATCTTTTATTGTTCATGATTACAAAATGTGTAGACTACGATTCGGATGAGGAACCACTTCACCAAGAGTAAAAAAAAAATGTCTGCAAGCAAGATTACCTACCCCAGCTTTGAATATCGTTATCTTGACTGCAAAGAGCAGCTTCTTGATATATGACTCAGTTGTTTCTTTCACTTGTAAGCAAACACCTTGCTTTATTCCAAAACTAAAGCACTTTGTTGAGTGCTGATCCAAGCTGAAGGATAGCATCAACAGCAGACAGCAACAAAAGGGAAATCCCTTAGTGATGGATATGATTAAGTTGCAGAGATAAATTTAGCTCTCCTCTGTTTTACCGGTGACCTTCAAGTTGAGCATACTGGACATATGTGGGATCTAAATTTCTATTTGAATTTGTCCATGTGCTAGAGCTTATTATATCAAATTAAATGAGAAAATGGATTTTGCCCATAGGCCAGCCAGTTGCTCATCGTGCTTCTAAGTAGTTTGAGGAGCTGTAATATGAAGATGAGTGACTATAATGACAATTTTCCAGTACTTTTCTTCAACACACCCTCATCTTTATCTATTTTAGTTAGTTCACATGACATGTAGGAATATTAACAGTGTTGCTAACTGGCTAGCATCCTCTAATCCATCTTTTGACTGCCACGACAGCCAGATTTGTTAAAAATGACTAGCCAGTAAAACTGTAAAAAGAATTAACCAAATGTAATTAATGTGGACAGGAACCAACAAATGGCAGGTGTTGGACCAATGTTTTTGATATGCACTAGTGTGCATCATACAGTGTTGATTGGCTTTCTTGACAGCTAAAATGAAATAAAGTAAAAAAAATAAAATAAAAAAAAAATAAAAACTCTACTAATATTCCATCCACATTTAATTTTTTGTTGTTAAATTATTTACAAGCAGACAAAGTGAGTTTAGAACAGCCTTCAAAGAGCCATCTGGAGCATAACAAAAAGTGTGTTGTTTCCTCATTTTATTGGCTATATAAAGACGTTTTTCATGCGGCACAGAAATTGTAGAAAGAATTTACAAATGTTTCCTCAATGCCACACATTCAGACATTTAGACTTTGTATAAACATGTTGAAATCAACTTTTAGCAAGAGTCCTTATATGTTACAAACATGTTGGTTTATTACTGAGGTTTTTATGGGCAAAATCAATTATTAATTTCAGCCATTAAACAGAACTGATGTATGTTGTTTGTGTGAGTCTGAACAATGCCAGTTAAGCTAAAATCACAAGGACTGACTGAGATACTTTTCAAATCTACACTCACTTGCCACATTGCTAGGTTGTTAACACAAATATCTCATCAGTCAATGGCAGCAAATCAATGCATTTAGGCATATAGACATTGTAAAGACAACTTGCTGAAATTTGAACCAAGCCTCAGAGTGGAGAAGAAAAAATTTAAGTGATTGAGCCATTGTTGGTGCCAAATGGGCTGGTTGAAGTATTTTAGAAACTGCTGACCTATTGGGATTTTCACACACAAGCACCTTTAAAGCTTGCAGGGAATGGTCCAAAAAAGAGGAAACTGGTTCTACACCTTAAAAAGGCAAATTAAGTCAGTCACTTGTCATAACAAAATGTGTGTAGAATAGCATCTATGAATGCACAACTCTTCCTGTCTTTAAGCAGATGAGCTACAGCAGCAGACAACCACACCGGAAGCATTCTGTCAGCTAAAAACAATACACTAGGTGTGTTTCCATTATACTTAGAATTGTGCAAAAACTAAATATCGTAATAAAAAACCACTGTTTGAAACTACTGCATTTCGAAAAAAGTCTCAGATATTGCTAAAAAGTTTTTACGCTCTCATGAGGTGGTTTTTCAGATGTTTTGATGTAGACACAGGATAGCAAAAGTTTAATGGAAACATTTTTTTTTCGCATTAACGTGTCCCTGGGCGTGACGTGGGGGGTCATGACCAGTTCATTTCTGGTAAAGATGGTGCGGTATACAACAAACTACAGCGAATTTTAGAGTTTTAAGAAAAGAAAATAGGGGAGAAAAGTTTTGAAAAGCCGTAGAAAATTCTCTACAGCAAATAAAACCCGAAAAATAACGCTACATGCTACATTGCATAAGCCGCAATTTTTGTAAAATATTGTTCCTCTCATAAGATCTTAAGAGACTTAATGGAAACACCCACAAATCACATTTGTTGTTTGTCAAAGCTTACCAGTATCGCTTTGATTACATTTGCTAACAAACATAATGGAAACGCAGCTACAGAGGCTACAATTCACACAGGCTCCCTAAAATTGAACAATAAAATATTGAAAAAATGTTGCCTACATGTTAGTGGCAACACTTACATTATAACATTAGCATATGATCCAAACCAAAGGTGCCTGATGCTCAAGATCTACTGTCCTGCAACCTTCCAATGTTTTTGGATGAATTCCCTCATCCAAGTCTTTCAGCTCTGCAGATGCCTGGTAAGGAGCCATTCATTTGATTAAGGAGCGTTGGAGAAGGGATGCATTTAAAAGTTGCAGTAAACCTTACTCTGGTACCCCTAGTCTAAAAAAAATGTATAGCTGACCATGTCCATCCTTCTATTACCACAGTGTGCATGTCTTCTGATGGCTACCTCTATTAGGATACTGCACCATGTCACAGAGCTAAAATAATACTGGATTCTTGAACATGCCAGTGAGCTCACTCCAACAGAACACCTTTGGGATTTTGTTGAAAAAGGGATTTTTGAATCGTAAATGTGTAGCCAATACTGAAGATAAACTAGCTAAAAGAGTACTGTTTACAGATTAAGGCATCTATTAACCCATCTTAAAATAAAATTCCTCTTTCTTCATTGTGTTTTTGTTGTTGCTCAATAAGTTTTTGTGAACAATTAATGTGTTAGCTACAGTAGACAGGGGTTAGCACCTTAGACAAACCTGGTCAAGATATCTGATACTTTTATACTTAGAAAGGGCCTTTTACAAAGATCATCTTTCTAGGAGTGTTTTTCTCAGGTTAGAAACTCCAGTGGGACTGTTCCTTTATTATTCTTTCCCAGTGAGATACTGTTGGGGCTTTATGAGAAATCCAGAGGAGTAATATGTTTTACTTTGCACAAATTGTCAAGACATTGAACAATCTTTATAGTGTACATTCCTAATGCACATGTTGGGAAAACCTTTAAGAAAGGATACTGGATCTACAGTTTGTAACAGAGGAGGAGGAGGATAAGCAGCATGTAAGTCTACTAGTATTTGTGCACTTGTGCAGATATAGTTGATTTTAACACTGATATACTTTTGTATCATGGTCTAGGATTGCACAACATGGTCTGTATTGCAAATCAGTTTCATTGCATAGATGTTCAGTGGTCAAGAAAATGTAGTCTGATGCAAAAACGACAATGTGTGCATCTAAAACATAACTTTCTCATTGAACATTATGAAACATTTCATTTCAAGTAATGTCTAGTTAATGACATTTTGTTTGTTTGTTGGCTCTGTTCTCAGCCGTGTTGGTGTTGGATTATCTGTCAGGGAACTTTTTTGATTCTTGTGGTTGTTATGTTACCCTGCAGCATCTAATCTACACAAGTTGCAGCTATACTGTCAACTTATTGAAAAAGGCAAGCATCTAAATACTGTCTTCAGGCTGGAATGAATGAAAATGACCTTCAGTCACTTGTCAGAAAAAAGCCTACTGTCCCAAGATGTTATTGCAGAGAGTCTGATGATTTTTGTGATCAAGAGAAATTATAAAGCGGTTATTATGTCAGACTTGTTCACAAGTTCTACTTTTTCTTTCTTTGTTGGTTTTTGTCATGAGTGCAACCCAGTGCAATCCAGTGGAATTTTATAATGGGAATTTCAGTTGAAGCTGCGTACAGGCTTTGTATAGCTGAGTGACTAAGGAAATTACTGCTATTACAGATATGATTGAAGAGTAGTGATGACATGAGTGGGTTTGGATGGGGGAAATTGAAAATTTAATAGAGAGATTTTCACCTATGATCGTGATTGTCTCTTTCCATCAACACTTTCCCTCTGTCTCGCCCTCTCTCCCGTCCCCTTATTCCCTTTTTCATTTCCCGTCATCCTTTGATCCTTCCCTTCTTGCTTTGCTCAGCCTATCATCCCTGCCATCTTTGGTCTTTCTCAGAGAGTAGGCAAAGAAGCCACAAATGGTCCCTAATAGCCTCCAATGGAGATGAATTGATCTCTGTGTGAACCAAAATCAATACAGGATTGCTTTTTCTGTACACAGTGAGATACTGCACAGGCAGAAAGTTTTAATTAAATTAACATTAAACCATCATTGGTAGTTTTATAGGAGGATAAAGTTAATGATGATTACAGAAACAGAAAATGTACCATTTTAGATTTAAAAAAAACAGCAACATCTGGAGGTTAAAAGTGAAGCCCATGCAGAAGTTGCAAAGGTTGCAGTTCCCCCCTCATCTGCTAGGGGCTCCAAAACAGAACAAGTCCCTTTAGATGCCGATGTCAAAAAGCCAACTTCACAACAGAATAAACATGTTTACAACCTGGTACAAAAAACATTTTCAGGCTTAGCAGGTCAGGTTTAGCTTAATGACAACTGTGGGAGAGTGAATTATTTTCTAACTTCCCCATTTAAAAGTTATTTAATTGCAGAATTCTGCATGTTCAGGGGCATGTCCTTTTGATTGACAGGTACCCGATCTCCTGCTTCAAGTGAGAGGATTGTAGAACAACCACAGTTTTTAGCCGGTTAACAGCGTGGAATAGCGTTTAGCCTGCTTACCTCTGTTAGCTGGATAGCTCCGGTTAGCTTCGGGTTAACTCAGTTAGTTCTTAGCTGCAGGCAGCTCGGATTTTGCTCAATGTCAATCATCCTCTTTGCCCATATTTGTATTTTCCGGGAGAGACGACACACGTGACGCTGCAAAGATGGCGATGGTAGGAACTGTCCAATGAGCTTCAATACAGCTTTTCAGAAATCTACGGGTGACGTCATGGAGGCTCCGTCCAACTTTTTATATATGGTTTGAAAGCTGAGGAAGGAGTGTGTTTTTGATTTGCTTGGATGTTGCTCCTTAGTCATGATGCTCCCTTGTGTGACTCTTAAAAACTGGGGGTATTTTCTAACTTACTTCCTCCACTCATTCCCTGATATTCTCCATACCCCCTCTCCTCCCCCATCTTTGTTCCTATCCCGTCTGACCTGATCTGCCTCACCTTCATGCCTCCATCTCTTGCTCCTCTTTCTCTCTTTGTCATCTATAATGGGATGAGGAAGAGGATTTGATCAGCAGTTTTTAAAGGTCACAGAACCAGGCAAAATCTCTTAGCCAAAGAGCTGAGGGAACTTGGGAAGGGAAGGATGGGACTGGGGAAAGGAAGAGGTGGGCAAAAGAAACAGGTGACAAGCAGGTAGTGGAGAACAAAGGGAAGATAAAGAAGTAGAGCTATGGGGAAGTAGACGATGGAAACAGTGGAGAGAGTGAGGAGAGTGAGGAAGGAGTGGTCATGAACGGAAGGACCTAAGTAGGAAGGGAACATGTGAGGATTAATTTCTTTCACTTTGTGATTGCGTCTCATCTCATCCGCTTTCCTAAGTAACAGTAGGATCTTAATCACCTCTAATCAGATCCCACGCTCTGCCTCCCCCTCTGTCTTATTTTCTCCCTATTTTTTCTGTTTAAGATAAAAGATGCTTTCACCACCCTGCAGTGTCTCATAATGGTCACACAGTGACTTACTGTCTGGAGAAATAATAACTCTTTGATATCATTCTATCACTCCTAATCAAACAGAGCAAAATCTTTCCCAAACTCACTAAAGGCAATCTCTCCCTGCCCCTGCTGTCCCTTTCATCAGCTGCTAATCTATTCCCAAGTGTTTCAGTGTCTTTGCCAGTTACTGCAGCTACATCTCTTTTTGTCTATATACGCAAGTGTTCCCAAGATTTAAAGTATGAATCCACATGATGGTATTGTATTGTGTGTATTTAGTTTAAGATCGGGGCAGTTCGGTGGCCTCACAGCAAGGGAGTCTCTGGTTCCAGTTGGTGTAACAGGTTTAGAACCTGTATGGATGCATCAAACAGCTTTCAGCTTGCTTCACAAGTGCCTGATGCTCATTTTTTATTCGATGACATTCCGAAAGGGGCTGCATGGCGGCGTAGTGGCACTGTGGCCTCACAGCAAGAAGGTCCCTGGTTCAATCCTCAGATCCTCAACAGTGGCCTTTCTGTGTGAAGTTTGCATATTCTCCTCCTGGGTTCTCTCCGGGTACTCCAGCTTCCTCCCACCATCCAAAGACATGCATGTTAGGTTAATTGGTTACTCTAAACTGCCCATAGGAGTGAGCTTGTGTGGTTGTTTGTCTCTGTGTGGCCCTGTGATGGACTGGCAAACTGTCCAGGGTGTACCCTACCTTTCGCCCAAAGACAGTTGGGATAGGTTCCAGCTTCCCCACAACTTGTCATTACACTAAGCAGTTAGGACAATGGATGGATGCACATTTCCAAAGTTGGCCTGAGTAGTCATCTGGATGAAAGCGAAGTTTACAGCTGTGCTGGTTGCCATTGCAACAAGGTTCACTATTGCAGGGTTGATGAACAGCTGGTTGTGGAACCTGTTTTTGAGAGACCTTGTTTGGAGGCTTGGAGATAAGGACTTTTGCATGGAGAAGGGCTGTTATCAGCACAGCTGACTGTTTCATCGTTTTACACGGAGAACTTAATTAGCAACAGCTGCGTAGAATTGCAAGTGATGGTTGTCACTGTAGTTTATGGAAAACTCTTGTCATCAAAGCTTTTCACCTCCTGCTGCAGCTTGGTAAATACACTTCATTGATTTAATTGCAGCTCTTGGCATTAAGAAAATCCACTTATTCGCATTATGGCTCCTCTAACAAATGGGCCAAAGCTTGTGGCTTTAGCAAAAGTAAAACGAATCTCCTTAATATGTCAGTTTACTTATTCTTTAAATGCAATTCAATGTTTGTTAGATGTCTCTACCAAACATAGACACTCTATACAGGAATGGACAACGGGATTCTGATGGAATCAAACTCTTTTGTCAGACTCGATGTGGTGCATACGAGTGGTAAGAACACAAACTTCACTTAAAGCCAACAAAACAGTAGGTGGAATAAACATTTGTGATTCCTGAGGGGCTCTGTGCTGGCAAAGACAGATTGACAGAAGGCTGCATATGAAGTTGTTTTTCTGTATTTTGTCAATCATACTCAAACTATACACAGACTGAAGTGTATACGTGCAGCATGACAACATTCGTAACAAACCTCTCAAGCAATGGCAACAGTCTTGCCAAATCAAGAGATATTAAGACATAAGTACAGTGCCCACCACTGGGTTTACAGAATAAACCTACGGTGGATAAATAAACTGGATGTGATTGTGCCTCTAGCCTACGCAGCGCTGAAACGAACATCTCTTTCTGCAGCTTCAAAGCGTGTCGCAGCAGATCCCACTGGGGCCAGCTAGGCAGCTTGAAGCTCCACCTGTACACCGCAGAATCTTTCATCAGATACACGAATCACAAAACTGCCATATCTGCTTACATATCTGCTGCTCGGTGTACATCTCTCCATACACCACCCCACCCCCTCCTCCTCCCCTGCCCCCTCCAGAATCAAAGATGTTGAAAAGCCAGGGCAATTTCATACTTTATCCAAAGCTTCCTCCTTCATTTGGTGGTTGTGAAGGATGCTGCAGATGGAGTATGTGCACGCTTTGTCTTTTGTCTGTCAGGAGAACTGAGGGGCTGAGTTACAAAGAAATGACAAACTGAGGCAGAGGATGTAGTTTTGCGGCTAAGCCATGTAATGAGAATTTCACATAAAAGGAGTGCTTTGCAAAGAAACAGATGGTCTGGATTTGAATATTGCGTTGATTGGTTCCTGTATCAATACGAGTTTGAGCAATAAAGACCAGTAAAAGATTAGTTTTGTCAAGACTGATCGACTGTTGTGTGCTTACATATTATTTACGTCTGTAATCAAAATGTCTTTTCTGCACTTGCATTTGTGAGGCTTATTGTATCTTTTCATGGGTTTGTGTATGTGTGTATGTGTGTGCATCCCCAGCTGGAGTGAAGACTGTTTATATTATTGGTGATGAAAGAGAGGCCCCAAGGGGCCTCAATAATAGGCTAGGAGGCCTCTGACTTTATATAATGGCCTCTGTATGGGTAAATGTGCACGCTTGTAAGGAAGGCACACAATTGCAGCACTATATAATTGTCAATAGGAGAACACACTTGTACACAATGAAGCAGAGAGACGACGCCTGTGCATAAAGGCAGTCACACAAAGAAGCATGCACACGCTTACACACACATTGCAGTGCCAGCTGAGCCCTGTGTGTCCAATAACAGCAGGTGCTGTCAAGTGCGAGCACAGCAGACCTGCCCTGACATGGAAACACACACACACACACACACACACACACACATGGGTGGATTCACATATGTCGCCATGTATTCACTCATATACCTTCATCTGCTTTTACATTTCACATTCAATACATCACACCTAATACTAATATCTGATTGTTGCATCCTTTGTCTGTTTTTCAGACTCAAGTGTGCGTACATCACTGCTGTGTGTCTGTGGTGTTGCCATATGGTCTCACATTAGGGCACTCTAAACTCAGCCATGCAGAAACTTGTGTCCATGGGTGTGAGAAGACAGTGGTGGTGACAAAGAAGGAAGCTTTTGATATGTGGGATGCTGATGTGTAAACACCTCCGACTGGGAGGCAACAGCTGCATAAATCAGCATGTTTTGGGTTAAATTAAAGCCATATCTGTGTCTAATGTTTCCTCTTTATTTGCACGTTTTTCAGTCCCTCACACTTTTTCCAAGTCCCCATCTCCCTATCGCCCTCTCGCTGTCTGCGTGTGTTAATGTATTTAGCAGTGCCGTATCATACGCTGCGCTGACTTCATTAACTATCTCAGCATGAGGCTCCAGTGACTGAGGGATAATAAGCCCAAACACACACACACAGACAAATTCAGCCCCGTGAGCTTAACAGCAGAGTGTGTGGAGCTGATTACAGTTTACTTCATTACGATAAAGCACTTGTGATTTGTGACATATTCTGATTAACATCCTCCCCCTGACTTCACAGATCCTTTGAAAAGTTCATTATTATGGGGTGGAATCCTCTGCTTTGATAAGGGCTTTTATGTTTTCTAAAGTTCCCAAACAGGCTCAGTATGAAGAAGACTGACCCAATGAAGTAAAAGTGGAAATGATACTGAAGAATTAGTCCTGGTGCAAGAGCTGTTTGTTCGTTCTTTCATTTTCTGAATCCGCTTATTGCAACTCAGAGTTGCGGGAAGCTGGAGGTCACCAATCAATCACAGACACTACAGCTATTGTATATATACTTAACTCGTAGTCTTGTTCCTCATCTTCTCCAAAGCCATGCCATACACCTCTTAAAACACACAAAACAGCCGGGGTGCTACCTTTATATAGAAATTGTTTTCCTTATTGTATTGACAAAGAAAAGTCCAAGGGAAATGCCTCAAATATGTTTCACAACATGTTTTATAAACTCACATACTTAACCCTAGAACAAAAGTTTTCACTAGCAACTCATGCTATGATAGTGTTCTAGATTGAAGCAAAGAATAAAAGAATACTCGAGAATTCTATTTTTCTTGTTTTCTGTCTCAGCTAGTTCTTTCAGGGATGGCAAAATAATCTGCCTCCACCTGACCATGTGTTTCTCAATCCTAGTCTTCAGGAACATTTAACATGAACATGACTAACATGAACATGGCTCATTAGTAGGCTTGCAAAAAACTTGATGAGCAGTTCAATAATTTAAATTAGGTGTGCTGGAGGTGGAAACGTCTAAAACATTGTCCAAGATGCATGCTGCTAAAACATGCAGATGTCTACGAGGATCAGAATTGAGAGCACCAATCTAATCTGTCCTCTGTATTCTCTTCTTCTACACCTACTAACTTCATATACTCTTTCACTACACTCCTAAATCTCCTTTTGTCTTCATATAGTCCCACTTGCTGGTAGTTCCAACCCACGCATCCTTCTACACGTCTATATATTCACTATCCCTCCACTGGACATGCACAGCCCTCTGACTTTGTCTCCAAAACATCTAATGAGCTGCTCCTCTGATGTCATTCCTGCTCTAAACTATCCTTGTCACTCCCAAAGAGAACCGTCACTGCTTTAGTCATTTGCCTCAGGGCTACAATTCCCAAACAATAGAGCTGACTTAACCACATTGCTGTCAATAGCTTGCTAGAGCTAACATGATTATTTTATTAATTTAAAACCACAAACGTGTTTTGAAAAGGCTGTTTGTAGAGCAGTATTTTATTCCAAGTAAATTTTTAAATACAATAAGATAAGGATATTTTTGTTACATGTAAGTATATCCCATGGGACACTCAATATGCACGATACATGACAGAAATGAGCTTTCTTTCATCATGCTATTTTTTTTCCTACATGAGAAAAGTCAAAATATCTTATTAAGGCTCACAAGATTATGTAAACCATAAAACTAAATAACTTTTTCAAGGTAAGTAGCTGTCAGCTTGTGAAAAATGTTATCTTTAATTTGCTGTGTGAGTGCGGCTGAGAAAAGCAGGTTGCACTCACAGAATGGATCATTCAGCTGTGGAGAAATTTAGCGGTGGTGCATTATATTACTGCAATATTGGGAGAACTAATATGTCAGCTGGTTATATCCTAAATATTGTTTCGCTCTACCTTGTAAAATTGCTGCTTTTCTAATAACATTTTGACGGCGGCGTGCTCACAGTTGTTCTTCAGTCATTGATTGTTCTTCAAACTGATTCATCTGCGGACTACTTTCTCAGTTATCCGTCAATATTTCTTCTGTAAAATAGAAATATAATCATATTTGTATTGGATGTTCACAAACAGCAAAAAAAAAAAAAAAAAAAGAAGTGAGAAATCATTACAAATTGACGTTAGTCATGATTAATGATTCATTTTCAGCAAGTCGACTCAGTTTTAGATTTCACAGCATGTCTGCTTTGGTTGCAGTCATGTAGTTGAGACTCATATCAGTTTGACATGACACCCACCTTCTGCCAAGTGTTTTCAAGCTGTGACGTCCCAAGATGATCAAACTCCTCTTATTTTTCCCATCCCACTTATCTCTCCTTCTTGTCTTTCCTCCCCCAGGTCAGTGTGTTGGAGCGTCAGGTGATAGATTTCCTGGGCTACCAGTGGGCTCCTATTCTGACCAACTTCCTACACATCATCGTCGTCATCCTGGGCTTGTTCGGCACCATTCAGTTCAGGCCGAGATATGTCACTGGAGTGAGTTTGAAGCACTTTCCCACACACACAGGCACCCACTGGAAGCAGTCATTTTCCATCTGCCGTGAACATAGCAACGGCCTCCTATTTCCTGATACTCAGGTCTCTACTGTGAACAACGAGGGCTGAATACTATTGGAGTGACAGTTCAATTGAGTTTTTTCTCAGTGGAATTGAGAGAAGCGGTGTTTTCATAAGTTAGTAGCTTTCAAACTTTATCATAGCAATTGCATAGCAGGACAAGTTAGCCTGTCTTTTTCCACTTCCGATGTTGTCGATAAAAACAGGAAAGATTAAAATTTCATCAACTTTGAGAGGGTGTCACATCTAGCCCTTATGAAACAACCTTCATGTGCACAAATGGTATTTACCGAGACAGTACAGACAGCCAAAGCTCAATAAATTCTGTCATTTATTTTTTCCTTCCTATCACTCCTTTTTACACAAACCCACATGCGCACACACAAGGCGCCACCATCCATTGTCTCCCTGTCTGATTTGATTTAGGAGATTGGTTGCACCCTTAGCTGCTGTTTGTGTCTTTTTGCATTTTAACAACCTCAGAAGTGAATCCTCCCTCTGTCTTTTTCTCCCCATCTCGCTCGCTCCGAAAGACATGAACAAGTTTTTCATTTTCTAATTCTTCAGTGAAGTCTTGTAAAATCTCGTCTTTATCTGATTTCCCTGTCTCTGTGTGCTTCTCCGCAGTACGCAGCTTGGCTCGTCGTATGGATGACCTGGAATGTTTTCATCATTTGTTTTTACCTGGAGGTTGGAGATCTGTCTAGAGTAAGGAAAAGTCATTTTTGCATCCTTGCCAGGTCTCAATCATACGTGTCTGGAATAACAACTGCTTTCGCCGCGCTAAGACTACAATATTACAGCATTGTTGCATGTGGGATTAGCGGAGTTTGAAAGGCGTTTCTCTAAAGCTTCATTTACACTTGCATTTCAAGAGTTTCACATGCAAGACTAAGGCTGGGAGTATTCAATAAATCCCATGAAAAGGCTAAAGCCAGCAGTGCATTGATCCTGCTAACAAGTGTTGCCTGCCAGCCTGATAATATCTGTCTCCTTTGTGTTACAGACCCCACTTGTTGTCCAAACAAGTTTAAATGCTTTCTTGAGCCACAAAGCTTTAACATGAGCACCTACCTTGTACAGCATGTCACCATTAATATTCACCAGTTTACTCAATAAAAACTAATTTACTGTTGAAATTAATGGGGGAAGGGGTTGAAAAAATCCAATCAGATCATAAGGACAACAAATCAATGGAATTATTACCATAAAAAGATTTTATTTGGAAATTAGCCATTTTTACTGCAGCCTTGCTTTTTGACTTAATTTAATAATAATTTACTTTAGCACAATTTTTTTTAGCATCAATCCGATTTCTTTAGTGTGTGATGGAGAGAAAAATTTGTCTGTGATCTCATGGTAATAAAATTGTAGCTGTTTGTGCTAAAGATCATTTGTGAAGTAACTTTAATCCTGCATGATAAAAGGCTGTGTAAAGATGACCCTGCTTTGACTGCATGTCCCGAAATTGCTGATATGGCCTTCCTCCCGTCTCCTCTCACAGAAAAGGTCATATAATTTTAGAGTCATTTTAGCACAACTTCAGTTGCTGTAATCACAGGAGCTTGTCAGGAGCAGCGTCCACACTCTGCATCCTCACACTTGCTCTTCAGACAGGTTGAGATTATTCATGCAGCTCGGAGATGGAGGTTTTTACGCTTCTCAGTCACAATCTGCATGATAACAAAAATCAAAGTGGTTTTAACAACTGTATCAAGAGCCGCTTTAATGACTTTTTTCAATTTCGACTCGATTCGTTTATTATCAGCACAGTAAGTGATTTACCAAGGCCATGTCGAATGGTTTTATGTGAAAGTAATATAATTCTCATCAAGTAATTTATCGTGTGTGTGCTGTGGTGTACAGTGTGCCGCGTGAATGTAAAACTGACTAGGTGATGAAATGATTATTATTGTCTTGATTTACTTTTATAAGATCTCAGTGTAGAGAAGAAAAAAAAAGAGAGAAGCAAAAAAAAAAAAAAAAAAAAAAAAAAATCAAGCACCGTGAAAGATTTGAGGATTTATATGACTTTCACCACACTCTCAAACCTTAATTAGCTTCTCAGGACTATTACTTGTTCACACCAGGAGCTCTTCTAAGCAGCTAAGGACTCTGAACAATAAAGTAATGATTGCCCTCAAAGCAGAAGAAGATGTGTCTGATGTCAGACTAAACCGTGAACATGCTACGCCGGACAGATCTGCAACCAGACACAAAGGAGATGAAAATAGTTTTAAAAAAGCTGTTTCTCAGTTTCTGTTTGAATAAAGAAGTGGTGGTTAACAGGAACTGTGGGGTGAGGAAGAAGTTCCCAAGAAAGCTTGTAGGACTGAAAGACAAAAACGAGACGGAAAAAAGCGTATCTGATTGTAAGGAACCTTCTAGTGTTGCTGTATAGTCTTGATGAAAGACTCAAAACAAAAACTTTTTCTGCATCCTTGTTACAAAGCTCCTCATCAGATGAAATGATTTTCATAAAGCGGTACGACTAAACTTTGGCATGTTTTTTCTGCACTTTGCCGTCCCCTAAAAAAGGTGATTCAGCATCTGTATTTTCTCTGAGTTCTCTCCAGCAAGCAGATGTCAGGTCGCTTTCTCCCTTTCTTTCACTCTCTTCCTCTAATTTGAGGTTTCTTTGAATGAGCGATGTCTCACGTTGAAGCCTGACAGTGTGTTAATGTCCACTCGCTAGCTTGTCATGCGATGCTGTGAAGTAAAACATAGCTATTACATGATGCTGCGGGTTGGTGGTGCGGTCTCTCAGCAACAGGATGTTGCAGAGCAACGGAGGCGCTAGGATTGTGCAAAGTCAACATTACATTGCTATCAATTTGAATCAGAAGCACAGAGGTTTTAAATAAAAGTTAATGAGTGGACAAATTAGAGGTATATTTTGATAAAAGGTGTAGAGTTTATTGAAAACAGTGCCAAACATTTAGAATAAAGGGGGTTTGGTCATTTTTGAGCATTGTGTTGAAACCTGGGACATCAGGAAATCTTTGCTAGTTTAAAAAAAAACTGGGTTCTTTCTACCATGTGATTGTTTCAATAGTAAAATGTAGAATTAGTTTGAATTGTTCAGTTTTTCAATTTATCTAGTGGTATAAGCTTAAGGTGATGTCATAGCCTCTCATTCAAAAATGCATTTTATAGTTTAATGTAAAACTGAAACTAATTTACTGAAAAATTAAATTAAAACATAAATGAGACCACCCAAACTGTCAGAAGTTTCGCAGGATTACTTAACTTTTGCATGACATTGTATGGAGGCGTGTTAGTTGTCTTTGCATATCTATGCTGAAGTTGACTGAAATGCTTTGCCTTCCTACGTTGAAAATTTGTCAGTTTTAAACACTAGCTATCAATTCTGACAAATGATTAAGGCCAATCAGTGCCTGTGTAAACAGCAGAAATCAGTTGATGGGAGTGTTGATTATGGCTGATTACACTGTGCTGTGGGGTTGAAAAAAAATCAGTTTTCCCTCAACAGTTGTCTGTAATTTGCTCGTTCTGTTGCGCGGTGCTATAACATGTACAGATTTGGATTATGAAATTGCGGTGGAAGCGCCCCACATTATTAAATTGCTTGTCGTATAGGTTTTCCATCTTTCCAGTGACAATTATCATCAGTCTGAACTCAAGTAAATGCTGCATACCACATTACTCAGCTCATTCTGTTTGTGGTTTCATAATACACTCATGTCCTCTGTGAATATTCCATACAAACAAGCCTTGTTAAGTTTTATTATCATCCAGGTTAAACCTCTAACTTGTATGTCTGTGCTTTATTGATTTCAATTTTAACGACCTTTACAACCTCGATTGGCTCTTAATCCACCAAATAATAAAACTACCTAATAACTGAGAGCATTAATCTGCTAGGTTTTGCTTTAATCCCACAAAGTACAAGCCTCACAGCCATTGTATAGGACTAAAAACCGAATAAAGCATCTGGTAAAACTGTACAATAATCCAAAACATGGATCATATCGCTGCATGAATAATTTTCCTTTTGTTGTAAAACTATAAAAGTGTCATTTTTCTCCTCAATATACTATAAAAAGTCATTCAAAAGGCTTCATCTCCCCTGACCAAAAC
Organism: Telmatherina bonti; assembly: GCF_933228915.1. Taxonomy (NCBI): domain Eukaryota; kingdom Metazoa; phylum Chordata; class Actinopteri; order Atheriniformes; family Telmatherinidae; genus Telmatherina; species Telmatherina bonti. The sequence continues at coordinate 24,422,643 of NC_136614.1, read as the reverse complement.
CAACAAACCACATCTGCTTCGTAATGAGGGTGAGGCAGCCAGTTAATTAGCGCCACCTTTATCAATTACCTTCTGACCAATCAGAGACAAGAAATCACAAACCAGACGCTGAACAGCTTGTTTTTATGGCCAGAACAGTTTCCATGTACCTCGCTCAAGGGCTCATCAACCTTGACCCAGATGGTGATAGAAAGGAGAGTTGCAAAAGCCCCTGTTCCCCCCTGAATCCACCAGCTGTTGTACAGCACGACACACATCCATCACCCCCCACTTGGAAGGCTTTTTTTTTTTTTTTTTTTTTTAAATGATTACATTTGCATGTTAAACATGTATAACTATGCTTGTTCTTGTTTTTACATAACAAAACTAGATTTCTGTTGATCATACAGCACAAATCCAGTGTAAAAGAAAACAATCAAAAAAAACCCCACTGATTTAAATATGATGCCTGCAACATGCTTTACCAGGTGCTGGGACAAGTCTTGTTTTCCATTGTGTTGCATCACCTTTTGTTGTGTTGTCTTAAAAGTGACACTTAAAAGTGTCTTATCCCATCCTTGCCTAGGACAGGACTTTAGGCGCGGCTGTAGATCAGGCGGAAGAGTAGCTGTCTACCAACCAGAAGGTCGGGGGATTGATTCCATGTTTCCCCTGACAATATGCCTTCGTGTCCTTGGTCACTAGAACTCCTTGTTCCCCTCCTATTAGTCTTTTGGGGTCTATGCATACGTGTGAATGGGACATGCAGTGTAAAACATTTTGAATGGTCAACATTACTGGTAAATGACATGTTTGATCAGTGGCAAAGAGTGAAGGAATTATTTACAGTGTTGGTTTAGTAATCTATCACTTCTTAACATTTCTAATCGTCCTGTACTGAATATTATGCTGTGATCTTCTGTGTATAAAAAAAGTAAACACTGGATCCATCCAGTCGAGTGTCGGGAGCTTTACCGAAGGATAAACATGTTTCCTGGTGAATTGCAGCACACCAGTGTTGATATTTGATATCCAGCTGGCATGATTTGTACTACACAAAACCAAAAAAATATCACTATTTTCTGGATGTTGTTTACTGTAAAGGGCTTGAAGCTGAGAAATGATATGAATTTTTTGGATAATGGCAACTACGTGTACGGTAACTCTAAACAACCAAACACTTCTAGATACTGTGAAACACAAAACTATAAATACTGATAAGTGAGTTTGTGTGTGAATTTATGCCCTAACTATTGAACTCACAAAAATATGGGAGCTGTATTTGTGTGTCATCATTATCAATCATCACATATGAAGTAAGACGCATTTTTCTTTAAATAATTAGTTGCATATAACTATGTATTCATGCTGACATTAAAGCTGTACGTTACTGTCCAAGTAATACATATCAATAGATCATGTGGTTTGAGCATAAATCACACCAAAAGCAGAACTGATAACTTAAAGTTGCCAGAAAACAAAAGCAACTAAACGCACAATAAACATCCAAAAGTAAAATTAATTGAAGACAGTAGTGGTCAGGATTGGAATCAGTCATGCCTCTTTCATTTAGCAGGTGTAGAGCATCCTCCAGACCCCTCCAAACTCCCAAGTGTGAATTTTCTGATATATTAACAGGAACAGTGAATATTTTACAAAATGCTTCTATAGCAGAAATCATGTGAATTGGTTAAATTCATGTAAAACTATACTCCATATGGAATACATATCAAACTACTGCTGAGAGAAAAATTGTGAAAACCTTTGACCTGACGATGGCTCTATCTGGAAAGTGAAAGGACCCTTAAAGCTGCACGAATGTCTAAATGGCAGTCCACTCCAAAACATGCAGGGTTATTTTGCATCAAACCAAAGTTGTCCTCTTCACTGACATATTTAAAATCCCACATATATATATATATATATATCCATCACAGGATGAGATGAATATACCACAGTGACAGGTTTTTTTCCTAGGCTTGCTGCCTTTCATGTATATTACACACGCTCGTCAGAGTTCGATACAGCTAATGATGGCATGCTCTGCGCTCTATGATGTAAATTAAATCTATGTAAGATCTAGGGTTTCCCTCTTTTTTTTCCAATTTCCATTTCTCCCTCCTCCTGTGCCTCACTCTCTTCATCTCGATGTAATTCATTCCTCCTCTCCCTCTGCTCAGCCTATAATCAAGTCTTTTTCATGTTGTTTTGCAAAGTGCCATGTGAATCTGTCCCACACTCCTCATTCTGTCTCGCTCATCTTCATCCCCAACCTCCTTTTCATTCCCTCTCTTTAGCCATATGTCTTTTGTCAGGACTTGACAATAGGAAATGTGTCCCTGCCAAGAAGGCGTCTCAATTTATGATCAATGTCCGTTCATGATGCAGAACTTTGCGTGCTGGACAGTAAAGAGCATCAATTTGATACTTTACTTCATTCACTCAGGCCATTTACTTTTGGGGTCACGGCATGAAAATGAGTGTGACATCCTCTATTTTTCTTTATTATAGAAATTTGCCATCTGTGTATGAGACTGCTTTGATTTATGCCATGTTATCAGTGACTCCTGGATTAGCATTGTGGCTTTGATGTCATTTTCCAGTGCAAACACCCTGCTCCATTTATGAATAGGCATAATATCCAAACTGTACTTTGCAGCTACAGCAGTGGAGATGTATTAAAGGAAACTAATCAGATGGATAAGGAGATAAATTGATGCCCAATGGCCTGAATTTTTTTTTTACTTTCATTATGCGTAATGACATTTGTGAATTATATAACAGAAAATATTGCAGGTAAGTGCACCTTCTTGGCTTCACACATGAAGACAGATGTGTGTGTTGAGCCATTTTAAGCCACTCAAAAGTTTTTGATGTTCAGTGAGTGAGCTTCAAACATTTTTTGTGTTTTGTTGCATGACAGAAAAAATCTGAAATATTAGATGTGAGGTTTGCCAAACACTTCTGACATTTCTTCTGGAGATGGAAGGTAAACAACAGACCAAGAGAGCTGGGAGAAACAGTGAAGAAAGGAAACATTTCAGAGTGTGTCAGCTCAGCTTGAAATCCTGAAGCCGAGCAAACAGATGGACAGACATCAGAGGAACAGACTGATCGTTATCCTGACTGAAATAATGGCCAAATGGATTTGATGAGCTATCATGACACTAACACTTAGCAGGACGTCCTGGTCAGTGATGAGTCATTGACATCCCATTACACATACAATAATCCTGTGAATCAAATATTGCAACTCTTTTGAGTCTAGAATTATTAAAAAGTTCAAATTTCTTGTGGATGGTGGATAAAAACAGCTGAAAGGTTTTTTGATTACTCAGCTGTTCCATATGTCTTGGCCATTCTTGACAGCACTCATCAGCAATTTCATTTTGCTCATGTTAAGATGGCTTCAACTAAATTGTCACTAAAAATTAATAGTGCAGCACCTCTTTTGCTGCTGTTTTACAGTGTAAGTGCTGACAAGTTTATATGTGACCACAATAAATCAATTCTTATTTTCTACCTTTTAATGTGATGTAAAACCTTTACAAATCAACTTAACAACAAATAAATCTATTGAGAGATAGTGCTAATGCTTTTTAACCTTTTAACATTCATTTTTAAAAAAGTATTTTCTCTGTATTTTTTTAATTCTATTCTTAAAATTTGGCAATAATAAAAAGTAATAATAAGATAAAATATAAGGATGCAATATCAGACCAGGCAATAGTCCAATATTTGACCAATGTGACCAAGCAGGTTAGGCATACAGTACCATTAAAATAATTTACTCTACAATAAAAGAAAACAAAACATTTAATGCACGCTTAGCCTAAAATTCGATCCCAGTGATATCAGTTGTGACTGAATATAAAATAAAATGTAACATTTTACTCATGAATAGCAGAGTCCGGACAGTAATCTCAGCCACTAATCAGACTTTATAACTGAATGACACACTGTCTGAGGCTGAGATCAGTGATATTATGAGATCACCACCATGGATAATTTCACCCAGAACAACACAGATGCTCAGTGCAGATGTTTTTATCATGCTCAAACCACTCAACAGACTTCTACGTCCAGTAAAAGAGGAACCGTGGAGTAATGCTTGGTAACTAAACTGTACAGGCACTTTGTAAGTTCTGTCAGTTTGTCAAAGGCTACCAGAGCTTAACCAAACAGAATATTAAATATCATGCAACTCACTTCAACCCAGTAAAATATCAAGGAAACATTTGCAGTTGACAAAAACCTAACATGGCCAAAATGTTAACGGTAAAAATGTAATTACAATTTAGTAATGAGTCAGATTTAGTGTAATCCAGCTGTAGACAGCAGAGGCAGAGGATGAGGAAGGCCACACAGCAATGGTTGGGGCAGTGGTTGCTATCTTTTTAGGTCTCTTCACATTTCTGAAGTCATCCAGACTGCTAGAAAGGGTTCATTCTTGCAGCGTGACACCAAATACATGTCCCTTTCCTCATGTTATTGTTGAACTATCTTCTTACGTCCATCGTCAAAAGGTATCAGCCTACTACTACTTCATTACCGCAAGGCATTGACTTTGCACCAAGTATTGCGATAATATATAGAATATAATGTGCCTTTCAGGTTTTCACAAGATTTGATGGTTGCATGTGCACATAGATCAGACACACATATACACACACAACTTGCATAAATCTCATGAGATCAGTTTCTGTCTACGACAAAAAAGCACAAACAGGAACAGATTCTAATCAGGGTGATTTATTGTCGCCACAAAATAGCTGTTGAAAAAATGAAAATGATATTCAAAAGGATAGAAATGAAAATAAGAAAGGTTGTTCCTGGATGGGAGGGCTTGGTTTGTGAATGGGTGAGCCTTGCTCATTGGAGCCCACCCATAGTGCTGAGTATGAATATATTTTACCAGATGTACAGAAAACAAACAAACAAAATGGCGAAGTTAGGTTTACTAACTCATTTTTAAGGGGAAATTTTGGTTACAGTGTGCTCTACCTGACAGTTAAACAGGGAATTTTGTTGACACAAAGTCTTCCTTGAATCAAAATTGCTCAGGTTATTTTGTACTTCTCACATCCTTACATACGTATGTTTTTGTTTTTTTTTTAATCAACAACCCACTGTTCTCATGGTGTCAGTGACTGGTCATGTGAGGGGAACAGTGTTCTATGAAAATTAATTATCTAACATTATTAGTTAAACAATCACAGTAATTAAGCCACATGTGGGGAATGAATATTAACCAGTTATTATTACCTTCTAAAACATTACGATAGACTTGTAATCATAAAAGAGCAGCTCATGGCAGTGCAGGTGTTTCACCCTGGCTGTCTCATAATATTAGAAACTGCCAATATTCAAGTACGCCGCAGTCAACCTTTGAATTAACAATGATTTTTTTCACGCATGTAATGACCACCATGCTCTGTGTTCCCTCTGTGCAGAGGTTTTATGTGTCCTTCATTATTCATACGTAATTGTGAGTAAGTTCATCAAGATGTATTACCAGTATGAACAAAAACCCAGGATGGGACTAACTTCAAAGTGTTTTGGGGTTTTTTTCCCCCCATTTTTTATGTTTACAACCGATCAGAACGGATCTGCCTGTCAGGGTTACATTTTCTTTCTTTTTTTTAATCTTTCAAGTACAAACATAAGGCTGGATCTACTAAAGATTTGCGTATACAAAAATATGTGAAAAGCCATTTCACACTAAAAAAAAAAAGTACAAACTGATTTACTTACCTTGCACACTGTTGCGTTGTTCAAAGGTAGAAAAATAACACATCTGCATCAGTTAGTATGTCTGTTGCAATAAACCTAAAATATGGGGTGTTTACATGCAATTTTGAGTTTCTTGGGAGGAGAAAATATAAATAAATTAATTTAGTACCGGCAAAGTGATCTATCCAACCTGAGAGCAATTTTTCATAGAAACTGCGCCTACATTTAACATGTTTCACAACGAAGTGCAAACATTCTGGGTGCGTAATTGTGCACACGAAGCAAGGAGACACAGAGAACGCATTTTCCTCCTCATGTGAAGGTTATTGAGAGATACGAGTAGACAATGATCAAACATGTAATTTATCCAGCACTGCCATTTTGATGCTGTTGGAGGAGCTAAAGATGGATTTGAACCAGCCATAGAGGAGGAATCTCGCAGTACCTGGCATGACAAAACTGTTTACAAGTCTGCATTTTCTTGCATCTGGGTCATTCCCACACATGGTAGCTGTCACAGCTGGGACCCCCCCCCCCCATCCTGATTTTCAGATGTGCTTTCTACAGACTTAATGCCATGTTTTCATGGGATGGTTGGTTATTAGGTTTCTACACAATCGGCAGTCATTAAATGAGACCTAACAAAACTTTTTGGCAGTAGCTGAATTTCCCATAATAATAGGAGCAAAGGATTACATCCATGTGCAGCTTGTGCCCCCCCACAGACACTGAGCATGTGTACAGAAACCATAAACACGCGTTCGTTGAATATGCAGTGCATCTCTGATGCTAAAGGCATAATTACATTAATAACATATGTGAGTTATATCTGGAACACGTGTACACTTATTTTGCATATGGGTTTTGGAATAATTTTATGCTTACACAACATGTGAAATCTGTGTAAACTCTAATAAAATCCAAATGATGGCATGTTAAACGCATGTTAATTTCTATGTCAAACCCATATGATCACTTGTAAAACACAAGTAAATTTGCATGTGAAATGTAGATAATCATGTGAAACTCATAAAAAAATTCCTATAAATAATCCAAACATAAAATCCATGTTAGTTTCACATGTGAAACTCAGGGAAATTCCCATGGAAAACCTGAACAATCACATGCAAAATCCATACAAGCACATGTCAAACCTATGGTATTACACATGAAACCCATATGTTTTTTTGTATGTGACCAAACAAAACGAAACATTTCATCAGTTTCACATATGCTAAATATGTCACATCTTTCACTTATGTTCCTAATGGGTTACCTGTAAAATACAACCCAATATCGTCGTTCAGAAAAATGTCGCCAATTTTAGGAGCGCCATACATTTTTAGCAAACAGCATCCAAACATGTTTATAAAACATTTCATTTTCACAAAGGACGATGATTGAAATCACTTTGGGTGTAACATTTGACTGGTAATTTGGTTATTTACATTGAGCGGTTAGAGCTGCAGAGTTAGATATGTTCAGGCTTTTTGAACTATTTGTGCTTGATGGAACTTTCTATGTAAAGCGTGTCTTTCCCTTCCAGAAGGCCCCTGTAGAGCCCCAGAGGCAAGATAAGGTGTACATCTAGTCTTGACAGTAATTTGAGTTTAGGCCTGAGATTTATACCACATATCAGACTGTCACACACCCATCCTTCCTGTCACTCGCTGCTGCGCTATCTAATATAGCAGCAATGCCATAGAATTAATCTTTAAAAAGATTTCTGATGTGGCATCCTTGGCAGATTTGAAGAGGAGCCTGTGGAGGTAAAACTACTGCTGTTGCTTTGCAGACTCATACACACACTTGCATATTCACATCAGCTAGCTATTTCACACATATAAACAGGCACTCTCTCAGACAGCTAACTGTCAGTAGTCCATTGTGTCAAATAAAAGATGTAGCCGCCCTCTGGGCATCAGATGGCACACTGATACAGATACACACATACACCCGCTCAGCTGTCAGTCATTTACTAAGGGGGTGGGGTGCCTTTGTGGGTGGGTCGTCCCACTTGTATTTCTTTTTCTTTTTTTCTTTTTTGCATGCTGTAAGGGTGAAATTGTGTGTTTGTGAAGTGTGCGCATGCATGTGTTGGTGTCAGTTTGCTCTGCCAGTGGGTGGAGAAGCTGTCATTTATTTCATCCATCAGAGGAAAAAACTGAGGGGCACAAAGCTGCATTCATGCACTTTCCAAGTCCAACCCGTGTCAAAGCTGTGCCATTCTGATTTCCATATCCAGGTGTCTAATTTCAGTCAGAGAGGTGAGCAGTGGCCAGATGGAAAGAGGCAGATTGAAAAAAAAAAATAGAAACATGGAGATAAGAGAAGCTCAATAAAGCTAAAAGATTCAGGTATGGAAGTAAGGCATCAGGGGCAGAACGAGACGGAAAGGTTTAGACAGCCAAAGGTTTGATGAGAGTTATTGAAGATGATGTGTTTTGGGGAGGAAGCCATATGTGAATCCGTTGCTTTCAACAGAAAAAAAGGGGAAAAGAAGGAAGGTGGGGGCGAGGAGACAAGCGGAAGCGGAAACAGAGGAAGTAAGTTGAAAAAAAACCTCTTGGGAAGAGAGGATTGTTTATCTAACACGGTACAGAAAAAGATCAAACATGCCTTTCAAATCAATTTCATATCAACATCAATAGTCTGTGTTGTCAGTACAGCGGAGCGTTTTACTGCTGGATGAATTGCCAAAGAAATACAGCTCTAAATCAAGCTGCAAACCACCCAATTCATCTCCGAGGAAAGTAAAAAAAACAGATCACCGGGACTAGTTTGAATACTAATAGCTGCCTAATTTTACTCCCTGCAGTATTCATTCAGCTCAGCCGATTGGGACGATGAATGAGAGGGTCCCACACGTTTCATCACAGGCGTTGTAGTTGAAACATCCACCCTGATCCACTGAGTTAATCCATCAGCCCTGACTGGGTTTGATCAATGGATGCATTTGTTGAAATCATTGCATGAAATTGCCTTTCTTCATCAACATCCCTCTAGTGGGACTTTTCCACAAGCTTTTTTTTTTTTTTATCTTTCAAGCCCTGAGCTGTTGATTTAATTTGATTATTGATTGTTACAGTATAGTTTCATGTCCAATAAAGACTCTTTTTTTCAAATCAAGGTGGTAGATCCAAACCAGGCTTTAGTTAGAATTACATACTTTTACATTGGTAAACTATTTACTTATCTTAGATTTCTTGAAATTTTATTAACAAGTCTTCCATATATGCAGTCTAATATGCTTCCTCCACATAACATCTCTATAGGGTGGCCATAATAATATTGTCCTCACATATATTATTCAAGATATGTGGGAGTCTAAACAATTTGAATCATCTTTACACTTGGTGTTTTAGAAATTTGGAAACTGAGTTTAGGATAAGAAGCATCATCGTAGTACCAGAGTCTGAATGGGTCACCTCAGTATGTTTAAAGGTCAGTTGCAGGCTCATGTGTAAAAGACATTAGGTTTGCAGATGCTGCAAACTGTAGCTGAAGAGCACAGTGGGTATCACCGTAAAACAAAGTTTGCGGTGGGAATAGTCAACATGATCTTTAACACATGAACTGGTTTCCCAGCAATCAAATAAGTCTATACATGTGTTAGCTATTAAACATTTCTACAGAATTGGTTTCTTTTCCATCATTGAATTCTCTACTTTTTGTTTGATTGCAAAGCTGACTGTGTTCCTCTCTGTTGCAGAAATGAAAACAGCTACCATAGTTCTTAATAATGGTTGCAAAAACCAAAGTGTCTCATTTTTGCAAGGTGGATTTTTACACACTGTATGCACTACCTGAATCACACTTTCCCATATGACTGTAAAATGTGAAGTTCTGCAAAGCATCACAGTCTTGTTAGCAAAACATTGGGACTTCATAACATTTCCTCTTACTTCTGTTTCTTCTTCTTTGGTGTTTTATGGCAATTTGAAGGTAATGCATTGGCATTTCTGCAACTTTATTGTTTTACTGAAGCTTGAAAACCACCAAAACGGTCAAATGTTACAGTTTTGTTTAGACTTTTGGCACTTTGTTGCTGTATTGATTCAGTTGTCCACATCTGCATCAGAATCTTCAAATATATAAATTTCCACAACTCAACTATCATAGAATTGGTGTCGGGTTGACATAATTGATCAGTTTTCAACTCCCTTTTCTACACATCAAGAAGATTTCTTGCAACTTGCTTTCACACAGTTTGTCTTCAGCTTAATGCTGAGTGAGGACAAACCACAATTATTTTTGTAGGCCAAAGTAAAAACTGGAGGGGGCAAAAACTCAGTGCAGAGTACGTTGCTCCCATGCAGAGGTTGACAGCTGTGATAAGCTTGCATTCATGTCGACTGGCATTCTTGGTCTCATTAATGTTTTCAATATTTCCTTCGCAATGTGAAACCACTGAGCTTGAGTCCTACACGATGGAAAGGTTGAGTTTTGCTGAATATTTTGATCATGCATTGAGGATCTGTTTGGTCCTTCAGTAGAAGTACAACCTTTTACAACATTTTCAGGGATACTGCTGTTTTTCCTTTAACATCCTCACACATGGCACCCTTTTATCAGCACACTGTTGCTTTAAGAATTCAGATTTATTGCTGAACCCATTAAGATCTGGTGTAGTGGATGAGATTGCCTTCTGATACTCAGAGGGTGTGTCAGGTTTTAATGGCCTCTTTGACCGAAGTGTTTACAAAAAAATAAAGCATTAACCCATTAAAAGCTTCCATCTGCAACTTCTGCCCTTAAATAAAATGTGGTGCTTTAATTGTCCCAAAGAATCAATAGATTTAAAGAGGTCATGCTGAAGCATTTTATAAGAAACAGTAATGGGTTTGGTATGGTTAGGTCAGGGTTAAGATCTGGAGTGGACCTCATCTCTATCTACCCTCCAGCACATTTGCACACATAGACCCACGAACAATTCCCAAACACACCCAACCAATCTGATGGAGGAGAAGTGCTTCAAGCATTATGGGTTAAGGCCTCATCTAACACCCATGGGAAATCACTGAAAAAACAATGTAGTGAGATGCACCGTGACTGATTGTGTCGGTTTGAAATAACACACACAGATACATGGAGAGAAACAGCAGAGGGAATGAAAATGATCAAAAAGATGACAGAGCCACAGATGTAGACAGCCATTTAGTCATATGGAGTCTAAATCTGATGTTGGAGAGGATAAAGGTAAAAATGTCCTTCTCCAATTTTTTCCTCTCATATAATAATCACTTGATCTGTGCGACATCCTCTTGAATTGATTGTCAAACCTATATGATTAATCTGCATGTCTTTCTGTATGACTGCAGGACTTGTTCATATATATATATATATACATATATATATATATATATATATATATATATATATATATATATATATATATATACATATATATATATATATATATATATATATATATATATATATATATGTGTGTGTGTGTGTGTGTGTGTGTGTGTGTGTGTGTGTGTGTGTGTGTATACATCCTAAGTAGTATTCAGGGAACCAATGCTGAAGCACTCCTGAGGAAAACAACATTCTTTTCTTGTTTGTTTTTTCATTGATGAAATTATTTTAGTCAGTTGTACAAGTTTTATTAATTTCAGAAGCTGGTGGATGGCATGTTTGGCTATATCCGGTCCAGTTTGTTGACCTTACTGTGCAGTGCAGTGTCTGAATCAAGAGTCCACTACTCAACTGTGAAATCAACACGTTGTCTGGATGAAAAATAGGTTCAATTTGTTTGCAGTTTTGTTGGAAGTATTTCATTATTTATCCCCAAATGTCTTTGAAGGGACTTTTCCTTCACCATGGATTTCACCAGAGATCTCTGGGTTGCGTTTTGGCTGCCAGAGCAGTCATTTATAATTCCACCCGATGCCATGGTGCATATTTCTCTAGTCAACTCTGCTAAAAATATTCTCCGTCTATTTTTGACAGGAGTGCATGAAGCTGCACTAAGCAGATGAGCCAGGCAGAGTGGCATCATCACAAGAGCAGTCTGAGCTTTTCTACATCCTTCAAGGCTGAATCTAAAAAGAAGTTCTGAATCCATCAACAACAAAAAGTTGCCCAATTCCTACAACGCACAGAAAGTTCATGCAAATCCAACCATAACTTTGCATCCTTGGTCGATGCAACAACAAGTGATATCACGCTAAAAGACATCCAATCGGACGATTTTCGTCACTATAAAAACAGTTTCTCCGTCTTTTCTTTTTAAAGACAACAATGGAAATGACTGGATCTGATTTCAAGGATTGAAAGTAAGAAAAGTGATTTTGTCCAAATTAAGAGGAGCGTCTCTTTCTGACATTCTTCCGTTTGATATGCAGTCACTTGGAAGCAAAACAAAACCATATTTCACAATGTCAAAAAAATTGCTTTAAAAATTAACACAGAAAAATAAATACTTTTGAAAAGGACTATTAGTCTTTCCTCTTATGTTAACTGTTGAACCAGTCCCTGTGGTTCCAGGCTGCATGTTGACTATCAGACAATCAGATGATAGGCCATTCTGAAAGGTGTTTTTTCTTCCCTTCGTTCTTTTACCTCTTGGGACTGGAAGACAAAGGAAAATACGGAGGTGGGAAATTGAGGGGAAATTGAGAGAGAGGCGGACGGGGAGGGAGAAGGCCGGAGGCATGAAGAGGGGGAGAAGTGAAGAGGAAGGTAGAGAAAAACAGATGTGGTTCATTGAAGCGGCACTAGCCCACAGTCAGAGACAAAGACCTGAGAGCATGAGTGCATGATCCTCCACTAGCATGCGGGAAATTATAGACTGTGTGTTATTGAGTGTATGAGGGCAAAGGGGGGAAGAAATATGTGGAGGAAAGATGACTGCAGAGTACTTTGTAATGATACTTAGGGAGGTACTCGCACACAGTTAAAATTATTAACACCGGTCTAGCTAATATTTTTTTGTTGGAGGTTGCAAACCAAACAGCTCATACATCATCAAACAGATTAATATCCCCAGTTTATTTATTTATTTTTAGCTGTGGCTTCGTCTTAGTGGCTTAAATGCTGCATTGCAAAATAAGTTCCAGAAGCTCAATACATCACTGCAAGTACACAGTTGCAGTTTGTATTTTACTGGTGAATGAGAAGTAATTTAAGCTCTGTCTTCAAGTATTTTGTGTACACTCCAACTCTTTGGAAATATAACCTTTGTTTTCACTGTGTTTTATTTTCTCTTGTGAAACTTTTTATTCTGTGGTTATTTGGCACGTCCAAGTTTAAAGAAAAATCTTTCATCAGCGTGAAGATTAAAAGTCTAGTTTAAGCAGCACTAATGAACTTTTGCCAATTTTTAGGACTCCTAACATAAGCTATGCTGCATCCATCTTATGTCCTGCCTCTTTTCTGAGTTCTTTTTATCAAGTGAAAGTCTGATCTTGAACTTTGCATTGTTTCTTTTTTTTCTTTTTCCTGCTTCCTCCAGTAAATGTCCCTTTATGTTTCATTGAAAATTTTGACATGTTGTGCAATGGCCAGAACATTTATATCCAATTGTTAGCATGTGATGCTTCAAGCTGGGGAAAAAAGGTATATTGTGAAGCACAGTTTCTCAGCCCCAGGATGCTGCAAGACAATGACAGCTACAAGAATGTGCATAATAAATATTAGTGTTTCAGCAAAATAATGATGAGCACATTGTAAAAGTCAGAAACTAATGAAGTACTACTTTAAAATGCAAAGATGGAAGTCAAGTAATACCTTACAATCTCACCACCAAAGCAACTATTAATAAATATTGAATAGGCAAAATATTACATGTAAAACTTGAAGATGTTATTAGGTTTTCAGCAAATTTTCAATAGTTTCCTTGCTAAGATTGCTAATATCTCTAATATTGCTATACATACACACGCACACGCACACACACACAGATATATATATATATATATATATATATATATATATATATATATATATATATATATATATATATATATATACATATATATATATATATATATATATTTGCACAGCTCCATAATGTAGCTCAGCCTTACCAAGCACTATTGGAGACGGGGAGGGAATGGGGAAACACATGCACACTGACAAATACACAAAAAACAGCGAGGGGGGGGGGGGGGGGTCTTGCATCGTCAATCCTCTCTTTCATTTAAATGTTCGGGATCATGACGTAATTTCGATCGATTACGATTAAACATAAAAATCGTGACACCCCTAATATATATATATATATATATATATATATATATATATATATATATATATATATCGCTGTTTTTTGTGTATTTGTCAGTGTGCATGTGTTTCCCCATTCCCTCCCCGTCTCCAATAGTGCTTGGTAAGGCTGAGCTACATTATGGAGCTGTGCAAACAAGTAAAAGCGCATGAAGTCGCTGCCTGTTAGCTAACCTGTACTTTATGACACCATGGCAAGTGCCGATAAAGGAGACACGGTACCGGAGCTTCAAGCTGCTCCTGCTTCTCTTAAATCACCAGTGTGGAAATATTTTGCGTTCCCGGTGAGTTATGTGGACAACGTTCACGTTGTCGACAAGACGGCAGTGTGCATGAAATGCTATGTGCGCGTACCATACCTGACCACAGGAAACACTGCTATAACTAACGCTATAGAGCTATTTATAACAGCAGACCACAGTCACTAGATGGCAGGCACCGTCTGTGACTTCTCATGTGTGTGTGTGTATGTATATATATATATATATATATATATATATATATATATATATATATATATATATAGATATAGATATAGATAGATAGATAGATAGATAGATAGATAGATAGATAGATAGATAGATAGATAGATAGATAGATTGGGCTTTAAAATGAAGTGCTTTTGTTCTGATAGTCCACAAGTGGTTTAGCACAGCCATGCAGCTGCAGAACAACAGGTCTGAGTTTGGACACGTTTTTCTTCACAAGCCCATTTTCATCACCGACCACAGACTGACAGAATATTGCAGAATTAGCAGTGGTAGCATCCTGCCTGATCTTAATGACATTTTGCCAAATTCAGCTTTTCACAGAGAATTACGTTGCTGCTTGTGTGTGTGGTTTTTAAAGAGGCTCATTAGAAAAGTACTGATGGATGATACCTTGGTGAAACAATTACTATGCCTTTCCCAGACACTTTTAGCTGCGTGAAAGAGACAGAGAAACACAAAAACAAGAAAAGAGAAGGAAATGAATATAGAAAACAGAAGAGGGAGGAAGATATGGTGCAAGGCAGTGACAGACAGAAGGAAAGTGATGGCAAAAGGGGAAATTTAGAGAAATTTTACTCATTAAAAAGAGGAGCACAACAAGGGGAGATGGCATTAATCAGAGCTCTGTGCTAATGAGGCATTTACTCATTATGCTGAAATAGAGAGAAGCCAAAGAAGAAAAACCGGGTAGAAAATGGATAGAGGGGGAGAAAGGAAAGATGGATGCAATTTGGATTAATAGAAAGAGGAAAGGGGGAAATAAGGAAGGCTTGAATGGAAGTTAAAGTGTGTTTGAGTTGAGAGGAGAAGACTAATACACAGATTAGAAACAGAATGTTAATAGGTGTTAATGAAGATCAGGGTCTCCATATAAAGCCATATTTACAGATTAAGGTTCTTTAGTAGCTTGAATAACTTTAAATGATTTGGCAATACAAGAATGTTTGACATCTTCCTGTGTTTGCCAAGCTGTTGTTGTTATTTAGCGTTTCATTCATACCTTCCAATTTCAATTTTTAATTTTGAGGAATAAACACACAGACAGAAACATATTTATATTTATATGACAACAATTTGATAAGTAGCCTTCAACAATAATTTAAAATGAATGTCTTTGATTGTTGGAACGCTAAAGCGTGACAAAACACGTGTGTGTGTGTGTGTGTGTGTGTGTGTGTGTGTCAGTGTCACTTGCTTGACTGTTTCTTAAAAGATCTGTCTCATTTCTTAAGTGAAGTATTTAGTATGTGCATCATTTAAACAGATTCATAGCGTGCCTTATCTTTGGAGAATTAAAAAGAATGAAAGGATTGCTGAGTGGATGCGTTGCTTTGGAACTGCAGGAGACATCCAGTGGTCACAGTAAAGATCATTGGTATGAAAGGACAGTTGGTTAAAGTCAGCTGATGAGAATGGATTCCGCTGGTTGTGATCAAAAATGAAAATGAGTAAAAATGTAATTATAAGGATTCAGCTCATTTTCATTAGAATGCATTTAGTATTTGTGGAGGCAATAAATCTGGGTCAAAATGGCAGTTTAGTTCCAAAAATATCAGGTCCAAAGTGTTCATCTGCTAGTTTCACCAAAATGATGCGGCTCCTTATTTCCATAGTGTTCAAATTTCCCTGCATGAAATGGGAGAAATCACAGGAATGAAACCTAACTGCTTCCTTAAAAACAGCATCCTCTAATTACAAATCCTGTCTTCACTCCATTGCACAGACACACGTACTATTAGGCTGGAAGCTTAATTCAGGACGGAGAATTTCCAATTTGAGCTCTCAAACTACATTTTTTCTGTCTGTTCTTCTTTTTTTTTTCATCTCACACCTTATTATCATTTCTCTTTCTCCCTTCCCGAAGGTTTGCATTTTATCTGGTGGCTGTGCATGAGTCAAATCTAACCCACATCATTGGAATTATAAATCTCACATCTATTTTTAGCTCAAACCTCCACAGTCTGGTTTTAATTAAACCTTAGTTAAAACCTGCCTTGACATCCATCCTGCCTCTGCCATCTTTCTGATCTGTCTTCTATCTGAGGAAGTAATTCAGCTCACCTTCTGTTTGCCTGTCTCCCCCTGTCTGTTGATCTTGCCAGGACTCTGACCTTGTCTTGACGTTCAACTTGTCCATGCATCGCTCTTGGTGGATGGAGAATGGCCCGGGGTGCAGGGTGACACCCATCACCCCTCCTCCCTCCTGGGCACCTGAAGACCACCGATATATATCTATATCTGGCTGTGTGATGGATTTTCAGTTCATCGAGGTGGCTCATTCCTCACTGCAGATACTTCTGGCTGTAAGTATTTAAATAAAATATGTATCAAACTCAAGCATTCAAGATGCATATTCGGAGGTTAAGGTTTGCAAAAGATGTTTAAGAAAAGGCACGGCCTGTGGCTGTACTGTTGTGTTGCTGTAAATGCAAAAATATAACCAATATAACTACATACTGTATCTTTATCCATAATTTCTGGTGGTCTATGCCAGCAGTTCTCAACCTTTTTGCAATGCAGCACCCTTGTAAAATGTTTTTTCAGCCAAGTACCCCCTAACCACTGCAAAGTATTTTTGTTTTTAAAAAAAACATGAAATGCAGCACTTTGTCATTTGTGTTTGTTTTATTAAACTTTAACTGTGCAAAACAATGGCAATAAATTGGCACATCTCCACTATGCTTCAACCAGGACTCCGTTGTTTGCGTTGTTAAGGTGACGGTGACTGACAGATATGATTTGGCTTGTTACCTGTGGGGTTCACGTTCACGTCGGATTGTGGGATTTTGGGAGGAATTAAAAGGTATAAATCTAAATGTAAATTCAGTTTATGAATGTGCACTTACATTTATTGAAATATATTAATTGTTTATACAATATTATATTCATATTTTTTATTTAAGGATGTTTTAAAGAAAACATTGAAAGATATTTGTCTTCAAAAAATGCCGTGTACCCCCTGGAATGCCTTGAAGTACCCCCAAGGGTACGCGTACCCCCATTTGAGAAACAATGGTCTATGCGATGGCTTGCTTTTCCTTAACTAGGCAATTATTTTTATGAACACTTGTGTCTTATGAACACTTATTATAAATTGGACTAATGTGGATTTGTATTATTGCATTACAGCAAGTGGTTTGAACTGATTATGTCTATCAAATGCCTTGAGTTGATTTTTTTTATAAACTGGTGCACAAATGAAGCTGAATTGAACTGAATTCAGTTAAATTCATGTAGTTCCCAACATACATGCCAGATGAGGGAAAAGTTGTGTTTTGTTTTTTTTTTTTACTAACTTCTGAATAAACAAATGTTTTCTTTAACACTTATTTAAAGACAAACCAACTTTACACTATTTATGTAGCAAGAGTAACCATGCATGGCTTAGCTCAGCAAAAGTAATAGTGGTAAGAAGTGGCTCAGCACAGTTGAAAAAGGTTCGCAAAGGCATTTCTGAGGTGTGAGAATGGCTTGAAAAAAACAAATCTCCCCTCTTTTGCAGTTGGTGCCGGTCAACGATGTCAAACCTTCTTCTTTAGACCTTTAGTCCAGTTGTAGCTATCAGTGTGTCGTAAAAGTTTCAAGCTGTGGTATACTGACTGCATGGTAAAACTGTGTCCTCTGGGTTTCCAATGTATTTTTTATCACCAAACAAGAGAAGATGTGTAGGTACAGCTCATAAACTGTAACAGTTTGAAAGATTTATATAATCCATCCATTTTTGTGTACCTGCTTTTTCCATTGCAGGGTCACAGAGGAGTATGGACACTCAATGGATGCGTGTCTTAACTAGTTTAGTTTAGTTAGAGTGAAATTTTGAGTATTTTTGTGTAACTTCAGGCAGAAGCAAACTGCCCAAACCAAACTAAAGAGGCTGTGACTACAGCGCTGTAAAGGCCTTTACACACCACGATCAATGCGAATAAATGACACAAAATTGCAATAATTTCGTAATGAATTATCAACGTTTTGTCTATGCACACCAAGAGCGATGGGAAATTGTGAACAAATTATGAAGATGATAATGATGATAAAACAAGCCTGCTTCCACATCAAGCTACAGCAATAGTGTGCTGATCCTGCAAAAGAAAAGACCAAAAGAGTGCATCGGGTTCGTTGCTTCAGGACAGACTTTAGGATGTCCGTAAGACAGTTAAAAGATCTGCTTTAGCAGCTAGCTGCTAGCTTTAACACTCTGGGGACGCCGACATCGGCGATACCAGGGACCATTTTGTGTTTAATCGAGCATAGCTTTCGAACCATAAAAGATAGAAACTTACATTTTTCCCCTCTTAATCGGGAGACTCCAGGCTTTCAGACAATAGTTCCGGCATCACTGTAGCCCATTCATAGGTCATATAGTGTTGTGGCAAATAGGTGTTCCAATCAGAGCCTTTGTCTTTGGCGCATGACACGTGTCCAATCAGAGCCGATGATACCTCAGGAAACTCCTCCAAACAGTGTTAATCACTATGCATCAGTGTCATTAGCAGTCGAATAGCTGCCTTCTGTATTCACAAGGCCGATAAATTATGAAAACAACAGCTTTTACGCACGCATACCATGCGTAATTGCTCAAACAAACATTTGCATTACTCAAGTAGTTTATTTCAGTGATTTCGGAAAGCTGTGGTGCT
The DNA here is from genome assembly GCF_933228915.1 of Telmatherina bonti. NCBI lineage: Eukaryota > Metazoa > Chordata > Actinopteri > Atheriniformes > Telmatherinidae > Telmatherina > Telmatherina bonti. The sequence continues at coordinate 24,403,571 of NC_136614.1, read as the reverse complement.
TCAGTCCCCTTCAATACCTTTAGTCATGCTTCGAAATTATAATACTCTTTATTTCAAGCAAAGGAGCCTCATTTACATAGCAGTTTATGATATTTCAATTCAAAATAATAATAAAAAAGGTATAGGACATTGTTGGGCATTGAGAGGTGGTGTTTATTAGCATTTAAAGGTAGAGTATGTAAGATTTTCAATATTTTCAAAATAAATTAACTAAAAAAATTACTACAATCATAATTAGATAGTTTTTTTAAAACATGTAGGTTCCAGTCTGTCCATATTTGATGTGTTATTACATTACAAGATTAATTATTGACAAAGACCCTTCTTGAATGTTTTCTGACCAGTAAAAAAAAAAAGTACTTCTTTTCCACCAGTAGGGTGAGTATAATCCCATTTATTGCAGAGCGGCTCTGAGCTACGGCTCACAAGCGATTCCTGCCCTCATTGGAGCTGCCAAGGAGGAGGGGTGAGAGGTGAGTTTTGCTCATTACTGCCAACCTGTGGTCAATTGTGGAGGTAGCAGTTTTGTGGTTTTGCTCACAACCTGGTGTTTGCCACTTGGTGGTGGAAAGAATCGCCTTGAAATCTTATGTACTCTGCCTTTAAACTAAAAAAAAGTCTGGCAAGGTTTATTTCTCTAAAATACCCTTGGTCCCCAGAGGGTTAAGAAGCAGAGTGAAAGTGACACCTGCATAGCTCCCAACCAGTGATCTACCAGTCAACATCCCTGCTCTGACTTCTTGATTATATAACTGTCAGACGTGGGTATTAAGACGAACCTATCTTTATTTTCAAATCTAAAACTCGCAAAATCGCTGCACAGAATTTTGTCACTGATGTGAATCTTCACACTGATCTAACACTGACTAACGTGCTACCTTTTGTTGCCAGAGTGCAGAGCACAGTGTTGACATTTCGCGACCATAGCGATTTCTTGTCAATAAGGTTGCAAACATTGAGCAGGTTTTTTTTTTCTACCAATCGCAAGTTTCTCTTTTGAAAATGCCACAGAGAATAATATTACTTCCTAAAAAGACAAAAGAAATCAGCCTTAAACTATCAAAAGTTATTATTCTATGATTATTCAAGTTTTGACTTCGTGGTAGGCTGCTGACGAGGAAAAACCAAACTTGAAAGTTTTTGAGAAACTAAAATAAAAATGCACTTAAATGGAAGTTTTTGTGTTTGCTCTGAAATAAATATAGTTGTTCAGCTGATGTTGTGTGCAGTTACTCTCGCCAGCACATTAAATTTAATCTTTTCTAAGTGCATTACAACCATGCCAGCTTCTTTGTCTGCTGCAGTGGGTTGGGGATTTGTGATTAATTGTACAACCTTGTGGTATCTCTAAGAGTTAAATAAAGTATTCAGGCTCCATTAGGTAAATAACATCATAGTCTTATTAACACTGAATGCGATGGATTAGCTGCTTTAGAAAGTCGCACTTTATCTCAGTTTTCTGTGTGTGTCTCCGTCCCATTTCATTGCTGCAAAACCGATTTTCCCCCTCTCTGTTTTTCCGCCGCCTGCTTCTTAACCCTTCCCCACATTTCCTCCTCTCCTGCACTGTCAAACCATGATAATTAGGAGGATCAGACGCAGGAACAGGGAAGCAAGGAGCAGCAAAGAGAGAACCCTGCCACTTTTCATCTCAGTCTCCTTTCTAGTGTAGCTCTGTACTCACATACAGACAAACACAGACACAATAAACAAGCCAGCACGCATCATTACACCAACAGAAAGAGTGAATGTCTGTCTTGTCTTTTTCCCTTCTGCATCTTTATCCCTTATACACGACTGTCCCCTCTCATTGTGCGCCCACTGTGTCTCTCTGTCAATCGATAGTACTACTTATATTGTGGCTGAGTGCCAAGCTACCAAACAGCTGTAGCACTGTCTCGCTGTAATTGGTGTGTTGAAACACTGTCATGCTCCCTAAGCACAAACTCAACAGTATGATGGGTGCACTGGTTGACGGGTTGACTGGTTTAAGGTACTGGACTAAGTCAGGGGTTAGTATTTTATTGGGTTGCACTGTAAACTAAATGATAGGTTGGCTGTTTGATTCTCTGAATCCTTAGCAGTGATTCTCAACCCTGCAGGATTATTTCTCAGCCAAGTATCCTCTAATCCATGGGTGTCCATTTCTATAAATGAAGCAATTTAATATCTCTTAGTTACATTTTTTTACTTTATATATATTAAATATATTATATTATATATGTTGAACTTCTATTTGTTTTTATCTATTTTTTTTACAGCTTAAAAAAAGAGTTATGAGTATATTTGAATAAATTTCTCAGTTAGACATCCATTACAGCTTCCATTTTTGTGTCCCCGCTTTTTCCATTGCAGGGTCACAGAGGAGTATGGACACTCAATGGATGTGTGTCTTAACCAGTTAGAGTGAAATTTTGAGTATTTTTGTGTAACTTCAGGCAGAAGCAAACTGCCCAAACCAAACTAAAGAGGCTGTGACTACAGCGCTGTAAAGGCCTTTACACACCAGGATCAGTGCGAATAATCGACACAAAATTGCAAATAATTTGGTGATGAATCATCAACGTTTTTGTCTATGCACACCAAGAGTGATGCGAAATTGTGAGCTGAAATGTTGTGAAATGATGAAAATGATAATGATGATAAAACAAGCCTGCAAAGTGGATTCTGCAGTAATAGTGTGCTGATCCTGAAAAAGAAAAGACGAAAAGAGTGCACCGGTATTAAATATATTATATATGTTGAACTTCTATTTGTTTTTATCTATTTTTTTCCAACTTAAAAAAATGGTTAAGAGCACATTTGAATAAACTTCTCAGTTACACATCTATTACAGCTTCCAGATCACAGTGGATCTATAAAATCAGCAGGTTTCCAGGTGAAAAATCCAGTATTTCATTGTATGATGAGGGTAACTTTTCCGCTTGTTATAAATCTACATTCATGTACATTTCCACACGTGTGTAGTAGCACTTGATCTGACTTGCTTCATAATACAACTCAGGTCGGATCTGTTAAGTCAGATAAAAGATAGTACAAGTTGTCTTTCATTTTTTATTTTCTCACATACTCCCTGGGGGTAAACGTACCCCCATTCAAGAAACATTGATTTATCGTGACAAAAAGAGGAAATGCAGCATACATGACCTGGGACATTTTAGATTTCTGAAAGATAAAGCTCTTTGGGAGAGAGCGGGTAGAGAAAACCTTAAATGAAGACATATGTGGTACAGAACATGATCTCGTTTGGCTGGGTGGTTGTGCGGGCAGATGATGGACTAGTTTACCCGTCTGGCTCAGTGTCTTTTTTTTGCCTTTGGCTACTGAGTTACAGATTGGCAGTACACGCTTTACCTCTGCTGACTAACCAACAAATCTCAGAAAAAAAATCTTTATTTCCAAAAGCAACATGCATGCTTATCTTGTGATTAAAATGTATACTTTTTCATCAGGCATTATAAGTAAACTAATTTACTCACTTTAAATGGTTGTTGCAGCAAATTATTGTGGAATTTCCAAAAATGGAGCGATAACCGCTTCAAAATCTAAAAGGTTTTGTCATTTCTCTTCCCAAACAAACCCCATCTGACTTTGCACTTGTTAAGACATATACAGATACTTATTTACCAAGAAGAACATTTTAGGGTTACATTGGAAATCCATGTAAATTCACACAAAATACATAATCACATGTCAAATTAATGAATTCTGCTTTAAACTAATAAATCTGACATCAATGTAAATTCTAATTTTAAACCATTATATAATTGGGAACCCATGTTATTTTGTATAAAACATGACAAAACAAAACACCAAATGTGGTCAATTTCATCCCAGTTTAACACAATCTGGTTCTAGTTTTTGTTTTTGTTTGTTTGTTTTTATTTTTTATTGAACCTGCAAACAGCACTTGTGAATGTATTATTAAGAAGTAGATGTCACCACAACAAAAAGAGGCATCTAAGACGACGCTTTCTTCTGGCTCGGCAGTGTAGCCTGCATGCCTGCAAATAATTGCAGTAATTAACTAAAGTGGAGGAACTAATCAATGGAATTACCTACTGTTGTTTTTTTTTTGGTAGGGAGCAAAGTTGTGTAGTCAGACCTCCTCTGCTCACAGCTGAGTAACCTTGACTATGAAGTATTACAGGATTATTTGGTGAAAACAAGCATTTACTATAGTTTGCATGTTGCACCTTTTAGAAGAACCGAACAAGCCGATTTTCAAGCTAAACACTGAAGAACTCTGATACATCAAATATTATGAGGTTTGTTTGTCGTGTATAAAGCATGTTTTCTGGAGCTATTTTATCCCCAAAAGCACATTCAAACATGGATTGCATTAGGGTAGGGGTGTCCAAAGTCAGCTCTCAGGGATAGCTGCACTGCTGGTTTTCAATGTTTCCCTGCTCCAACACGCCTGACTCAAATGAAATGCATCCAATAACCAATGGAGTTCTGCACAATGACCCATTTGGTGTGTCGGAGCAGGAAAACACTGAAAAACTGCAGGTTCGTGGCCCTTTAGGACCGGAGTTGGACACCCCTGCACTTGGGACTCACTGTCCTGCTCAATGACACTTTGGTATGTGGATTTGGCAACTAGAAATTGAAAACCAGTGACTTTCCAACTGGCAGATAAGTGCTGTACTTTATGAGCCCCACCACCCCGATTGTGTTTTGCTGGATTGTGTTTTGCTGGATTGTGTCCTGCGGCACCACAAATCCCACTGGAGCTGTCCATAAAAGAAACCACTAATGTCCTCAAACCTATCCATTATGCTGTAGTTCCTAACACTGCCACACTATTCTTTTCAATCAGATCATGGTTTGAAGTTGAGTTCACATTGCAAAGTAAAGCGATGTCCATTTGTAATTAAATTAAAACATTGCAAATTAGTCCCCAAAACTCTTTTTTCACTTTTTTTGTTTGAAGTATATTTCCATTTGTCCTGTTTGACTGTGTGCCATTCAGATGAGTAAAAGTAAACTCTCCTCACACAGCATCCTTTCAACTGTGAGACCTTTTAAATAACCTTTATGTTCTGCTTTTACAACTTATAAATAAAAATGCTTTCTTAAAATGCAGTTTCGAAATGAATATTTTTCATAAAACCATTAAGACAACTTTAAACTTTTGACACACGTTTCAGAGAAAAAACAAGGAAAAACTTCTAATTGTATCATAAGATTCAGTAAATTAAAAGCAGTGAAAGGATTTTGTTATTTCAGTCAATCAGTTTTTAACTGGAATCAATGCAAGATTGTTTTTTTTTCCCCTTTTTCTTTCATGAAACAATAGAATGTTTTTCTTCTGTTGGAGTAGATGGGAAAACAAATCATTAGCATGCAGAAAGCTGTTTTCATATTAATATTTGTTGACTAAATCGGATTGTTGTTGCTGGTTTCAGGAAATATTACCACGTTCGGGGTCAAATTGTATTCACGGCAGCAGACCCAGCTGTTTATCATAACTGTTGTCATTCAAAGATCAGGAAAGAGAAGGGAAAGAGGAAGAACAATGCCTGAGAATTGAATGTCACTCAAGCAAAGCAGTCGCTGCGCTCCATGGCGCTAATCCCATATTTGCTGAATAAGTTAAACCTCTCATTTTTGTTTGTTTCAAGGTAGCACAGAAACTCCTGAATCAATTAAACAAAAGCGTGCATCAGAGGCAGCAGCATAATCACTGCATGCGAAGCAAAGAGTCCAGATGAAAACCAATGTCCTCAGAGACCAACGCTGGCTTTTGGTTTTATTTTTTCTTTGTAATTTCATTTGCTATTTCTGTAAGCTATGTGTTGATTTGCACAAGCATCAAGCTGTTTTTTTCGATAAAACTTGATTAGATATGATTACTCACCGTAGTATGACTGTGATTTCTCAAATGCAGCGCTCGCTGGCTAAAACTTGTCATCATGAATAATTTGCTGGGAGCATATTAGGTAGACTTGATGCAAAATGTTCATATGAGTTTAGCCAGCAATCACCAGCACATAAGTAGATTTAATCTACTGGATGTGACACCTTCATAACAGCTCAATTTATCTGCAGGAAGATGACACAGTTGTAATGGATTCTTTCATTGCAGATGAATGTATTTCTCATCCCAGAGCAATGTATCCAACATAAAGCATGATCAGACCTATCAGCCACAATATTAAAACCACTGACAGCCGAGGTGAATACTGTTAACTTTCTCGTTTCAGTGGCATGCGTAAAGAGATGGAATATGTTCTGCACTTTCTGTGGCTGAAGTGTGTGTGTGTGTGTGGGGGGGGGGGATATCATGCATATCATATGGAATATTTTCATTACGCAGCTGTTTCCGGTGAATTAACAACAGGTCACTGGGGCACAAGCCTCACTGATTTGCACGGGGAGAGAAAATTGCTCCATGTGGACTGATTCTGCAGGAGAGCTGCTGTAACAAAAATTTCATCCAATTCCAGAAACCTGTTTGACTGAGCGTCCGTGGCGTGTGCTGGAAAAATAATTCTCACCTATCAAGGGTTGACTTATCATTTACAGGGCTTGAAAGTGTTACATTAGACATATTTCAGGCCACCAGATGTGTCACTTGACCTGGGGTCTCTCTTTTCCCCTGAAGGGGTTGGTTTAGCTCACATGGAGTGCATGAGGTTTTCTTTTCTGGATGTCAATATTAGATGTAAACAAGTGCAGATTTACGAGATATTTCCTTGATTATCAAGACCAGATAAGGTTGAAGCACATAAAATGGCACCATGTTTGTTGCACCATTAAAAGCTTGTGGATGGCAAAAGTAAAAAACAATCTTGGAAATATACTCTGTACTGTCTATTCTACTGATTGGTGTGTTACAACACAGCAGAAAGTGTGGACACATTCACTATTCAAACTGAAACCAACAAGCGGCGTTCGATCCTGAATCCAGCAACATGCAGAGCAAAGATGTTCAGGTGCAAATGGAGCTGCTTTACTTATCTTTATGGATATATTTCCCAGCATTTCCCAGCATGATGATTGAGCTGTCAGGAGGAAATAAAGTCTAGTCTTACTGGTACTGACATGCTGTACTAATGAGATGAATCATGGTGATAGGCATCGTGTTTCCAGCCTCAAGGACTTGAAGCATCTCAGATGAGAAGATTAACTTGCACGGCTTAGAGGTGATTCAGTGGAAAAAAATGTATTTTTAAATATGGGGACAGTTTCATGTGGAGGTAAGCTTCTTTAGAAATACAAAATACCTGGAACATGATTGGTTTAGACTCATGAAGGGAATGTAAACTAGATTTTCTGCTCAGGACCCCATTTCTCCACTACATCTTTATGTGGCAAAAAATTTGCTTCTATAAAACATCCTTACAAGCCCGAAGAGATCTTGCAGATCTGACTAGATCTACAGGTCAGAGTTGTTTGGCTGCATGTGCAGGGCAGATGTTAGCGAGATGGTTGTAATGTTGCGGCTGATAATACATGACACATAATATTGTCATACTAAAGAAACAGGGTTTAAATTACTTTCATATTTAGTGAAATCCTCATCAGACGTCAACCAGTGAGTTGATTTTTCTTTTTTTTTTTTCTTTAAAGTTTAGATGTTAAGAAAGAGCTAATCTATCAGCACTTTCTACTGAATTTGTTGTAGTAAAATGCAGCCTCGCTTCCTCCTTGCTGGAGGACTACTTGCACTTCTGGGTGAATGACCTGTGGATGCCCCACTAGGGCATCTGTCCTTAGTCTTCTAAAAAGTCTCATCCCATGATGCTAACAAGTACTTTTTTTTTTCTTTTGTCTCAGGCTATGCACAGACAGTGCAGATTTTCCTCTACTGAACACCAGCTGTTTGACATTTGCTTAATTTCTCCCTTTGCTGCTTTTCAGAACTTCCAGGTGCTCTTAGTGTCTCTGCCAAGTGAGCATTTGGGACTTGATTATTGTTGGAAAAAAATGATGATTCCGTTTTTTTGTCTTTTTTTTTAGTTTAATGGGATCTCTTTGCCAGCATTGCACACTGAAGACCTAGAGTGGCATTTTTATGAGATTCTTGAAACCTGCATTTGACCACACACTCATTTCATGAGTCCTATAGTAAAATTAATACCCAGTTAAAATGATAATTTATCACATTATCTATTTAGTACTAAATGTTGTAGATGTAGATGTATGCTCTTAAGGTTCTGTGTTTTGGTGCAGTTGATGCTTGTTTTATGTCTCTACCGTGTGTAAACATTGTTCATGCTTCTGCTAAACACATGTTGCCACTTCTACCAGACTACAATACTATATATATATATATATATATATATATATATATATATATATATATATATATATATATATATATATATATATATATATATATATATATATATATATATATATATGTGTGTGTATATATATGACTGCACCATTGTCAGTAATAAAAGGAATAACTGAATCTTCCTCTGAGTACCAACAATATTTTAAAATCAAAATTAATAGTGAGAAGAGACAAAATCCTTACAAATAGTATTAAAGGAAATGTAACAGGTAAACATAAATAAGATGAGTGGCCATCTGCCTGTTTTTGTTTCTGCAGATATTGCTCTAAATATTGTAAGACATTGTGGTGATGTAGTTAATATTTTCTTGATTTTAAGTTATTCTTGTTTTAACCTATTTTTGGTAATGGGGAGGCACTTAATAAGCTACGAGCTTCTGCTATACACCCTTTTGGTTTTCCCCCTTCTGTTCTTTATTCCTTTTATGTTTTATTTACCTTACTATAACGATTAAAGAAATAAATCAATGATAGTTGCTGAAGTTGCTGAGATAATGTAGTCTTTTTGAACTTAAAAGTCAGTCTTGAATTTTTTACACATACACTATCTCCCATTTGTTTCCAAAAACATACATATGCTTTGTTGCTCCAGCTGTATTCTTGTAGGAGACAAGCACTGTGCCTCGAAAATCTGTACATGTTTGTACTTTCGCATCTGTACCTCTGAAAGAACAATTCCACAGTGACAAAGATATGCCTTTATGTTGTGGTGCACAAAACATAGTCTGAAGAAGAGCCTTGTACTAGGAACATCATGACTGTGAATAAAACATTATATGGAAGTTTTGGTGCACAGATTCATTTCGGTTCTGTTTTAATGATATTATGTGTGTTGATCAGTCTCCCAGTTTAGTGGATTGTTGGATCTGTGTCTCTTCTCTTTAGTTTTCTTTTTAAAAATAAATAAATAAAACTTACCTTAATTCATAGACCAAAACCAGATTTTTTGTTTCTTTCAGTCTTTTTCTCTACCTTCTTAATTATAAACATTTAAATTGTTTTGTTGTTCTTTTTGTTTGTGTGTGTGTGTGTGTGTGTGTGTGTGTGTGTGTGTGTGTGTGTGTGTGTGTGTGTGTGTGTGTGTGTGTGTCTTTTTTTTCTTTCTCCCCAACATTGTCTTTGTGAACCTTGCTAGGGTCAACACCACTTAACCTGACATGCATGCTTTTTGGACCGGGGGAAGAAATTGGAATGACCGTGACAGACACAGGGGGAATATGTTAAGGATTTTTTTTTTTTTTTTGCAAACTTTTCACAGAAAGGTCCCAAATGTCATTAAAACTAGAGACCCTCATGTTGTGAGGCTTCATATAAATTAATACATCATCTTGAAGCCTATTGAATAAATAGAAGGGAGGAGATTTGAATTGGCACAATGAATGCTAAATGAAAGGTCAATATGCCTTTTTGAAATAATTAACAGTACATTAGGGAGTTAACGGTCATTACAGATATAACAGAATAACCTAAGTTATCTTTTTTTTTGTCCTCCTTTAAAATTAAACTAATGCTGACAGTAATTACTTAAAGGACCTTTGTGGGAAAAGATTGTAAGAAAAAATAGACAATAGGAAAATACATTGTAGTGGCACCTCAAAAGTCTTTCTCCATTTTACAGCATCATAAACCAAGTTAAAATGTGTTGGTAACGTTAAAAATGTGAATCTAACTGTAACTGGTATCGATATGCTAAATGACCACTGCTTAACTAATGGTGGATTCAGGCACCGTTGACTGGTTTAGCCAAACTGTGTCGACTTCAATTAGGCAGCAATGCTTTCATTCTGGGCTCTTTGCTATACTGGATTGATGTTTGTCAGTACCACATAGTAATAGTATTTACACTATTTACCTTTAGCTCTGTCAGTTGTTGCAGAAAAAGGTTTCGATTTATGGTAAATGCTGACAAGAAAACACAAACTGTGCTTATTATGGTAACACAATCAACTTTATTCAGGAAGTTTGAACAGAAGGAATTTTTTGGTGGCAGGTGTAATCAGTTTATTGGTCACATTAAAACAGAAATGAAATAAATAAAGGAATAAAATAAGTAGAATATAGTTAGTAAATAAAACAGGCTCTACTGTATCAATGACTGTTCAAGTTTTTGGCCCAGTTCTATGGAATCAGATTTGTTTCAGAATCTCTAAGCAGAACATTTTAAACTCCAACAAAAAAAACAACAATTAAAACCAAAGCTTTCTTAAACTGAAGTAAAATAAATTGTCTCAAAATCAAATATTATGAATGATCATGAATACTATTAGAGTTTTATTTGGTTAAATTGAGTAGTTTTGTTTGTAGTTTCCTCTTCCTCTTTCTGTCTTCTTGCTGTTTTGGTTGCGCTTCACAGTCTTTGGCTTTGATTCTCGATTGTTTTGGTTGCGCTTCACAGTCTTTGGTTTTGATTCTCGATTGTTTGGTCTAATTTCTGACACAAACCTTTCATGGGCGGGCTCTTTCAGGGGTGCATTCAGATTGGCTGGTGAGTTTTGGAGTAACACAGCTGTAACTACTCAATTTAACTAAATAAAAGCCTAATAGTTTTCATGATGATTGATAATTTTTAATCTTGAGATAATTTATTTTTATGAAGTTTCAGAAAGTTTTGGTTTTAATTGTTTTCTTTTGCTTGAGTTTTAAAAAGTTTTGCTTGGGGATTCTGAAACAAAACAAAACCATACAGTCCAAATGACGGATGTCCAATTAAAACACTGATTGTATTACTTGCTGACTGGCAGGTATAAACCCAGTATAAACTTATTATATCCTTCCAGACATCAGCAATGCATCATTATTTCATTTGATTAATTCACCTACCTACTATAATGCAGACTAATCTGCTATTAATGGCAAATGGGAGCCATGAAATACATTACATTACAAGGTTGAGATAAAAAGCTTGCAGGAAGCAGGTTTTTTTTTTTTACATCATTATCATTGCAAGCATTAGTTCATATCAGTTTGTTCAGCTCCAAAGGTGAAAATGTTACAATGAATTAATGTAGAATTGGAATAACGTGAACATTTTACATTTTATCAGCCATATCATTACCTCTCTGTTCCTCATACTGTATTGCCGCTTCGTTTACTGACTTTCTGTTGAATAACTAACCATATTTGCTGTCTTTTCCATGGCAACAAGCATCTGCTCTACAATATGTTTAAGATAACTCTCCGCCAGCCTCCTGGGGTTGTGTGTGCTGCTTTATACCATAAACCCCACCCATGAAAATTGTTTTTGCTCTGAATGAGATACACACAGCCATGTGGGAAAGTTTAACAAGTTATTGCTTGTCAGCCTGATCAGTGCAGGGTTCCTGTGCAGGTTCGTGCTGAAGTGTTGATATCTCCATTTCCACTCGTCACAATGAATAGCCTTCAGTTTTTCAGCAGTATCTAAGTAACCTTAATCCACAGACAAAATGAGCTGGTGTCTGTCTAAGAAAGCGGAGGATTTATAAACGCAAATAGAGACTGAAAAGGATGCACAAAGACACACACTCCAACTGATACTGCATATGTCGATTCTCATAAACAGATATAAAGCAAACAGTGGTACATTTTCAGAGGAAAAGTATTCCATCAAAAGCTGAAATGTTTTGTTTAAAGGGACTAACTTACATTATTAAATGTTGGTAAAGGTTTTGCATGACATGTCAGCTTAAGTGTAATCACTCAGGTAAAAAGCTATAGATTAAAGAAATTAAAATGAATAATTAATTTATTAATATCTACCCATATACTGTAGGTATATGGGAGGGGGGAACACCTTTTTGAGCTAAACGTGACTGGGTTGTGATTGGCATATATTTGGCCATCAGGCACTGACTTACAAGTCCCATTTCCAGGGCAGAGTCTGCGTGAAGGAAAGCTTGAAGGGGAGCTTGAAGACTAGGTAGAGGAAGGTCTGGGCTTCTGTGCTTACACTACTGACCCCACGATCCCACTTCAGTAAAGCAGTAGAGGATGGATGGATGCATGCATGATGCATGGATGGATGGATGGATGGATGGATTCTGTGTTTTCCACAGGCAAAAAAAAACAAAACAAAAACAACAGCGCAACCATGAGCAGCCATCTATTTAGCTCAAGTCTGCCCAGCTCCTGTCTTCAGGGGCCATAATCCTGCAGGTTTTCCATGTATCCCTGTTCCAACACACCTGACTCCAATTAATCACTCATTGGACAGAACTTCATTGGACGTTGGATCCATTTAATGGAAGGCAGGTGCGTTGAAACAAGGATCCATTGAAAACCTGCAGGAGAGCAACCCGCAAGGACCGACTTTGGACAACCCCGGTTTCACTTGATTGACATATTTCTGGCACTGCCTTGTATGACAGCAAAACTCCATGTTAATATAAACAGAAAGAAGCCACTGAAGTACATGTATGTCCATGGTTTTAGACAGGTCCTAATGTTTTACATAAAACTAAAATTATTCTCTCATTGACTGAAAAATCATGCTTCAAATATTCAATTTTACCAAATCTGAACTTCAATGCATCTACTACACTTGCAGCTTTGCCCCTGTAAACACCTAACTTTGCAGAGCAGGATAGTTCAAAAATAGCTGCAGGTACCCAATGTACTCAGACAATATACAAGATAAGCCACCGACGTCAAAAATCCATGTCTAATATCAGAGCACAGCAGCTATCATATTTGGATATCCACACTGGGGAGATATAATCACATGTATTGTAAACAGGATATTATTTCTAAATACAGCAACACCAAATCGTAATACTTGAGTTTCAGGAATATTAACAGGATATTGATGTGCAGAGAAAGGTGTCCTGTCACAGCTGATCAAATGTTCTGTATTGCAGAGCGAGTTGGACTCTCTGCACCGTGTTCAGTCGCGCTAACAAAACTGCTCCCGAAAGTCATTTTCAGAGGCAATGAGCCAGCAGACGACAGAACAGGTTGCAAGTGTCTCCCCAAACTCTTGAAAGTCTCTTAAACAACATTTTGACTTTGTAATGCAAAAGTGTCCTTCAGGTGAATACTAATAAAAATCATTTCAGCTGGATTGGCAGCACGCAGGAGAGGCTGCCTGAAGGCTGAGGCTATCTTAATCTTTCAAATTGCAAACTGTAGAAGTGACAGCTGAGATTTGCAGCCAGTAAAGGTTATCGGCATCTTTGATCAGTGGTCATTTTTCACGGCATATCTATTATGTAACATTCATTGAATTTCTCATCACAGTTGATCCCAGTGCTCATACCAGTGGCATTGTCTGCATCCAGCATGTCGCTTTACTTTGAGTGAATTCATTCCTTCATGGCAAAACACTTTTATTTTTACGTGTTTGCTTGTACGGGAAAGGGTGGATAAGGAGGAGAAAATAAGAAAAAGGGTGCTAGGAATTACAGAGGAAGGAAAAAGAAGAGACAAAGGAAGAGAAGCTGGGAGCTGGAAGGAAATACTGTGAGAGGAGAGAGGAGCTTTGGGAGCTGAACATTATTTAGACTAAATGAGGTCAAGACCTTGAGATATACGCTGAATCTCAAATGTAGTTTCTCACAGCTGCAGGTTTCTGTGTGTTTCTGTGCATGTGCGGATGTGTTAGCACATGTCCATATAGTCAATAGAATACCAGCCAGGTCATTTTCTTCCCATACTTAAAGCCCGATTTGAGCACTAAAGCCTCTTTATTCGGTGTAATAATGCCTCATCCAAACACAGGTGCACCTCTGTCACAGTCCGCCTGCATCCTCCTGTCTTCCCACATTTCTTCCTACCCTGTTTCTCTTCCCTCCTCTATCATCAAGGGGTAATAAGGTCACTAAAATGCCGACCTTACATCGACTGCACCTTCCTGCATCTTTGCACCAATCAGACACCTACTATCAGTTGCCGTGGAAACAGCCAGCCAATAGGAGAACAGATCAGAAAGCAAAGGTGTTCTGCTAGTGTCGACTGCTGTATCACTGTCGAAATATCACACACACACACACACACACACACACACACACACAGTGACACACACATGTTTAATATTACACTCTCTGGGAAATATTTGCAGAAGATAAAAATCACAAAACTGCAGTCGTTTCTTTTCAGGTTTTCTGTCAGGAGATTGTTAAACAGTTAAATGTGAAGCACATATTTTGGCCACAAACACACCTCAACTAAGCCGTACTTCGCCGCGTTGGTGTGGATGAATTGTTTGAAATGCAGAGCTTTTCATTTTAAGATAGAAATATCAAAACAATGGATGTAGCCAAAAGTTTGATTCTCTAAGTATGGTTGTTACTCTTCTGTTTTTTCTACAATTGTAAGACTCGAGGATGTGCTCTTAGAGTCTGCAGAGCTCAGCTGTGAAAATCTGGACTAACCTTGTGGTTGTCATTGAAGATACTATTCAGTCTATCTATGATTCAAGTGCTCTATTTAGGAGCAAAAAAATACCACGCTGCTGTTCTGCTCCACTTACACCAACACCTGTTTCCCCTGTCTGCTCCAACTATTTGTCTATGCTTTTCCACGTTTCTCGCTTTGTGTGGATTGCACAAAACAATAAGTTCATCTCTTTTTGCTTCTCTCTTCTTCTCTAGTTGGCGGGGTTTATCTACGCCTGTTATGTGGTCAAGCTCATTTCTGAAGAAGAGGATAGCTGTAAGTACAAAAGGCACAAACCTGCAGTCACACGTGCACATTAACATAATGATCGAACATATTTAAATGTCCTACAATTTCTATTTCACAAATATAATCTTATATTTAAATTGGTAT
Source organism: Telmatherina bonti (assembly GCF_933228915.1). NCBI lineage: Eukaryota > Metazoa > Chordata > Actinopteri > Atheriniformes > Telmatherinidae > Telmatherina > Telmatherina bonti. The sequence goes on along the minus strand of NC_136614.1, from coordinate 24,388,519 downwards.
TCTCATCTGTGCAGTCAATAAACCACACAGTTTACACATGAAATGCAGTAAAGTCTGAACAGTTTTTCTGGTGAATTTTAAGCAACGGAGAATTGGTGCAGACGATTGCTCATCTTCATCAAACGTCTTTCAGCTTGCCCACCTATTGAGAATGCATATGTTTTAATGCCACTAATTATACCTGCATGTTTTCCAGAAACTGTTGAACCCATGGGTGTGCTGTTGTCATCACTTGTCAGATGTAAAGATGTTCTGAAACAGCCGTGAAGTGCAGCACCACTGCACTGGTGACCATTAGGTGCTAACTACAAGTCTTTTATAATGTAATCAAGGAACCTCATATCCTTTAATGAGTTACTAAGTCAGTGGCAAGGTTTTTTTTTTACTTTAGGTGCAATGTAAAACATATGAGTAAGAAAAGATTAATGAAAATGATGAGAAAAAAAAAAAAGATAAGAAAGGATCCCCTGGAGTCTTAATGTGGTGGTGAATGAACACATATATGATGGAGGTTGCTAACACTTCAGATCAGGCTTCTCTGGGGGGAGGAAGAGGTAGAGATGGGGTGAAGGTGGTTGTATGAAAGTCAGCCTGAAGGGAGGAATGATAAAACCGAAAAATAAGTTTTGCCCAGCAGATATCAGACTGATTGGCCCCAGACATGAAAATGACTGGACCAGAGTGTTGATAATGACAGAATTATGAATGAGACGAGTTAGACTGGAAGTAACAAGGTAGAAAAAGATGGAAAACCTCAGAGAATTATCCGATGTGAAGGAACAGATCCTCGTTTTTTTTGTTTGTTTGTTTATTTTTTTTGTACATGCAAGTAATCTGCATTTGTATTTTTGTGGAACACTTGATGCACATTTGGCAGAATGTAAACAACTTTATAAATTGATTTGAAGTAAGATTAAAATAACTTGACTTCCCAGGTGTTGTTGGTCTGAGTTGACCAAAAAAACACAACAAAAAAGGGGGAAAAAGTCCATTTTGTAATACATATTTTTTTAGTCCTTTTTTAAAGTCCATATTATTAATATAAAGTCCATCTCATCAAAGCGTCTTGAATAGAAATCAGATAAACACAAGAAGAAGAAATCTTTTTATCTTTCACTGGGGCCTGTTTGGATGAACACAGAGCTGCTTTTTAGACCAATTAGGTGAAATTGGGTAATTTCTCAGGGCACACCTGATAATCTCTCACAGCACACTAGTGTGCCATGGCACAGTGGTTAAAAAATACTGAACTAAAGGGACAACAGTGTGAACAAGGAAAACATGAAAATAAGAAATAATAACTCCGGCTTGTACCTTTGACCAATTGTAGTGCTGTGAACTTGAAAATGGACAAGTTGTTGCTTCTCAACATTAGTCCTGTACTTAAATTTTACCATTTTAAATTTTACATCAAATATACTATAAGAAATCATCATTCTTTCAAAATAAACAACGTGATGCTTATATTACCTCTTCAGATGGTCTGGAGGACATTTCCATCACTTGAAATACAAGTGGCAGATTAAATTTACCCACTTATGTGAGAGTCTGCACAACATGATGTTACATTTAAATTCTTACAAGCTTCTGATGCAATTAGAGTTTAAAGACATAAGACAACATGATTGTTCATATTGCAGCATAGACTCAGCTGGTCCCAGTACTACTAGGTTTGCCAACAAGATTTTTGGCCTGAAACATGAGTTTTCGGGCTCCGTCTGATGCTTCCCTGCTGCTCAAACAGATCTAACGCAAGATGAGAGGAAATTCTGTACACAGAGAAAAGTCTAAAAAACCAAGCTTTGAACATTTAGCACCAACATAGAGCATGACAAAGTAAGGTCAAAACCAGCAATTGTCTGCATTTTGAATGAACATCAGTTATTTGACTGAGAGTTTGTATCTTATCACTTTTTGTTAGTCTTTTTATATGATCATATGAGATACTCAAGCTAAGAACTGCATGGGTATACCTGTTGTAACATTTTACATATGTGGAATTACTCCATCAATTGTGAATAATCATTAAGTAAAAGCAAGTCAGAAAGCTAATAACACTGTTATAGACACCTCAGACAAGTGGCTTGTCATAGTAACACTAACAGTATGAGTTTATAAGATAGAACTGTCCTACATATGAACAAAATGTATTTTTGTGCAACTACTCCACAAACATATGTTAGACTTAAATTATGATCCTTGGCCACTGTTAAAAATGTAGTATTCATTAACAGCTAAGTGAAAAGCACACAGTTTAATCCATTCCTCACACTTGTGTGTTTTTGGGTTTACAAAGGTTAGAAAATAAAAACTCTGCAAATGTCAGATGTTGCTCTGCTCGCTTCAGTTATAGAAATCCAAAGGTTGGAGGACCTGCTGTGCTTAGTTACAGTTGCTAAGCCCTGACTACATGCTGTTTGGAGAGGTTTAATGAATAGTCATTTTTATAATACATTTGGTAAAGTAAGCTTTGAGTGGTTTTAAGTCAGCCTTGTAAGATGAATCCAGCCTGTTACCTATCCTCCATGACTTTTTCATTCTGCTCATGACAAAGCAGCAGGTGTGAATGAGGGAGTCTCAGACTTTGCCGGCAGATTTCAAAGTGAAACCTGCAACCCGCACATTTCTCACAGTCAGGCTCACCTTTTTACAGTAACATGCAGAGGCGAAGATGAGGCATGGATTGTGGAGGATGAAGAAGATCCATGCTTCACAAAAGCTGTTGGACTTTCCCACATACTTACCATGTTTAACCACCGTCACCAAGCAACATAATGAAGAATAGGAAGAGAACCGATCTAATCATGCATACTCCTCATTTAGTTTTTTTATCAAGACATCAAATAATCAATTTTGGAGTTTTACAGAAGCAACAATCAACCACTAATTTGCTAATATTTTGACAGCCTGAATTATCTGCTTTAGTGAAGCACGTACTACTTGAAAGGAACAAAAATGAGTCAAACTGACATGTTAACTCAGCAGCTGTTGTATTTTGAATGCAGTGTGCATCTTTGTGCATTAACATGAATGAGCCCATTAACCTGAGGCCATCAGTTTCTTTATTCAGTTAAAGTAGACGCAGACGTTCTTCCCGAGGATCAATACCCGGGCATGTCTTATTCAACACCGCACCGAGTTTGCTGTTTGCTAACGCATAAATATTGATGGGTAATGAATGCAAACTGGATCAGTGGAAATGGTTCGAAGCAAGGGGAGACACGTTTTCCCTGCTTTCTTTCTGCTCAGAGCAGATTGGCACCGAGACTGACAGGGGAAATTATCCTCTCTCATAAAAACTGCAGGTCACTGCTGATGGACTCTTCATTTGACTAGACCCCCTCTGTGCTCATAGGGTCACTGTAAAATATTAAATTGTCACTTTGTTAAAGTTTAAAGAACAATTCATTGTAATGTAACACTTCATATCCTTCTTTAATGGATTCTAATTGAGTTTCAGGGGGATTTCTTTTTTTTATTAGGGTTTCTCTTATTTTTAAAATAGGCTTAAATAAGCATTTAATAAACTTGGTAATGGCAGTAAACCAAAAATGTTATATTGCCTTTTGCCTGCGTGTCTTAATAAATAATGTCTCTCTGTTGTTAGTATTTGGCCTTTCCTTAATTGTTGTGTTTTGGCCCTTAGCTGTCAGCACTGCACATATCTGCTTATTTTGTACCCCAAGAGAGAGTCTGGTGGAACTAAGCAACAGTCTTTGATGAGACAGAGCTGGAGGAATACATTGAGTAATAATGCAGGGTTTCAGAGCTTTGTGACATGGAACAATACCACTTAAAAAGCATGCAATTTGTTTCTTAATGATTCAGTTTTTAAATGACTATTAAAAATGTCAGGGTCTCACATTACAGAATTCATTGTCTGTTTAAAAGTGCTTGGATCTCAGCTGGACACACACACACACACATATATATATATGTATATATATATATATATATATATATATATATATATATATATATACATACATATATATATATATATATATATATATATATATATATATATATATATATATATATATATATATATATATATATATATATATATATATACATACATATATATATATATATATATATATATATATATATATATATATATATATATATATATATATATATATATATATATATATATATAGATAGATAGATAGATAGATAGATAGATAGATAGATAGATATTGATGATAGGAGGCTGTTGTCTTTGTTATTGCTGACAGCAACACAAGAACTTTTTAAATTTTTTTTTTCAAAATTGAACTTTGTTTGCTGCATGTTTCTTGCCACAGATTCATATCAGTAGCCAATTTAGTCCCTCCGAGACGTGCATATTACATGTCTGAAAAATTATGGGAGAAGACAAATACTCACTCACTGGGATAAAAAAAACAACAAAAAAACTTTAAACTCCATTCATTAGAGCAATAATCAACTGTATGATTGATTTGAACATTTCTTCTCTGAGGGATAAATGTTTTCATCAGAAACCAGGAATTAATTTCGAGGTTTCAGGCCATTACTGAAGCATAATAATATTAGAGCGTGTCACATGTATCATTTTCATGTAAGAAACAGATCATTTTCTCCAGAATAATTTGGAAATCCTTGATAATCTTCTGAGGTCTGGACTGTGGAATGAGCTGCAGTCTAGCAGAATAAACAATAATCAGGGAGCTTTGTGGGGAAATGTGCCATGGGTGAAAAAGCTAATACTCACTAAGGACTGATGAAGATTTTGAATTGCTGAAAAAGCTAATTACTCTGATAATTATTCTGTGAGTGTGTGCATGTTTGCGTGTGTGTGATTGTGTGCTGGTGTCTTATCTGTCTCAGAGCTTCTTAAATGTGTACATTTGTATTCACATTTTAGTAAATAGAAAGAGCACACTCAAACACAGATAACAGAAGCCACGTTAAGACAATCCATCTGTGTGAATGGCAGCATATTAGAGACTTAAGCCAACAGCCAACATTTACTAATAAAAAATATAAGCTTTTTAAATTTGTTAAAGTTTGAAAAATCCCAGATAAACTTGAATTATTTCATGTGCTAATAAAACGCCTTTATCTTTATGTTATAGACATCCAGTTTCAGATCCTGCAGAGAACTGGACAAGCCAAAACCTTGTGAATAGCATATCTGAATTTTCAAATTGGGTCTCGACAGCTTGACAGGCAGCACGCTGACAGGTTTAGAGGTTCTATTTCCTCTAATGTTCAAAGGGTCGTGCATACCAGAAACTATGCAGAGACTATTTCACTGCAGGATGAATCAGCAGGAAAGCCTTACCGTTTACACCGGGCCACGCTCTGACAAAGGGATCCACACAATGAAGGAAGACATCCAGCACTGGCAGAATCTCTGCATTGTCCTTCATAATGAGCTGAATGATCAGAAAATACCACCAGGAAAGCTCAGCTGGAAAGAGAAGATCTTCTTCCCCACTATCTGCTACGAAGAAAAAAAAAACATGAAACAGAAGAGATAATATCACAATACATTGGATTTTCACACATTAAAAACAACTTCAACAATATATTGTTCATATTTTTGTTATTATTCATTTTGTTTATTGATCTTTTAACAATTTGGAGACAATCATTCTGTTTCACTCCCAGCTAACGATAGCTTAGCATGGAATAGAAGCTCCACCATAAATAAATCCATCCATTATCACCTCTAAATGTTATTATTTACCGCTCATGTTTGCTTAATCTGCACAAACACCAAAATGATTCTTTATTGATACGTGTGATAGTTACTTAGATCTAAAAGTTTTTTGTTTTTTTTCTGAGTTTTTGACTAAACTTAATTTGGCTTAATGTAATTGTCCACTGTTTCTTAGAGGGAAGCTGTTTCTGCCTGTTTTTATGCTAAACTAAGCTCAATATTTTTATGTGGTATATTTAGCATGGAGACTAATCAGTTTAATCAATTGTGTTTTATGGGTTAGTTCTCTCAAAATTAATCAAATTTGGCTAATTTACTGTACATAAAGGTAATTTTTGATTGAAGTGATTTTATGTGTTACCTGTAAAGGTAAATGCTTGCCCGTCTTTCTTTTGCAAGCCAGTGTTTGCTGTGATAGAGATATCGAGTAACCTTCCAAGTGCTGACCTTTATATCAGCATTTTCTTGGTCAAAATACTTTGAAATCATCTCTCTGCATCGTAAACCATCACTGCCACTTAGCTAATTTATCTAAAGGCATCGGACTAAACTGGGTCACTATTTCAGCTCAGTTTACAGAATGCAGGTGAATTCTTGTGTTCCTAATAAACTCCTGGCTGCTTAGATAAGAGTTTTTGCTTGGTCAGCCCTGCTTGCTCTGGCTGATTTTACAATTAGCTTTAGAGTTTTGGATTTTGTTTTTTATCTTTTCTTTTTTTTAGTTTACAATCGCAAATGTTGAGAGAGACTTCCATTCATTCATTGTGTCCAACTTGATGTTGCAGTATGATATAAATAAAAAGGTTGAGTGAACCTGAAGCTTTTTATGCTGCAGTATTTAACTGTCCAATAATGCATGACAACAACAATAAGCAGAAGTCCTATTTAAATTCCAGCAACTAGGCTTATTTAAATTTTTATGCAGCAGTAAACATCTAGCCCTGGTAATCAGTGCTTCTTTAGAAAATGAAAATGTGTCTTTGGTTGGTGCCAACTGCTACATATTTAGACTTATATGCTTGTTTATTGCAGACTTGAAGAAAATTCACTTTTTTTTTTTAATCTATGCAGTGTAATGCTAAATCCATATTGTACTTGATGTTATGAAATCTCTCAGAATAGCTGAGAAAGTGGGCTGCTTACTAAGGCGAGGATGTACCCTTTTATGAGCTCTACAACATCAAAGTAAAAGCTTCGTCTGTTCAGAAGTCCAGGCTCTTTGCTTCTGTCTGAGGAGACCAACCACCTGCTGGCAGCTCCTCAACTCTACAATCTGTGGAACTATCCTAGATAATTTAGGAGTTAAATGCACTCCCAAGGCATCAATATATTGCCGCATAATTCTTGGTCTTCCTAAAAATAGAATTACATCTGCATCACTGGATTTTCATACAGCTTAGGCTCAGTTTTCACTGGAAGCAGTGAAAACTCTGATTAGTAGTAAGAGTAGCCATGGAGGTGGTGGTTTGTGTGAAAGATGTACCAATGAGACCTCTGCAGGTGTATGAGGCCTAAAGCACTGAATCATTTGTGGTGGGAGTTAAAGTTTTTCTAATTATTGTTTTTTTTCTTTGTGTGCCTGTGTGTGTGTGTGTACAGTTGATTTTATAGGAGGATTTGACTCGTATGGTTATCAGGGTCCTCAAAAGACCTCCCACCTTCAGTTGCAGCCCATGTACATGTAAGTATAGTTAAACTCCAGCCTTCTGTATATGCATTTATATGCTGAAATGCATCAGCTATATGGTAAAACATCATTCATTCATCACTTATGTCATATAAAATAATCAAATAACATTGACCACTTTGTGATATCACCATGTTCTGCTGGGAAATCTTTGCTGCTGGCCTTTATGTGTAATTCACTTTGATGCATACCACCCACATTAGAATTGTTGCAGACCAAGCAACACCCCCCATGGTAACGGCACTCCTTGACAACAGCCTCCTCCAACAGAACAATGTGCCTCACCACGCTGCTTAGCGATGGCTTGAGAACAACCAAAGACAAAAACCAAGCCAGAGGCAATGACCTGGCCTTCAAACACACCAGATACTGTTTAAGTCTGTGCTAGATGTCTCAATTCAACACGATCCATTGATGCCCCACCCTGAAAACCCACCAGATCCACAGCATCCACTGCCAAAGTCCCAATTGTTTGCCCACATAGCAACCCAAAAGGTGTCATTTTCATCTCCCTATGGAGCAGAGTTGGATGGGAACACAACATTAGACGGGTTGTATAAACATTGTAGCCCATCAGTCCATAAATTATCTTCAGAAATTCCATGTTATTCTATGATGGATTCTTAAATTGTGCTAACAGGGAAGAAATATACTGAGAATTCCACCTCGCAATGTTTAGTGGCTGGTTTTTTGTCTGTGTTTCATCCAAAGAGTGTACATAGGATGTTGTAAGCGCATTTGGCTTGGATCAGCATAAAAGCTCATCACTTACCATTACAAGGTTGGTGCTTTTATCACAGCACTCAGACAGATTAAATGAAGGAGATTAAAAAAAACTGAATCCTTGATTATTTTTGCTGATATTGTTTTTCTTAACTAGTTCTCAACTATCTCATCCATGCAGACCGAAAAGAATCACTTCCTGGTGTACTGTAGAAGCGGAAGTTGTTGCTCTGGAAGTTTTTGCTTTTTGTATTAGTAGAATGGAGTTTTGTTTATATAAAACTCAAACCATAGATTGAATTCTCATTAAGATGCCAAAAGATGCCTATTCTTAGGATGAAGAGCCAATAAGATGTCACAAAAATGAGACTGAGTCCATGCATAGACATCCTTGCATCAATCTAACTGTCTAACTTTGTCTTGTGGAAAGCGCCAAACAATATAGAAAAAGCTACAGCAATGTAGCTAACAAGAAGATGAAATAATGGTAATTAAACTGATGGGCAGCAGACAGATTATCAATTCCAGTTTGTATTAGAAAAGAGCCGGAGCAAATTAGAGGGAGATGCACAGAGAAAGATCTGGGATCAATATGGCAGATGGAGGGAAGGTGGAGAAAGACAGAAACCTAGTGATGGATGACACACTGGTATGAACAAAGAAGAAAGGCAATAAAGGACCATTCTGTAGTTTTATATGTCCCTTGTGGAAGCCATAACACAGATCATAAATCATTGACCCCCCCTAGATAATGGCTACAAACACAAGCACAAACACACATATATAACAGCTGGAGCATGAATACTCGCAACTATGCACATACACTCAACGTTCTGCACGCAAAAGCAATATTTGTGCTGATAGACGGCTTTTACTCATACAAATTAATGCACAAACACACATCCTTATAGATACACAATTATATAGATCCTCATATACTTACACAAACACCATCAATATGCGATCATTATTCCCCAGCTGTTGTCCCCTCAGTTAGCTGTTTATTGGCGCTGGCCAGAGGGACTACTAAAATAGCATCCACCATGCCATCCCAAAGGAATATCTCTCTTTCACTGATACGCATACATGCATGCCACCAAAAATACCCACACAAGCATGCCACAACAGTGGCCACCTCCAGAGCTCTGCAGAAATAGCTCTTTAAAAAAAAGACTTTTTTGTTGTTGACTGCTTTTAACTATGTATAATTGGAAAAGCAAACAAGCACAGCAATATACATAGATATCATAATGCAGCTTATTCATGATATTATACTAGGCTGAAATATCAAATGACAGTACATCTGATATACATAAATTGCTTCTTAACTTCTAGTTGTCATTGTACACTGTTCAGCGTGCCCTCGTGAGTAGTGCAGTGTCTATTGAGTGTTATTATCGCGCTTAAAACACACAAGAGAAGTGCTTCTGCTGTTCTTCAAGCAACATTATGCAGTTGAGATTATTTGTTAGAGGGAATTACTTAGTCAAGGATGAGACTGAACAAAATGCACTGCGCAGCATTTCATTATCAACCTTTTAACCTTTAATCTTTGCATTTGTACTGGAAATTTCTGCAAATGCTTTAAGGTTTTAAGTAAATGATAAGAAGACACAAGGTAAAGGTTTGGAACTTAGCGGCTAAATGTGCCTTCAGATCCTGAATTATTGTTTGAGCCGAAATGAAGCAAGAAATGATCAGTTTGGTTTTGGGAAATGTAATGCTTTGGTAATTATTGTTTCAAATGCTGAATTTATCAACCTCTCCTCTTTTTCCACAGGTCAAAATAAACCTGGAAGCTTCTTCTGAAGAGCTGCCTTACCAACAATCACTGCTTAAAACTCTGCTTTTACCATTCCAGCTTTCTTTTAACAAACAGAGACAGACAAGTAGACAGCGAACAGATGATTCTCCTCTTTTCCAAATTACAAATCCCCCCCAAAATGCTTGATCAGACTGCTTTTTGCGGCTCTGGCTGTCTGCTGCTGCAGTTCCTGATGAAACACTGGCATCATGTGTCTGAATGTGGTAACTACAGGACATGTCGGCCACCGTGAGGCACGTTCTGTGAGACGCAATTAGGAGCCGATGACTTGCTCCCTCTATTGTGCTAATAAATATCTGCACTGTGAAGGAAAGCAAAGAGGCAGCAGCTTGTTTATGATGTGTTTCCTTGACTTTCCAATGAGATTTTACATTCCTGGGGTTCAAAAGAAAGTAAAGAAAAATAAAATAGGTTGATGGTGAGTCCTGTTAGCGACTCTCAAAGCCTCTTAGAGATAAAGTGTAACGCAGACATGTCTGACCAAAGAGTTAAGAATAAACCCCCCCCAGAACTGCAGCCCTGTGTACACAACGGAGCTGCTTCAACATTTTTTTTTAACTTTTTGCTTGGGGTGCCTGACATAATACTCCAGACTTCACACCAGGAACCTGCGTACAACACTACCGATCGAGGAATGTCAAGCATCTCTTTTCTAAAACGAACTTTTAGGATCCATCTGGGATCTCATCAGGACTGGGAAGATGCCTCTCAGTCCAAGTTGTCGGCCAGACTCAAGCCGGGCCCGCCCTCTGCTCTGTTGTTTTATGAATGTTAACTAACAGTGTGATGTGTCAACTTGCGTGCTCTCACCTCATTCGTGCATGTGGACAAGGGGCAGACATGTGAACATACACATGCATGCACAGACACACACATACACAAGCTTATAGGAAATATACCACTCATCTTTTTCTACTACTAATGTGAATCTTAATGTTTACACAAGAAATTCTGAATACCTGACAGAGAGATTGGACACAAGACAGACAGCAGCATCCCTGAAGACAGAGGTTGTTTTCTGCCATAAACGCAGACAGTTGCTCCAGATGTGTCTTTTGGCCTTTTTCTGTCTAATTTTTTTGTCTTCCACTCAAGACAGACACATTAAAGTAGATGGAGGCAGAACATGGCAGAGAGGATGATACAAAAGAGGGAGGTCAGGCAGGCGTTTCCCATCCTCCATCTTTCAGCAAGTGTTTCCCATTTTTATTCATTTTATTATATAAAATACTGGAAGGTAAAATAAAGCGCCCAATCAGCTTTATTGTCTGCAATATCAAGCTCTTAAAAAAACAGAAATATTTCAAAAGCAGCCTCAATCTGCTGCTGGTGATGTGTACAGAGAGTAGACACACCCTTTACAGAAATGACAATCACAGTCAGAGTGGTCTGAGTCTTGGCATGAATTGTTTCTTTGTGGGTGAAAAGAAATAAAATCTGGTTATCAGAAAAGAAAGGCGTCCAAATTAAATTATTCGATTCATTATTTATCGTTTTGATTTGGGCGACTCTTTTCCAGCTTACTGCCGGACTGATAATGGTTAAAAGACCAAAATAAGAAGAACACCGAACACTGTTGTCAGACCAAAATTACCCCCAAGAGTGGCAAGAGGCTCTTTCACCTGGAAGCTGAAATTTTACTGTTGAAAAGTGCCAATAGATTCAGTACACGCATTTAGGCACAAAGAAAAAAGGGGTTTCAAGTTTACTGTGCAGGGTTTGTTTGAATGGAAAGATGGAGATAAGTTAGAAAAAAAAAATACTGGCAGCAAGTTTTTCATTTCATTCTGCTGTGATAAAATGAACTGATTCCATCTGAAAACAGACTTTATGCTTTTGTGTTTTGCAATCACCGGACCAAACGTTTGAGGCCTTCTACCAAGGAACACTTTAAGGGGCTTCTGTTGACATAAGGATGGACTTCCAGACTGTTTTCCTAAGACCACCTCCTCTCTGCTCCTTATCTTTAGCAGTTTATCTGTTTTGTAACAAAAACCTGTGGGGTGCATTCAGAGTAGCGCGTCAACGGTCCTTCTGGAGGACAGAGACCACATTTTGTGTTTGCATGAGGTGTTTCCAAATTGTTGCATATTTAATCTCATGCTGCGTGTGACTAACTAGCTTTGTAAAAATGGGAACTGTTTGATTTGTTGAATGCTCCTCAACTCTCTTTAAGAGTCCTAAATGTGAACTTTGTGCTTTTTTTCTATAAATAAGAGTCTGAAGTGTGTGCAGAGTTTAGGAGGGAAATAGCTACTATAGTGTAAAATGATGAAATGTAACTTTGATCTTCTAGGCGTGTTTTATTCACGTGGCCGTGTTTACTGTTTTTTCTAGTTGACTAATAATGTATGATGTTGTGTATAAGTGGGACTACTATGTTTTATTTCTTCTAAACTGTACAGTGTATTTGAAATGGCAGACTATGAGTACAATTGGAGGGAAAAGTATTAGTTGCACTATAACCTGTAATTCTTTCATTAAATGCTCCATCTGGGCTGGGAATTCACTTTCACTTCAGCTCGACATTAAGGCCAGTGATGATACCGGATGTTTGTCTTCATGATTATAGCGGCCAAAAGCATTCAAATAACAATATTATCACATGAGACAAAGGTTAAATAAAAAAAATCATTTGCATTCAATAAAGTTTTGATTGTATTGGCTGAGACCAAATCACAGTATTTATCAACACAATACGGTAGACACGGTATTGTCAACAAAATAATATTGGCACCATATTAGCAACCATGCATTATCAACACAATGTTGTCAGAACGATAGTATCACCACGATGTTATCGACACGATATTATCGGCACGATATTATCAGCTGGATATTATTGGCTTGATTCTTTAAATATCATAGCTGTTCTAATTGACAGTAAATTGCAAATAAACTGACTGATGATGAAATTAATACTTTTCTTCTTTGTAAAGTTCAAATTCATATCAAAGATGGTTAAAAAATGGCCACATTTATGTTTATTTGAAGCCTAAATGATTTAAAAAAAAAAAAAAAAAAAAAAAAAAACTTTGGTCAGTTTTAAATGGTGGCCATTTGAACTGAAAGACAAATTTTATTTATTTGCCTTTGCTGGACTTCATAATTTACATTAACTGACACTGTGTAACTATTATCAACCACCTGAACTGACAGGTTTAACAAGCAGTAAACCATCCACAAATCAAAAATATTAAGAGATCCATAACTGTGTGTGAATGTGTGTGCTTAAATGTGGGACTTTGTACTGCAGCACATTGTTTTCTGTGTCATGGTGAACTGTACAAAACTTAACCCAGATCCCTTCAAAACCAGGATCTGCACTCAATCTCAATATCAGTTGAAGCTGGACACAGAACTCGCTGAGAATAAATAGCAATAACAATGTTCATATTTTATAAAGTCATGAGAATCTACAGCATAATATTTATCTCCAGAACTGATTGATCGCAGTTAGACTTTAGGAAAGTCAATGCAGCATTTGTGCACATGCACCTCGATACAGTTAGACTTAAAAATTAGCTAAAGACAACTAAAGTTAGCTAAAGTGCAACAATTACAACATATATAGTAAGCGTTCCTAATATATATCAATTCAGTTTTCTGTTAGTGTGAAAGAAACATGTTCCTTAATTCTGTGGTTCTGGGTTGGTTTGTCACAGTTCACCACTGTCTACAGCCATGTATGTTAAGGCCTTCTCTTTTTATGATGGTTCTCCCACAGGTTCCTGACTGTATATAAACTAGACATGGGATTAAAGTAGAACATGGAGAAGGAATGTCTGCTGTGTCATCAGTTCTCTAATGCCTCTAAAGTACTAGTTTTTGTTTTAAATCCCCTTAGATCACTTACATTGCTGTTTTTGTGGATGTCAGATCATCAGGTACGTGTTTATTATTTAATTAAAACAACCTGTTAAATCATGGAGTTAGCACAACCAACCTCTTTAGCTTTCTCTCCCCTGTCAGTGCCGGGAAGTTCTGTGGCTGCTGCCTTTGCAAAAGGAGCAAGGTCATCCGTGCCGTTTTCCCCCCTCTTTTAAAACTTAAAGGGCAGTTCAATGCTTCGCTCCATGAGAATAACAGTTTGAAAAGAAAACGTGAAATGTCTACTCCCTTTAAAATTAAAACTATGCTGCTGAATGGGAAAACTCTTCTTTGTGCATGGATTAGTTTGAGTTTCAGATTAAGTAAATCCTCATAGCTGGAAGTTATTTAAATATTAATTTGTATCTTGCACACGGTCCTCACAGTTTTGTGCATAACAATAGAGTCTGATGGGTACTCAGGCTTTATGTAACAGGCTGGCACTTGCACTTGTAAAGGCTTTTTAACTGTATTAGCTGTCCCTGATGTATAGAACTGGGAACAGCAAGACAACTAATTACACGGCGTGGGCTGCAACCAATGACATTCATGAAGAACTGCACCGCAGTTAACTATCCATATTACAACAGACATGGTTAGGTCTGCTTCCAAGTTGCGCTAATGGTACTTATCTAAAAGAATGTGTGTTCAAACTGTTTTCATTCCCGATGTTCAAGGGTTGTTTTGATTTAGAGAGATAAATGCTTGTAAAGTTAAGGATGGATTTCTAAAAGATGAGAACAGTGAGTATGATGCAACTGAATGAAAGTGCCCTGTAGCTATTCAATATTACTATTGGCATCAGACAGGATGTTCGATATTGATCATAATATTAGTAATAATGAAAGCAAAATGTGATGAAAGAGTGCATTGTTGAGAGGAAGCCTAGTGTGCACCTTCATAACCGCAAACATGTTACTGCAATTTACACAATAAGAGGAGACACACCATGTTTATACACATAAACCAAGACATTATCAAGCCACCTTAGGCCTAATAAGGTTAATAACCTCCCAAATTGATTTTCAATCATGAATTAATAAACATAATAGAGCATTAAGGGTCTCATCACACCTTTGCCACTAAAGTGAGTTCTCTGTAATGTCTGAGGTTCATGGTATCCACTCATTTTCTGAACCGGTTTAACGTATATGGATGGATTTATGATGGTCAGTCAAAAACAGGGAAACATGTTAGTAGGTTTACTGAGTTGTTGGATTTCCATACAAAGTTTCCAAAAAGAAACCTTTCAATTAGGAAAAAAAAGTGGTCTTCAAGAGCAGGGGGGCTTAAAGAGACAGGAGAGAACTTCATAATTTTCTACAGTTTTACATAAAAACCACCTAAAATACAATCATTTTAAAATTCTAGATGTAGATTAATGTCAAATTCCACTTTTCTAAGGAGTAGGACTCAGAAGCTGAACTCTAAGGCAGGAGACAGGCAGGACAAGAGAACAATGGAAGTGCTAAGGTTGGATATACAACTAACTAACTAAACTAAAGGCAGACTGAAAGGACACAAACTTGCTGACTGAGACAGGCAAACAATGACAACAGACTAATGACAATGGTGCAACTGTGGTAATCAACAAAATGAATAAATAAATAAAAGTAGGAAGAACCTCTGCTTGTGGTGTCTGGTATGCATAAATAACTTGCAGTAACTAGACTGTTTTGCATATGATATTTTCTAAACAACTTGTTAACAAAATGGAATCCAGTCCTCAGAATATTAGCTGTAATGGATCTAAGCAGGCAAAAAGTAATTGTAAGGACTGACCTCACTCTGTATCATGAGCCTTGAACAGATAAGAGGCTTCAGTGTCTCAACTCACAAGTAAACACTGTAGATTCCCTCAACAGAGAATCACTAAGAAATGTAGCTGCAACGCATTCTGACTTGTGTATCTATCAATACTTTTGGGAGATGAGATGAGATTTCAGGATTGGACTGAGATTACACTTTGCCGATTCTCCTCAAGATTTTGTGTTCCCATGATCAGACTTTGATACACTCCTATTGTTTCAATAAAGCAAAGCGTCAACATAATAACGAAAAAAATATAGGATTCTATCTTTACTCTCATTGATGCTGTAAACCCTGATCATTTTCTTTAGTAAAAAGGGGCCAACAAGATTTGCCTTGTTTATTTTGGGCCATCTTATTTACTGTTGGGACATTATACTTTTGCCCATATTCATTCGTGCAATTCTAACGGATTTACAGACTTTCTGGAAAGTTTTTTCAGCTTTGTTTACCATCAGTTACAGCTTCCCATGCCTTGTTATTCAGCTATGGTAACTATTGCAGTGAGAGGAGATTTGGCCAGGCTCCGCCACCAGGCTGCACATCGGCCTATCACCGCTCTCCCGCATGCTTACGACGACACCCGGAAGCTGCGAGCTGCCTGCCTGCTTTGTTTTGTTTTGGTAGTAGGAGTTGGGGAGTCGAGACGGGCCAAGCAGGCAGAGGTCCGGCCGGGGCAAACCCGCTCGCTAAATGGGGGAGCTAAATCGGGGATGGAAGATGACGGACCGATAACTGACGCCTGTAAGATGCCGAGTTTTATCAGCAGCTTCGAAGAGGGGAGGGCGAAACTGTCCCGCAACCTGCCGACAGAAACTTCCCTCACGGAAGGTAAAGTTGAGCGGTCAGTGGGGGGTTTGAATCGGCGTGTCACCCAGTCGAAGTCCCGGTTATCACTCGACGGAGGGGAAGGGGACTCGGAGGAGAGGAGCGACTCGGAGGAGAGAGATGCGGAGGGCAACAACAACAACAACTGCAACAGCGGAAGAAGAGCGGGGAGGAGGGCGAGCGCTGTCGAAATTTTGAGGAGGAATTTCGGAGAGTCAAAGTCGAACTCCTTCCATTTTAATTTACATAGTCGGATGTATTGCGGGACCGAACATGAAGCAGTCGAAGGGCGTGTTAATGACGACGCTACGGACGTGTATGGAGCTGAATGTGGCGAGTGTACAAAGTCGGACAGAAAAACGGGGGGACCAGGAACTAAAAACGAGCCAACCTTGAGCGACTTAACGACTTCGGATGTTAAAGGAGTTAAATATACAACCGGTACAGATCAGTGCCATCATATATATGACCATGGCGGCAGTACATCAACTTTAGACGAGTCTTGCAGAGCCAAAGATCACGTCTACTGCACTGTTTACTGCATCGCTAATGACCGTCATGGAACAGACGCTGAAATCACAGACCGCCACGATGACACGGTCATATCTGACGCTACAGAATTTGACGTGGAGACGGGACAGGTGGTCGGCACGAACACCGAACCGGTGCTGTACTCTTTGGACGACCTGGTGGATCCGTATTGGGACATTTCCTACCGGCTGTACAGACAGCAGGCCGGTACAGAGGGTGAGATGCATTGTTGCCGGGTGTGCCTGGAGGAGAAAACCATCGCATCCCTGCCCTGCTGCAGAAAGGCCGTGTGTGATGAGTGTCTGAAACTCTACGTCAGCTCCCAGGTCGGTGGAAGGGTGGATGTGCAGGGGGTGGGGGGGAGTTAGGTGGTTTGTGGCGATCACAATACTGTGAAGTGGCAGCAGGGTGGCTTCTGTCCCACCAATAGTCATTGCTCATGAACTCTTGAACAGCACAGTCTTCTCCTTCACACTTCTCATGTGCTATATTTGGCATCTCAGAGGCATTTGGGTCTGGCATGTAGTTCTTGGAATTTCACCAGGAGGAGACTTCACATGTTTGGATTACTTCAGAAGATATCCAGATTAAGGGGATAAACAAGCTTTCTGATGATAATTAACAAGCAAAAGTAACGTTTTATAAAATATTAACTAAAATGTTTCAGGCCTACAGGTCTCCTCATCTTGTGATTAGTATTTTCTGGTAATTTGGGTCACAGCCCTAAATCGGGGATCTGGCACCAGTTGTTTTATACAATAGCAGACTTTGTGAGCTGTTTCTGAGCTTATTCAGATACCACCTTCAACAGCAACTCCTGTAGTCTTAGGTACGTAATCAAATATGACAGAATAAATTTAGGTCTGTATTCATCAAGATTGTCTAACATTATATTTCCCAAAAAGCCGTTTGTGGATACCTGAACATTTGTCCAAGCACTTCAGCATTTTAAATATGTCTGCCAAAAATGAGATGCAGTGAATTCTGAGCAAATTAGTTTACCTGGAAGTTTTTCCATCTATTCTGATTCCCCAAATACATTAGGATGTTGATATATAATAGATTATATTTTGCTTCCTTAATCTTCAACATACAGTGGCAGTTAAAGGAAACACTGCAAATAAGGCACATGTTACTCAGAGCTGAAATGTTACAGGATTTTTTCCCCATCTTTTAGAGCCTTGTTTATGTAATCGTATCCTTCAAAGGTAATCTCATCTTTATGAAACATTCTCAAAGGATATCATTTGAGTAGAAGTGTTATTTCTGCAATACACTCCTCTAATCTGTTTTAGATTAAACAATTTGTTCTTATTGTTATTCAGATAACATTGTATGTGCATTTGTGTTGCTTTGATAACAAGGCATTAGTTATCATGCAGCCCCAGAGAGAGGGGTTGACCGATAAGTACACTGAAAATGAAGAGTCATGTAAACAATCCCACGTAGGTGATTTTTTTTCATTAATGTACTAAAGACTGATTTTAGCACAGAGAATTTTTGTTAGTAAGTACAGTAAGCATTATGTCAGACAGTATGTGGTCTCTAATGGGTCTTAGCAGACTGGATTTTATTGGTTTAGCTCTAACTATGCTGTAACAGGGATTAAGCTAACAACTTTCCTGTTATTTATTATTTCTTCAAATTAGAGCTGTATACCAGGGCTCATTCAAATGATCAATTATACTCTGGAGTTTCTTTCATATTATCTAAAGGAGTGTAACGAGTCCTTATAGTTAATCTCTGAGCACATGATTTTTTAGTTGGTTTTTTTTTTCAACTTCTAGCCAAGCTGACATATTTTCTCTGGCCATATCACCTTTTTAGTTTCCAAAGTCAGATTTTTTTTCACTTCCATCCAATATTTGACTCTTATCTACACTTATATGTATTAACACTTATAAAAAACAGTTTATGAGCTTCTTGCCATTTAAATCCACCACGTTCTCAGATAAGCAGGTAGTGAGCTTAATATTTATTCTCTGTTATAAATTTATATTGTAAAATATTTATATATTTTGGGTGTAGCCTGTCTGTAACGGTTGTTGCTGCACATTTTCTTTAGCTCTCAGTTCCGATATTCATAATTGGAGCTGTGCTTGAACATGCAGCGATAAAACTTTTCCAAGTCAAGCTTGATATCAGCAATATATTTAAAAGAAGATAGGCTGAGTTTAAGGTCAGTGTCTTTGTGCAATCATAATAGTGGAAAAAAAAAAAAAATCAAATTTTCAAGTTATTTTCTGTTTTGTGTTGCTTGCAATTTGAGATTTGAGGAGAATTTGTCTTTTCATATAATTTACAAATTGTTTGTTGTTAAATATATCAAAGATATCTATTTGTTTTTGTTTTGGTTTTTTTTGTTTTTTTTTTTTACTTCTGAGTTAAAATAGAATGCTGCTTTCCCGTCCATTTGGGACTACTATCTGTTTGCTTTGTAGTAATAATCTACGTTAGAATTTCTTCCCTTCTATATTTGATTTTGTACCACAACATTACTTATAATTGTAAGAGTACCCCACTTTTTATGATAACTTCATCTGTCACGAGTCAAGAACTGTTAGCTGAAGATACTTTATGGTCAGGCAATATTTCAGCAGGGGCTGGTGCCCCTCAGACTCCACCCTTGGATCCATCCATGCAGACTCGTATAGATGGCTTGAAGTAAGTTTTATGGCTAGTCAAGGATGAAAAAAGATTAAATCACACACATCCTCATGAAGATAAAACTAGGTGCTGGATCTAAAGGCAAGTGATGACAAAAAGAGACTGGAGGTCTGAGGAAGGGCTGTGGCCCGAAACGTCACTCACTTGTTTTTGTTAATAAAACATCGAGAGCTAAATCTAGTGTGTGGACCTACTTTTCTCTTTTTGCAGTCAAGGATGAGAAACAACTGTGCTCAGGAAATTTAATTTTTCTTTTGGAATATCAGCAAAGGATGAAATTGGGAACACAAGCAAAGGTTTCCACAAAGCTAGCCAATCAGAAGAAAGCAGACTTACTGGACCGGTCTTTTCACAAGACAGGAGCTAAAATGGCTTGTTTTCGGCAGGTGGGTGAACGTGGGACAACATAGGGAATAATTTAAAGTTCTATTTTAGCACGCCTATTTTTCCTAGATGTATTCAGCAAGATATTTTCAAAAACTTCTTAGGTTATAGTGACATTTTTATACTGTGAAGCAATGCAGCCCGCAGCTTGTTCTTTAATTAAGAAAAAACATCCTTTTCATCTGTCCTCATAAAAGGATTATATACTGAATGTTATTCATCCTGAGTGGTTATCTAAAAGTTGATCTGTGGAAACGGTGTCATAATATGATACCGTGATGTGTTTCTGAGAGAGATTTTGTCCAACCAGTACTGCAGTGGCCATCACAGGATTGGTGTTGCGGCTAAAAAAAACCGAACAGCTGTCATTCATACAAAGAATTCATTTTAGTTATTGCATCATGGGCTCTTAGTCCTTCGTCATGCAAATGTGCACGCTTTTAGAGATGCCGGATGTCACATATATTAATGCTTTTTGCTTGCGTCATTTCAGACATGCTACACTGATCAAATTTCTTATCATGTGTCAGTGAAACAGGTCTCTGGAGGATTTAATTGGCTTTAAAACACAGAAAGAAGCAGAAATGAACCAAGATTAAAATAAGAAAAAGAAAAACAGAATCAGAAAAGAAGCAAAGCACTTGGAGGAAACAGAAACATCATTTAAAAAAGGAAACAACAGTAAGAATAGTAGAAGTCTGTCTTTAGTATTTTACTATTTACAGTTGTGGTTAACATGTCCTCTTAACTACATGCAGGTCATTTAATGTGTACTACTAATGTGAATCTGTTTTGTGACACATTCCCTTTCACTTTGCACTGCTTCTCCAAGCCTTTGTCTCATCTGTCTCTGCCTCCATCTGTTCAGTGGTAAATAATTCACCAGGTCCCATCAGTGGTGGGAATGTATTTCATTTGTTAATTTTGTGCTGATAGTAACTCCTTAATGAGAGAAAGCCACAACACCACATGCTACACATGTTCTTATGTACTCTGGTGAACAGCTGATGTTGAAGATTTTATAGTGCAATGTATGGCAACAAAAAAAGGGGAAAAACTACCTAGAAACTCCTTGATTTATTTTGTGTAATAAAAGCTTTTTTTTTTTTTTTTTTGTGATGTCTCCCAGGTGAGGGTGGGCAAAGCTCTCATTAGCTGTCCAATCCCAGAGTGTAGTGGCACTCTGGAGGAGGGATTATTCATTTCCCATCTAACCAGTGAAGACATGGCAAAGTACCATTATTTTTTGGAGCTGAGTCAACTCGACTCGAGCACCAAACCATGTCCCCAGTGCAACCAGTTCACCTCTCTGAAGGCGCACAACCAAAACCACTCCGAGCACAAGTACAAGGTGAGAGGACCATGCTTGCATTTTTACAATAAATAAAACACAACAAATTGTGAACACATGGAAACATTAAATCTGCTTGTGTTTTAGCAAAATCCAAAAATTTATACAATTAACATCAACAGTATGCATATTGCAAAGACATGGGACAAAGTTAGGTTTATAGACAAGGACTGTATTTCACTGAGAGGAAGTTCTGATTTGTTTGTTCTGCAACTGCCTGGCATGTACATGTATGGAAGTTGGCTGAAGCGAAAAGACACCTGCAATTAGCACTATGCATTGTTTTATTTATTCATAAATCACTTTATATTGTTATTGCAATATCCAGCTGTCATATTGGACTTGGCAATCCAAACCTTTTTAAAAAGGAATAGCCCGTGTAATTGCAACTGGTGAAGTTATACATAAAGTACAAACAAATGACAATCAATAGCTAATGTGTGACGTTGAAGAACTGAAGGGTTTTCTGGAAAATGCTCCACACTGTGTAAAAGTATCTGTAATTAATACAAGTTGCAGCATGGAACATAGAAGTTAGAGGAAAAAAATAAAACAACATTAAGATAAAGCTATAGGCATACAATAAAAATAATTAACTGAAATAGAAAAGCGCTCATACTGTATATAAAAATGTAACAACAACCAGGAGTGTGGCATGGTAAGGTTTGTATTGATGTTAACAGCAACTGGGTGTGGAACGAACCACATAGCACAAGTAGCCAGTGCAAATGACAGATGTTCATTGGTCTGAGTTTGATACAGACTTATGTAGCATTCATGAGTATGATGGAAGAGGGGAAGAAGCTGTCCCCATGGCAGGAGGTTCTGGTCTGGATGGACCGTAGCCTCCTGTCTGAGGGGAGAAAAACAAGCAGACTGCATCCAGGGTAAGCAGTGTCAGCTGCGATCCGACTTGCATGTCCCTGGGTAATGGAGACACAAGTCCTGGAGAGATGGCAACCTTCAGCCCCAATGTGTGTTTCTAAATTGGACTTTTGTACTAAATTTATGATTTCCTTTGCTGATTTCATGGATGCTTCATACACGAATGCTTTACAGTATAGTTTTTCTATTGGTAACCATGTACATATGACCTTTGCCCCTGTTTTAGATCCAGTGTAGCAACTGCCAATTTTTGTGGTGCTTTAAATGCCATGCACCCTGGCACAACGGGCTCAAATGTCGTGACTACAGGAAAGGAGACAAGCTGCTGCGAACCTGGGCAAGTGTCATTGAGCATGGACAAAGAAATGCCCAGAAATGTCCACAATGCAAGGTAAGGACCCAGCTTTGTGATGCGTCCTGCTATACAGGACAAAGGGCAGAGGAATGCTGGACGCGGTCCCCGTGTCAGTGGTTACTTTTCTGTAAATGGAGAGCGAGTTGATTGATGGAGGGTGGAATGAGTGTAGATAAGTGAATCATTGAAGGTTAAGAAGCATGAAAGCTGGGATGGATGATGGATAGAGAGCTGTTGAGAAGGAGTGCAGAGTGTGATACAGTACAGTAGAGCAGTGATGCATAACCATGTTTCTGTTGCACAAAACCACAGCTGGTAGACTCACTGGTGTATAGACTCACTGGCATCACTCTGATCACCATAAAACCAGTCTGGCTTTATCTCCGTCTCATTACAGCCAAAGTAAGTGACTGGCAGATGACTAAAGGAAGACATAAATTAAGCCAATTACCGGTGTATGGGAACTGTTTGCCCACAGCAACAAATGATTCTCCATCTGCGTTTGTCACAGTGTTGCTCCACATCTCAGGATTTCTGTCCTTGCCACATGGAGATATGTCACGTTGACTGGGGAGGCAGACAAATTGGTGTCACACTGTGTTTAGCTGGAAAAGAGTATCTAATGTAATGCACATATTTACGATAACTACTCACTGCTACAACAAAGTAGTGAACATCCATTAGACATACTGCTGCATGTCATACACAGCAGTCGAAACATGCTGGACTAGATTTTCATCCATTTTACTGTGAACATGAGAGAAACCTCCAGCAGTGTTGCATTAAAATGTCAATCACATGCACACTGCTTTTGCTCATTACAGCGCATACTGTGTGGTGTAATTCCTGAAGGCTGAAAGTATTTGTATCCTCTTTTTTTTATGTCTTCAGATCCATATTCAGCGCACAGAAGGCTGCGATCACATGACCTGTACACAGTGTAACACTAACTTCTGTTACCGTTGTGGAGAACGGTACCGACACCTGAGGTTGGAGTCTTCTGTTGTCCTTCCTCTGTTTGGCTTTTTTATGTGTCTTTCTAATTTCTTTTTTCACTATATCCCATCAGATTTTTTGGGGACCATACTTCTAATCTCAGTGTGTTTGGCTGCAAGTATCGCTATCTCCCTGATAAACCTCACCTCAGAAGGCTAGTTAGAGGATCTGTCTGTGGTAAGTTGATGTGGGTTTGTTTGAACTACTCTAGCTCTTTTCAGCTGTGTTACCTTCCATCCTTATTTGAATAAAGAGTAACGCATTTTAAATGTCTTTTATGTTATTGCCACTGATTTAAATATTTGTACGTTTGTGAACCTCTTATGACAAAAGTTATTGATTAAAGTGATCCAAAATCACACGTCTGTAAATTAATTTTTGCTTTTAGATATTTATTTAACCAAGAAAGTCTAGTCTTTAAAAGTCTTTAATTTCTTTTGAGATTAAAAATCTCTTTTTTAAAGGAGTCCCGGCAAAGAGGAGCAAAAAGTTACAAACATAGACATGAACACAGACACAAAAAAATGATTAAAAAAAA
Organism: Telmatherina bonti; assembly: GCF_933228915.1. Taxonomy (NCBI): domain Eukaryota; kingdom Metazoa; phylum Chordata; class Actinopteri; order Atheriniformes; family Telmatherinidae; genus Telmatherina; species Telmatherina bonti. The sequence goes on along the minus strand of NC_136614.1, from coordinate 24,364,378 downwards.
AAAAAAAACAACAATTACAAGTTAATGAGTTGGTCTCAAGTGCTTTCAGTCTGAATTTGGAGGCATACTAAGAGATAACTTCCTGTAATTTCCAGTCTTTTTGGAACATGTTCCACATTGAAGGGGCAGGGCAGACAAAAGCCGTTTTCCCGGTTCTGTGTGGGCAAACACACATAGTGTGGAACACTATCTCTGCTTTTGCAAGAGTAACTGGAACTAAACGTTTCAGAGTAATGGAGAAGTTTTAGCACATTCCTTTCTATAGAACAACTTTATTTCTGGGATTTTGTCATATGAACAGCTCCCTCCAGGTCCTTCCACAAGATTTTTATTGGCTTAAGGTCAAAACTTTGACCTTTCTAAAATATTAACTTTATTTGCATCCAACTATTATTTGGTGGAACTTCTGTATGCTTTGGGATATTTTCTTGCTTCATGAACCACTTTCCTCAGATTTGGAGCAAATGTCTTCACATTTTCCAGTGGAATTCACATGTATAATAATTAAAATACAGTGTTCTATGTAAACCATTATATTGCCACTATTGTATTTCAATTGAAATTCAGGTTTTGTCTGCAAGGCAAGTTTATTTGTATAGCACCTTTCATATACAAGACAATAAAAGTGTTTTACATGACCCATTAAAGGCATTACAGATGGTGCAAAAAGCATAAAAGACAACACAAATAGGAAAATCACAATAAAATCATAAATTAGATTAAAATAATTACAAACAAGATCAATTAAAAGTTGCTGTGCAGATGTCATGCATAGGTGCATGAGAAAAGAAATGTTTTTAACTGGGATTTAAAGGTGTCTACATTTGGTAAGAGTTTACTCTCCACTGGCAGTTTGTTCCACTTGTTTGCAGCGTAACAGCTAAATGCTGCTTCTCTGGGTTTTGTCTGGTCTCTGGTCTGGACTAGTTCACCTAGTTGGTTTATATTCTCTGAACATGTAAAAGATGTGTTCTGGTCCTAAACCATTCTTGGACCTACAACCTAAATTGTAGCTCAGATTTTCCCTCCTGTTTGTGCAATGTGCAGTATTAAGAACATAGTTTGAATTTCTAATTTCTAGATGCAAGTAAGAAAGTAAGGAACGAAGGAAATCTACTTCTGCTTGCAGAGGCCACCGGGTTCTAATTATTTATTATTTATTATTATCAGATCTTTGAGCTAACAGGCCATCAGGAAGCTGAACCCCTCAAAGATCTGTTTTTCTTAGACTCGCTCCGGCAGCCTGCAGTTATCTCTGCCAGCAGAGTGCCTCTGAACTGAAGGCCAATTTGTCACTTAACAAGACTGTTTTCCCATTACAGCACTTCCTGCTTTGCTCATTTTACCATCGTTACCAGCAAAGATTTTGCATTTCATAAGAAACATTTTCCTGTAGTTGGAATGGATCATTTGTATCTACAGCAGCCTGTGCAGTTCAGCTTTGTCTTTTACTCTCTTTGTTTCTTTCTGCAGCCACTAAGGTGTTGATAGCTCCACTGGTCCTTCTGCTGGTAATAGTGCTCGGATCTCTGGCACTAGTTATAGGTGACGTAATAACACATTTACAGAACATCACCACATAACAGCTAAATTCTTGGACAGATCCTTAAAATTTTTCTGTCACACAGTAAAGATGCTGAGCTGATACGTCCTGTTCTACTTATGGTTATCCTTTTTTTTTTTTTTTTTTTTTTTTTCATGTAATGGACAAAGAAAATACTCTAGTTATTAAAAAGAAACTTAACCTGTAGATCCAGATTATCAACTTCTGGACGACTGACTTACTACCTGGAATTCTGTTTGTATCCTCATCCAGCTACAGATTTGTGCTCTCTAAGTCATTGTGATCAATTGATGTTTTAGCTCAATTCGAATAGTTATTAATTTCTTTCCTGTGCTTGTTAATCTGACAGGTGATCTGCTGCTTGCTAATATGCTACAGTGGAAGATTCATATGTTGACAGAATTAGCTACTGTCTCTGTGATCCTCCCCTTTGCCGTTCAGTTCATTTTACATATGCCAGACCTGTGTGTATCAAGTTATGATAAGGATGAAAAAAGAACTGGGTTAAAAAAAAGTAATCTAATCCTTCTCTCTTGCAACCTTTGTTTCCTGCAGGTTTAGTTGTTTTCCCGGTCTACTATGTTTGCAAGAGGAGGAAGAAGCAGCGCACCCAAGGCTCAGGACGGTGGATCTGACTTTTGCCCTCTTCTACAACTAGACCACGTGCACTCAGCTCTAAAGACAACAGCCACATCTCCTCAGGGACGGACGTGCCATCCTGAGACACGGGAAAGCTCCAAAACCAACTTCACAAAATGAACACTGTTAAGAGAGGACCTTGCTGTGGGATGGAAGTACGTAAACATGAAGTGAGGAATGAATAATTGCACATCATCAGATCTAGATTATTTTTATCGCATGGGACTGCTCTAGAAAAGGAAATGCTTTATCAGGAGCCTGGATACTGAAGCTGAAAAAAGATCCAATCCTATATGTTTAGTTTGAATTCTGAAGCAGCCACAGTCTTGTACAGCAATCGTTACATAATACAAAGTCAGTTTATGAATCCCTTGAGTTTGACATTATCTTGCTGTAGAGGACTAACTCCTGGTCTTGGGCACTTCTGGCTTTTTAGCCCTTGGTCCCACAATTAACAGGACAATAGATCTCTACCAAAAGATGCAATCTTGTTTACTTGTGAGAAATCACTAGCAAGGCTCAGCATTGTTTAGAAGCTGTGGGAGGCTCCAAGACTGTTTGATAATGGAATATCTGAGGGCGCAAGGATCTTTCTCTGTTGGAAATGCTGGACAACAATGGCAGGATCTCAAAGGTGGATGTTGGAAGAAAAAAAAAAGTTTTTTTTTTTTTTTAAAATTTTGCTGGAAAAAGTGGGTGGTGGAAACCAAAATCTGGATCAAGCCATTGATGAAACATGTTCTCAGTACATGGAAACAAACAAAAAGAAGACATTGATTCATCTTTGCCTGGTGGAGACTCCACATTTTTACCAGCTATGGAAAATTTCCAATGCAACTTGAGTCACGCAGCGGGGAAACAAAGTCAAAGGAAGGATGATACTTGACAACTGGAGACTAACCTGGATCTCAAATTCTAGCTAGAAGGTTTGAAAACTGGGTGTGTACCTGGCCTATAGAATAAAACTTAGTTTTAAAGACCACACACACACACACACACACACACACACACACACACACACACACACACACACACACACACACACACACACACACACACACACACACACAAGCATGCAAAAAAACAGACAGGCAGTTGATTTATTGTGCCTCTGGGGTTGACTTTTGCAGACGTTTGGTTTATCTGTAAAGTAAAGTCAGCTCCTGAGACTTTAAATGTGCAGACTATTAGTGAAAACACAGCAAAGGCAGAAAAATATCCTGAAGAAACATAAAAATTGTTCATTTTTATTGATGTGCAATCTGGGCTTTGATTTACCAAAGAATTAAACAGGGTGTTTTGTAGATTTATTTCTTCTTCACAATCTCTTTGCTTTACATAGATGATGCGCTCCAATATATTTGGATGTAAATTATGAGAAATTATGAGCAAACTATTTGGGGGTTTTTAGGAAGCTGATACTTGAAAACAGCTTGGTTTTCCTTCTGAGTTTGGATTGTGCTTTTTAACGCACAGATGCTTGTGTGCCACGTGGGGAAAAAAAGGCGTGGAGCGCTGCCAGGAGACGAGCTTTCCAAGAGCTTTAAAGGTCGCCACCTGACAGTTGTCAGCAGGCTCTTCCTGTCCTCTTCTCTTTCCTCACCCCTTTTATTCGTTCTTTTTTTGGGGTACCTTTGGTTGGCTTCTGGCTTTCTTTTCACATCTTTTGTTCATCCTGCTTGCTGATGTGGATTCTGACCTCAGCTCTGAGCGGAGGTGGACAGATGGACGATCACACAGCCAGAAGTGGTTGTGCATCCACTGGAGCTGGAAAAGAAACCCAAACTGAATGCTCTCTTCAGCCCTTGATATGCTAAAATAACACAAAGCTGCCAGGTTTGAAATCTGTGAACTGATTTTTTTTTTTTTTGTTTTAATTTGGTATTTTGTTAGCACTTCCTCATGAGATGTTTGCATTTTAGTAAAGAAAGACAGAAAAATATATGGATTGCCACACCTAAATGATACAAAAGTTGATGTCAGTACATCTGTAAGTGTGTATATGTCACCAGTGGAACAAATGTTACATGTAGTTTTATCGCTGACATTTCACCTAAGGATTAACATGAAGGACAAGCAGGACTGATGTGTGTGTTGGTGTATCGGAAGTGCAAAGCCATTAGTTCAGCTTTATTCCATCTATTCAGATATTTTCTACATCTGGGACTTAATAAATACCAAGTGTCACTGTGTGTGCAAGCTTCGTAAAGTGGGCTGAAATTATATTGTTACACCCTGATTTCAATGCTTATAAGAGGTCCTGTCTCTGGGTTAAATCTGTTCTCAGGGAGTTTGTTTTCAGTTCACTGTACCCAGATTCCTCCGTCTGTGCCAAAGAAATAGCTGAACACCACCACAGGTTTATCATGCTTCCTCAAACGTTTGCCTGCAGCTGCTTAGCAACTGTCCTGAATTCCAGGAAGCAAGAGCACTGTAATGTCAAGAGAGATCAAACTGTCTTAGTGTTGCTAACACTGTATGTGTTTCCCTGTCTGACTCAGCTGGACTGTGAGCGCTGTGTAAGAGTCTGATATGTTACTATGTCCGGACTGGGCAACTGAATGTTTAAGTTATGGGTCAAACGAAAGATGCAAATGGTTTGCTTAACTGTAGTTGACGTGTCTCACATGCTCACATTTTATCTGCTCAGCTGCCACTACACTGACATGTATAACTGCTGCTTTTTATTGACAGAGCATGTAGTGGAAATTTGCTCTTGTAACTGTTCCAATCAGAGTAGGATTACTCTCATTTACCAAGGTCTTTTTTGCATTTTATTTCCATAACATTTTGCCAAAACAGGTACCCTTTATGTGAACTTTTTTCATTAATTTTTAGCCTTTCGAATCACCAGAAATGTAAAAACAAAATTGCAATCTTGATAACTTGTCATAACATATGAAGTTGATATTTATATTTAGGGAAAGCAAACAACTTCTTTGGATAATATGTTCTACTCTGACACAGAGAATGCAATTCATGAGGTTGTTTAGCTTGATTTTGTATTTGTAATTGCAAATGAATCAGGCTGTGTTACAGTAGGGTTTTTGTCTTGATCTGTCAGGGCAAAAATTTTTATACTGTCTTTCTGGTTGGCTGAGATGTGTTTGATGTCCTTGGCCTTTTTTTTTTTTTTAAATATCATCCAAGTGGCATTGGCATAAATATGAAATGGTGCCTTCGCAGCCTTTTGAGTAAGGGCCCCTGCATGATTACAATTGGTAGGGGGGAAAAATCTTAGTCTGGTTCCCTTCATAAGCATTATGTTGCATGAATTATAATAATGGCACCCACAATTGGAGGCAAAACTGTATAAAACTACTGTTAAATAATCTGAGGATCTCTTTACTGACTGCATTGTAATATAATATGCAGTCATTTCAGGGATCCTTAAGCTGTTTTTACATGTTTAGGCTGTTTGCTGCATCCCAAATGCGCTTGTATTTTAGCACATCTGGAAGTGTCACTTTATTTTCGCTCAAGTTATTCAAAGTCTTGGAATAAAACGATGGAGCAGTTGTCATCAACATTAAATGGACATGAGTATAAGGCTAACATTGGGCCCTGGCTCTCTGTAAACAACAACAATGGTGTCATTTTCAGTAAATCTAATGTTTGAGTCTGATAACGCTTGAGTGGTTTATATCGAGTCGGATGACCCAAGTGTTGGTATTGTAGTTCAGAGGTTATTGTCAGTCACATCGGGAGGCTTTGTTTCCCCTCTCCACACATGTAGGCCAGGATTTGTTGGACCAACAGCAACATGTTGATGTGTACACACCACTTTGTTTCCAAGTATCTTGTTACAAAGAAATGTCAAAAAACTTGATGTGTTTGTTTGCACCAAGAATCTGTTCTTTCACCTGCTGCCACTGTCAGAGATACCTGCTGATATTGTTATTACTGCTCATGTAGCCAGGCACAGTTTTCTTTGACAATTTAATGAAGAATAAACTCCACTGAAACAAAATCTCAAACGGAAATGGTTTTTGTTTTTTTTTGTTTTTTTACTGCAGTCTGTGTGAGTTTGAGCAAGCATGTGTCAGCATGCAGGTCATCGCTTGCTGTCTGAACATAAATAACCCCTCTGTTGTCAATATTCACCGTTGTGTCAGTAGGGGTCATGAGTGCACCATAAGTAACAAAACTGGACAACACTTTATAGTTTAAACAATATAAGTACAATTACAGGTTGTCAAAATGTTTAAAGGGATTGTATAAAGTTACTTGGGTGATTACAAATATACAACCAGTGGTGAATAAAGAGGAAGTAGAAGTAAAAATGAAGTAGAAGTCCGGCCATGTTTTTGGATCTGCCGATGCATTTAGAACAGGTGTTTTCACTAACAGGCTCATCTACCTGCAGCAGAGCTGAGCTAATTAAATTCACCTGGTTTAGTGACTGGTTAGAAAGAGCTGCCGAACAGGACTTCTACTTTCTACTTCTACTTTATACACCTCTGTATACAACTGAGGTATAAATAATAGTAATAATGACTGTATACAAGGACACAAAGTCAGCCATTGGAAAAAAGATATTGGAAACGCAGAGCATGTATTTGACCAGCAATCAACCAACATATTGCATTTGAGTAGACTACTTTTAACATTTTCTTTCTTTCTTTTCATTTCTTGCAAATTTACTTGAGACATGCTGGTAATTTTGCTATATTAAGTAACTTTATTTTTGTGAAATGATTTTTTTTTTTTTAATCAATTTATCTATTTATAAAAATGTCATTACATAAAAGAGTTATTTTCTCCCCTTAACATAGTTTATTGTATCCAATGAATACAGATCACTGTGCCTACAGTAAACAGACTTGGTGAATTACATCCGCGCGATCCTATTGGCTGCTGGCCCAAGCTCCGCCCATGAACTGGCCCAGCGCATGACATGTAAGAAAACCTGGGGCTGGAATTGATCTAAGTGGTGCTGCGCGTGCTGCCAACCCTCGTCTGTCCCTGAAGAGTAATTGAGGAGCTCACCTGTGTCATAGAAATGGAAACTAGACAACAAGGTGAGTCCGTCTCGGTTATAACGGTTTTTGTTGTTGTTATTGTTTTTGTTTTATGTGTCTTTTGAAGTGGCGGCGTGGCAGCAATCATGGAGTTGCTTCTGCTTGCTGTTAAAGAGCCGAACTTAATGTTTGCTTCTGCGCAACTTGAGGTGTAAATGAAAATTTGATACAAATTACGAAGTACACCTTACTAAGTAGTTAATGTTAACAGTCTTAATTTTCATGTCCTTTAAAGTAGCGCGTTTTAAAGCTGAAAGATTTGTAATTGAAAAGAAAAAAAAGGTCTTTGGTGGTTTTTGACTGGATTAAGAAGTGATGGCACAGTCATGAAGCTTTAGAGGTCCACAGGTACACACTGGAACTTTGTGCTGCACTCAGACTTCTAGGCTGGAAACTGTTTTTTTTTTTTTTTGTTTTTTTTTTTTTTTTCATTTTTAGCTTTTTCTGAATAAATTCCAGACAGATTACCAATGAAACATGAAATCCGTGAATTCTCCCTGTGTTGTTTTTTTTTGCATGGTTTTTAATTTTGTCAAGTTGACATCTTTAAACTTCTTTGTTGACTCTACGGGAAATGCTGCTTATGAAGTGTGCAGATGATTTTCTAGTAATATATGTGGCACTTACTTGATAAAACTGGCCATGTCTGTTTATCTTATCTGGTAATAAAGGACATTTATTTTCTTTGTTTTCAATGCTGTCAGATCTGCTGTTGTCATGTTTGTGGAGTTGCTTGGTAAAGAGAACAGTTTCCTGACTGATCTTAGGGCATGTTCATGTTGTTTTGAGCCAATATAATATATCGAATAGAGCTATACCTCTATGTGTATTTAGAGGGATAAAAAAAAAAGTGTTTACTCAGGTAAGTAATTGCATTCCAGGCCTAAAAAGCTATCTGTTCCAGCTAACAGGGAGTCAGAGAGGCTGGGTCCAAAGTTAGAGCGAGGGGGAAAAAAAGAATTATTGTTCAGGATGTTTTTCATTCATTATGGAAACATAAACTCTCCAAAAACCTTCCAAAGCTGCTGCCTATAATCCTCTCATGTGTCGTTATAAGGCAATCATTTAAATCTGTGAAATGAAATATTGCAGCTGCAGTGACATGAAGTTGAATCTTCATGTGATGAAGTTGAATCTTGGGTTTACATAGTTTATATGCAGTGCACAGCACAGTATGTACATTTGTATAACTGTTTGTCAACTTGACCTCCAGTTTTGCTTTAATTGATTTTTCCAGCCATATGACCATCCCCGGGCCTCTGATTTAGCATAGCCTCATGACCACTGGGCCAAATGGTAATCTTGTGACCAAAGGTATTTCACCCCCAGAAAAAGCAGGGGGGAGATACTTAGAGAATGGAGAGTTTCGAAGGACGGGGATGTTTAAAAATTAGACCCCACAGCTAATGAAGGGCATAGTGAGTATGTTGATGCAAACGCGTTAAATTTTCTCATCATCTGCTTTGTTCTGTTCAAATGATGCTTTGACATCCAGTATTTTCACACATGGAAATATATGTCACACAAACTGGACTTTTGTCGTTATTACACTAAACTTTACGCAGTGAACTTTTCTTTTGTGCTCTTTTGACCAAAATGTGGAACCAGAAGGAAATGATTGTCAGTGAAACTGACTTTATGCTGGGCTGTTTCCTCCTGTAGCCCTTGAGTGTGGCGTAATAAGATTTCATCTGCAACCAGAGAACTTCCATTGCTTAACAATGTCAGATACGCTGTGTAGATTGTTTTAAAGTTACACAATATCTTTTAAAGAATATTATTAGGGATCAATTAGTTTCTTCTATGAACAAGCAAAAAGCAGGAATGTGGGATATCCTGTTTGAAGGTATCAAGAAGTTCAGATCTGTTTCACAAAGACAGAAAAAACAGATTTCTTGTCCCCATGCAAATGCATGGTCAGAAAAACTGCAAAGGCTCAGGCCTCACTGTGCTCAGCAGGTATAGAATGAACACAGATGGCACATCAAATCCCTGTGTTTGTGTGTATATAACCTGCTTTCTTGTTTCCTTTTACTCTGCTGTATTGCCTCACTGAAGAATTATATTCTAGTGTTCTGAGTGACGCAGTTGTGGACTGGGGCGACATGGGCCCCGGAGAGGAATGGGTTAATTCAGCCACACATGAGGGAGAGCAGGGTAAGATGTGACTCTCCAAGTAAAAACACAGTTAAATCCACAGTGAATCAGAAACCAAGAACAAATGAAAAGGAAATTGGCATTAAAAACTCGCTGACCAATAAAGGAGCAGCGTGCTTAAAAGTTGTCACTTGTAATAAATGGATAACATACTTAATACGATTCAGTGCTGATTTAACAAATGATATGGAGAGTGTGATCTGAGTGAGTAAATAAAGTGTCAGTTCTACTTTATCTAAGTGTTCATTTTTTAATTTTTAGAGCATAAGATATGAGTAAATTTGTAAAATCCGAGTTGTATTTGGTAGCTCAGTTTAAAGGGCCCAATCTTCAGGAAAATGTGTTATTAACCAGCCAAACAGACACGATTAAAACCATTAAATAAAATCAGGCTTTAAAATCTTAAGAAAATGAGTAGTGCTCTCTCTCTCCTCAGACACTACAGACATTATGACCTCTGAATACCACGACTAACAGATCTCAGGTCACATACAATGAGACACACTACTAAAACCATCAAAGCCAAGTTTGTCTTTGATACAAAATCACAAACAAATTTTGGTTATATTTCTTTGATTAAACCATCAAAGTTGTTCAGTTGTGCTGCTTAAACTTTATTGACAGATATGATTGAGTAGAGGGCTTGGCTGATGTAGCAAGTGAGAAAGAAACTCTGGTAAACTGTGCATCTGTTAAAATGAAGCGGCTGTTGTTAGTTGTGATCCTCACCTCTGTATTATGTGCTTTCATACATTGATTGATTGAGTTTTACAGACACTTCCACAAGCCTCAGACTATAGAAGGTGAAAGTAGTCCTGACTTCTTTAAGGCACTTTAAATGTACTCCACTGTGACTTTGCTCAGGTTTGAATCAGGGAATGTTTTGTTCCTCTGGAGAGGAAGCAATTCGGAGGAGCTCTTATGGGGAGGACTTGGCTCCATTGGTGCAAAATGGGGAAAACCTGGACGAATGGGGTAAAACTTCACCACTTGGGCAGGATCAGTGGTGTCACTCATCAGTGTCCCACGATGACAACTGGGTTATGTCCACCACTTGGGACATGCACCTGACCACCACAGGTGAAAAGGGATGTATACTAGAGCCCAGAGAGCAGATTACCTTTTACTTTGGTTGAACATCTAAACCTACAGCTGTCACTGGTAGCATGTTGTTTGTATGTTATTTAGTAATTAGTGGTTTTATTCACTTGGAAAGACACAATTATTCATGTGATGTTGTTAATATAACGATGTAAATAATCTAATGTAATAATATTTTGGGCAAATTCTTTTTTTTTTTTTTTTCTGAAAAGCTAATGCATACATTTAGATTTTAATGCACTCTTCCTGATATTGTACTTGGTCTGAACACAGTAGACCAGAAAACAAAACTAAAACACAGTTAAATAAATAAATAAAGGTTTAATAAATTCAAATCCATTCATTTATGCAGGGTTTATTCAATTTACATGCATACGTTATGTTAGATGTTCAACCAATGTTAAATGTAGTGGAGGTTGTACGTTTGTTTGTGAACAGAGGAACAAACTCTTCATAGTAATGTCCCTGTAGATGCAGTCTATGTAATATGACCTGAATATTTCCATTCTCCCACTTCTCCAGTTTAGTACAATGCTATAGCATAGTGGCATAGAAAGTGACACTTCCAGAGCAGGTTTTCTCAGGACAGCCGAAGCTGTGCATCCTTGATCTAATTTTACCGTTAGCCTCAATATGGAGAGTTGATTTTAAGTCTTAGCATTCTTCACCTACCAGCATACCACTGGCAACAACTGCTGCCAGTAATGTTTCTTTTAACTTCTGGAAACTCTAAAAGTGTTGTTTTGGCTTTGGGCAGCTAATGCCGACTAAAATAAAAAAATTGGTTACGTCCTCTAGATTTGTTCATTTAGTATAAATTGTGTGAATGATCACATGACAGGTCAGCTGGACTTTCAGTTCGAACCTTTGGAAGGAGACGTTTGCTTCAAACTTATAAAAGAGGAAGTCAGTTAAATTAACACTATTACTATTAGTAATACTATACTATATATTATACTATTAATATATATTGAGAATTATATGATTGCATGCCTTTTTTGATAATAAGAAGCGTTAATTTAACTATGACAATATTGTTGCTGCTACTGTAACATGTATTTAATTTTGCCTAAATCTTGTAAAATGTTTTGACTGTTTATTTTATTTATCTTGCATTTTTATGAAAAAAAACCAAAACATAGGTTTTGGATCTTTGAAACCTTAAAGCAAGCCATTTGCCTGCTAAAGCAAAGATGGGCATTCTGAAGAATGAGGATGGAGAAGACGTTAACTTGATAAGTGCAAGTAATTAATATCACTTACTGCTTAAACAAAAGCAGTGCTTACTAAATGCTAATAAGAAATTTGTTTTAGTTAAATTTGAAAGGAGACATTTCAGCATAAAGCAGAGCCATGTTATTTTAAAGAAAACCTGGATGATTATATGTTTATAGACAAACAAAAACTGCATTTGCATTGACTAAAAAGTAACTTAATTTCAGCATGAAAAGCAACAGAGTTGGATCGGTGTGTAAAGGAAGTGACATTACCTAATATGAAATCTGTATGTTCAAAATAAATGCACATCATCAACATGAGAAGGGATTGTAATTTCTTAAAGAGGCAACAAATTATTCAATCAATCCTCAATCCACTTTATTTATACAGCACATTTTATAAACGTAAACAGTTTCCAAAGGGCTGCACAAAATAAAACAATGTTACAATACTAAAATATCAATAAATACAATGTAATAAACTTAAAATCAATCCCAATAAACTGGTAAAAACCAATAAATAATTTAATAAAAATGAAAAAAATAGGCAACAAATTATTAGAGTATTGCTTATGTTCTTGTACCCTACCTATCAGTACCTGGCTGAGCTGTTAAAAAATTACACAAAAAAATCTGAAGCCTAAACTAATATGAGAGCTTTTATCATCTGAGAAAGTCAAACAGGGTGAACATTACATAAACGTTTCTGAGGAAATGCTTTTGGAAATGTTTGTTGTTTGGGTTGTAAGTTTGTTTATTTGAAGAAAAGGAACGATAATTCAGGACATCCCTCCAGCATTTTAACATCTTTGTCATGGCTGTGTAAACAGGAACAAATACTTGATGCACTTTCACATGAAAAGCTTCCATTTCAGCTACATTTGCTTAAAACTCCTACTGTCCTCCTGCAGTGTCATGTTTGTAAAAACAGCTCCTGCTATAGAAAAGCCGACTATATTGCTGCAAGCTGTGCTGTGAGTTCAGTGGTTTGAGCTGTGTTTTTATAAGATACTTATCTGTGTGTGTGCGTGAGTGTGTGTTCTTGTGCTGCTTAGCTTTCCTTAATTTTAGTTTTCAACAGGTTTTTGTTGTAACATTTAGAATTACATAGACAGAAATCAGTCTTTACTGACCCTACTGTTTCCTCATATGTCTTATATGTCTTATAATGCGGCACCATCAAGAGAGAGGACACCTGACTGCAGGTACAGTCGCTTTTCTTTGTTGGTTTTGTTCATAAAATTCTGTTAGTTCAATTCATTTTAGCTTTATTTGTATAGCACCATGACAAAACAATGTAATCTCAGGGCACTTAACAGACACATCAATTCAAGCCAATGCATAATAACTAGTCTAGTTAAGGGAATCAACAGATTGCATTGAATCTTTACTTTGACCCAGTCCTCCATCCTGAGCATGCACAAGATGACAGTGGAAAGAAGAAAACCTTCCTTTTACCAGGAAATAATAAAACCTCTGGCAGAACCCGGCTTAGAGAGGGCAGCCATCTGCCTGGACATTCTCTCAGAGTGATGCAAAACTCATAAAACTCATCTACAGATTACAAGTGTGCACCAGCTCATCTTTCTTGTGTTTTTTGTACACAGTTGTTTTTGTGTTGCTTCGGGATTTTGTTGGGAATCCTTCAGCAAAACAAGAGTCACTGCACTGACTGTTGCTCTCATCTATTTTTATTATTCTGTCTTAATTTTAGTTGTTTTTTTGTTTTTTTTTAGGTAGATGTATTTAAATGTGAGCAGTGATCACAACGAGTTTCATCCAGAGCGATTCCAGATTTAAGGATATGATGAGATCAGCCGTTCGATAAAGGACCACAATGCAGTTGCTTTTGTATAGAGTAAAGAGGAGCCAGATGAAGTGGTTTGGACAACCTTTAGGGATAGCTTATGGATATTCTCCAGGGCAGGTGTTTCCAATGTAAGGAGGCCTTAAAGAACTCACTGGAGAGAATATATATCTCACTTGGTTTGGGAACACCTTATTTTCCCATGAGACAATGTACGTACAATGTGCCTAAGGAATGAGCGTTCACACTGGTGTGACCAGATCGCTGATTAGATGACTGAAAATAGATTGATGAAGTTTGGTTTTACAGGCAGAATTTCTATAATCGTGTTTCTGTCATAAACCTGTTTTACACTGTTTTATTTTCTTTGTTATATCAGACTGATAAATGAATGTTTCTATGGTTTGTGTCTTTTATAATATAAACTTAAATCAAATCCTTCATTCAATTCTGCATGAGCTCAAAGTTCAGTCTGTCCTTTGAAAACTGAAAACATCATGCTTGTGTTAGTGCCCACTGTAGTGTTGGTGAGCAGAGGTAAAGCAAGATAATCCATGTTAGTTAAGCCAGATTAAAGCCCTACAGGCTGCAGCCACATATTGCATAACAATCAGAGACACAGTCAGACGTGGACATAAACACTCAGAAGGCCATGTGGACACAGACACAGTGCCAGTACAGCAGCCTGCAGCATGTACACACAATGTACACCAGTATAGGCAACCAATCTAGAAGAACAGTTTCTTCCCATCATGCTTGAAATAAAAAAAAGCATGACATGTGTGTTTGACTTAAGAAATGGAAGCTGTTTAAAACTGGAAATCACCTATTTTCCTCTAGAAATGCATATTGTTGGAAATGAAATTGTATATTTTTCAAAAATAGATTTATGAGTTTGTTTACTTTGTCAGCTAATACCTACTTTCCATGTACACAAATATGTTAAAGCGTGTTTATGGAGGCTTTTGTGTGTATGTTTTTTAAAGGATTTCTCGACTCTGAACCTCTGCGAGAGGCTGATGAAGAGTTGGTGTCAGAAGTGAATCTGAACAACTCCATCATGACAGAAGAGGAGAGAGAGGAGATCCAACAAGAGCTGGCTAAAGTATGCATGCACACCCACACACAAACACACAAGCAAAGTGCTCCCAATCAGTCCAGTAACATTCAGTGTTTTATGTAGCTTAGTAAGAGTCCCCTTGTTTATCTGTGTGTGTGTCCAGCTGGAAGAGGAGATCAGTACACTGAAGCAGGTTTTATTGTCCAAAGAGAAGCAGCATTTGGAACTCAAACAGAAGCTGGGCATCACTCCTCTAAGTGAGCTAAAAAACAACTTCAGCAGAGGCTGGCATGACATGCAGAGCTCCACGGCGTAAGTTAACGTGTGCATGTGAGACAGAGAGACTTTGAAAGAATGAGCGTTTCCATTTATGTGTCTCAGCAGCATCATGTAAAATGGCTTTTATGTTTGCTGTCAATATCGACGCCCTTCACAGGACACACACGCTTAAAGTAAATACACAGAAGTAGTTGTGGGTTTCTCACAGCCAGCATGAACTCACAGTCCAAAATGAGCTTGTTTAGGAAACAGTTGCATCATGCAGTCACTTAAAAGCATAGTGCTCTGCAAGTTGCTGCAGAGCATGTGTGTGAGTTATAATCTCTTTTGTCCCAACTAAAAACAGACATAACAAACCTGATTAAAACATTGCTTGAGGCTGTTGTTGACCATTAGCAGCAGATGTTTTCTAAATTCACTGGAAATGATGATTAGTTTGTAGTAAATGTGAGTCCTCTACAAAATGAACTCTCTCTGTTCTGTAGTCTGAATTCATTACTTAACTTTTTCTGCTTAACCATTTAGTAAAAGTTAACTGAATTCAAACGACGTTGTGGGTCTTTTTGTCCTGGTGAAAATGCCTTCTGATCATCCAGAAATTTCATGATTTTAGGTGGTTTGAGTAGTTAATCAGTCAGCTTTAGTAACATGCACGAGTATTGTCATCTGACTCCCATTTTTAAAAAAAATCAAGCATATTCTTCAAAATGTTAATCTCTCCCATTAACTTTTTTTAGTCACTCCGTCTGAACAGTAGATAAACAATCAAATTTCTTGATCAGATGGGCAGAGCTGAGCTTTTATCCAGACGTCAGGAGACAGAGAAGAGCAAGCAGATAGTCTCTAAAGGCTGCTTTTCTTATCCAGTTACACTTTGTCCTGAAGATCACTTTACACTCAGCTTCAGTCCTCATCTATAATGAACCAGTGTGACCACAGGAGAGTCAGGTCCTGGAGAAACCGGATAATGAAGTTGCACTGTGTGACTGCATAAAGCTGCTGCGTGTGCGTGTGACAGTGTAAACAAATCCCACTCATCAATGCAAATGGAAAACATGGGACATAAAATAGAAAGATTCCGGTAAAACTTAGTATAATTCATCAAGGCTTAATAAGCTCATTCTATGTCTTTAATCTCTGGATGTCTGTGTGTTTGTGTTTCAATAACAATTCCACATTTATACTGAGTTGCACCTAAACAATATGGCCTCATCTGTTGGTGTGTTTGTCAGCTACAAGAAGACATCAGAGACGCTGTCCACAGCGGGACAGAGAACCTCAGCAGCCTTCAGTAACCTCGGCAACGCCATCACCAGGAAGTTCGGAGACATGAGGTAAGCAATGATGTTGCGTTTTAAAAAGGAATTCCTCAAGTTAGGAATTTCCGAGACTTTCCAAGAGGATATCTTTAAAGGTTTCTACATTTCGTCGCTAAGTTCCTTTGGGGTAAAAATGTTAAGGAGCCACATGGGTTTGTTTTATTAGTGTGGATGAACAGTGTGTGCCTGCAGTGGTTTATCTAATCAAATACTTTCTGATCAGATTTAGCAGTAAGGACATTCTCGGGATTTTTAGCTGAACATCACCATATAGATGCAAGAATCCCAGCTTTGAGGAGATGTCAGCATTTAGGGCTTGTTTTTTTTTGAAGAAAATAGTAATTGATCATTGAATCTTTCCTCTTTTTTTTTTTTTTTTTAAACTGTGTACACCACTAGAAACAATACACAATTCAGCAGATCGTTCTGTGGCATCTTCTTAGTAGCATGTTTAGTGGCGGCATTTGTGGTGGATCGAGCACAGAGTATACCCAAGTTTTTATCTAGTTTTTTGTTTTGTTTTGGTTCTTTTTTTTTTGTTTGCTTTTTCTTTGTCAAGTGTCAGAAATTGCATCTCCCTTGACTTGGCTGCCAAGCAGTCGTAACTAGCAAGCGTAGTAACAGTACTCTGTAGGTCTTTTTGTTTACAATAAAACATGCAAACCTTGCAGCTGAATCCACCCACTGAATTTGGTTGCGCCATTGGCACGTGACGGATTTTCTCCTTCTGCTTATCTCCTAAAAAAGCTCAGCACTCAAAGAGGAGACTGAAAGCTGTCCAAAACCGTTTTGCTTCAAACATTCAAAGATTTTTTTTTTTCAGCGATTTTCGGAGAAACCTGAAGAGCAGTGAACGACTGCCACTTTACTCATCATACTAATTCATTATCAACGTATCTGCACGGCTAACCTGGTTTAACCTGTTGCACCCATCCACCACCCGATGCACTGCACTTGTATCTGTGTCCATCTCTGTGTCACAGAGAGCACAGTTGCAACCCTTGCTATAACCAGTTCAGAAGAGCTTGAGATTATGTAAGACAACATTAAGCTGCTTTCTGAGGGAGCTGAAGGCTCGTGGCAAAGCCTGTCTCCCTCAGTCACTCTCTTCCTCTTGTTGTCGACCTCTGACAAACTGTGTTGCTCTGTGTCTGAGAGGCTGGGAATAAAAACAAGGCTGGGAGGAAGCCTATGTGCGCCTGCATTGTTTCATGTGGAATGAACAGAGCATTTTTTGTGAGTGTGAGTGTGTGTGTGTAATGACAACAGGCTTGAGATTGTGGGTCTGTGTGACCTCGTGTAACAGAAAGAAAGAAAAACTCTTGGAGATCAAGAAACAAAGCTGACTACAGATACAAAAAAGCAGTTTGTGCTTTTAGTATACTAAAGCTTTGGAATTTAAGGCAACTTTTAGATTTTTTTACTTTTAGAGTTTGAAAACACCACAACCAAAGGATAATTATAAAAAGTTTGAAAATTGTGTTCACTGTGTTTGAAAAAAATCTGATTATTACCTCAGTTTTGGGGGATTTGTCTGTTTAGGGTGTGAAATGATCCAAATGAAATGCCTTTTGAAGATTTTATTCTCACACACTTTGTCAAAATGTTTCTGGAATATGGATTATTACAAGAAAACAATATGCAGTATTTCAATCATTACTATATTACAGCATGGCTGGTCTAGAGTTACTGTTGCCGCGGAGGTATGTTCCCACAGTTTGCTTTGCTTTAAATCAGCATGTTTCAGTCTTTTAGCTCTGTTCTTATTTGCATGTAAATTTCCAAACTTTTGGAAACTAATATTTTCTTACATTCAGTTTCCAAGAAAAAAAACTTTCTGCACTATTGTACTGGATATGCTGGTTGTATATCAATCTCTCTGTCCTATTAATTTTTACGTTTTATGTCCTCCTCTTATACTAATCAGTTATTGTCAGATAATGGCCAGAAGGAAGGCGTGTTGCAATATAGGTATACCAAACTCACGTTTGAAAAATAAAACGATTGGAGTTTGAACTTGATAAACTTTTTACTGTGATAATTATAGACATTTTTGCAATAAGATAATGACATCTGGTAAAAATCAATTTAAAGAGATAGAATCCACCTGACTGCACTGTTATTAATGCTAACTGGTTATACTGGGGGGATCTTCCTATAATGTGCAGAAACCACATGATAAATACACACCTGGACATCAGAAATCATTTATTGTCATTGTACAAATACAACAAAGTAAACAAGTGCAGTCCTTAAGTAGAATTATAAAAAGAACAATAAAGAATAATAAATGAATAATAATACCCAGATATAAGCTTATTTATGACAGAAACCCAGCTGTTCTTTGTTTTCTACACCAGTTTATTATTAGGATGAGCTCTGTTTCTGTGTGCAAGTTCTCTTTTAGTGGACTTCTCTTTTTCATCGTTACAATGTCTATGATGTTGTGTGGGTGTGAAGAGGTTGATTTTTCTGTGCTTATATTGTTTAATGTTGGTAGAAAACTTTCATTGTGTACTTTAATGGTTCCTAAATTTTTCAATATGACACTGTTTACTTTGCTTCGCACACTTCCTGTTTCTGAAATAGCTTCATACAACTAGTCTCAATATTTGTGGCAAGCACATTGTGACTGTAATGTTAACAATGCCTTGTCCAAGTGTTATAAAAGCATTTAAAATGTTCTCCATCTCTCTACATGCTTTCCAAGACCCAATGCAGTAGGGTAAGGAAAACATTTTGTCACATCACTAGATCTCAGTTAGATCAGCTGGTGAGGCTAACTAGCTGAGTGGTGCAGTGCAGACTCAGTCAGCTGAAGAAAATGTTGCTGTGCTCCTGCAAGGCTGAATCCAGTCAGGTGCTTCTTTCAGCCTACAATCAGCCCAAATTCATTTTGGTCTCTAAAAAGGAGGGAAAAAAAAGTTGTCTCAGTGAATCATGTGAAACAGATGTCATAAACATCCCCGCATGTCCTGAGATCCAGCAGTGATAAAATTAAGCTAATTCTGGCCAGTAATAAACTGATTGAAGACAACGCAGTTTTTTGTTTTTTTTCTAACTTATTGATCTAATGAATTAAGAAAGATGAAGCTTCATGTGAACACAGCTCTGCATGGTATCATACTGCAGATGTAATGTCTTTTTATCTGTGTAGAGGTTGGAACTGCTTCATGTCTCACACATCTTCAGCTAATTCCCTGTAAGCATCTTGCTAGCTCTTAGTGTTGCTTGTGTGTACTTTGTGCTAATCATTGACTTTTCTCTCACCACGCTCTCTGGAGATAGTTACACTGTCAAACACTCTATGAGCATGCCCACCATGAGGTAACACCCCTGTGTGCTTCTTTGTTTGTTTGTGTGTAAGCTTGTGATCAGAAATGAGCTCTTGACTATTGTATTATTTACGTATTAATGACTTTGTAGTGATAAGGTCATTTTGATGGTCCTGGATGAAATGGAAGGTTTTTTTTTAGTATTAAAACTGTTTGACGTCATGTAACGTTTATGAATCTGTTTAAATAATGCATCCCCCCACCCAAAAAAAATTTGATTAAAAAAAAAACCCATTCATGGTACAAATAGTCATAAATATCCTGATTTAATTAGTGACTGTAACTGCGTTATTTCAGAAGGTTAAGCAGAACATAATTTTGTTAATATTCTAAGAAAAGTAAACAAGATTTCATGTTTTTCCTTCACAGAAACTCTCCCAGCTTCAAGACTTTTGAAGAGAAAGTTGAGAGTACAGTTTATAGTATCAAGGTAAACATTGTGTGTGTATTATTCATTCATGTTGTCCATTGTAGAAATGCAGGCACATGCTTCTTTGGGTGTCGCAGAGCTGAATTCAGTAGAAGAAAATCCTGTAGGAAACATTACTGTTCCTGTGGTGGGAGCTCAGCAGAAGTTGGTGGTGCATTTATTGACAAATGAGAATAGGAATTTCCCAAATTCCAGCTGTACAAACTTTAGAACATCGATTTGCATCCAGATTTCCTTGTCTGGCTATAAAACATCCAAGAAAGTCCTGATAGGGCGTCATCATTTCATTTCTTCTCAACATTAACTGCTAACAAGAATTTGTTGTGGGAAACAAAACAAAAAACAAGAGCAAGAGTTGTAATTTTGTTCTGAGAATAGGATATGAACACTGGATTTTACTAATCTAACCTGAATGTGCAACATCAATATGTATCTCAAGTCTGAACTGCTCACTGAAGGAGATATTTTCGAGCCTCGGAGGCTGATACATGCTGTCAAACCAAGAAAAACAAATATTTGTTCAAACACGTCCCTTGGTAGTTTCACTTATACACTACCAGTCAAAAGTTTGAATACACTTTCCCATTCAATCCAATGGAAAAGTGTGTCCAAACTTTTGACTGGTAGTGTATATATAAAAAAAGATACTTTAAAAGAAAGAGCTCAGACTACTGTGTCCAGGTGAGAAAGAAAAAAACACTATAATCTGTATGTAATTACTATAATACAGTCTGACAGTGAACTTCCTGGTTGTTTGTTTGCAGTGACAGTGTTGAGTTTTTTGCATGGACTCTGTGGCCAACTTTGTTTAGCAATGCTTGTTTATGCAAAAGTCTACATTGTGGAGAAAGACCCTCTTGACTTGTTGAATACTTAATACAAAAGCAGTTATTGTTGAACGCTGGTATCTTGTAAAAGTGCACCACCTTAAGGCTGATTTGTAGCACAGACATTATAGTGCACAGCAGAGAGAGGAAGATTATGCTTTATCTCCATTTGTTTGTCATTACCAGACCAAGGTTGGAGGCGCAGGGACAGGAGGCAGCTTTGAGGAAGTCCTCTCATCCGCAGCAAATGCCAGCTCTCAGGACACGCCCACCAACAACTTGACGGACAGCTCAGAGAGGCCGTGTTAGAGCTGTGCCTGCACCACAAGGCAGGACTCAAGCCAGAAACTGTATATCTGCTGTATGACAGCACTTTTTTGTTTATTTACTCAAAGCTCTGACTGAAATGGTACACGACACTCTCATTTGATCACTTTTGACAATCTTGTGTGAGTCTCATGGCACTTTAATGAAATTCCCTGCAATTCCACAATAGAAGGCTTGACCAAAGTAACTTGTTTGGCTTTTGTTTTTAAATGATCAGCACAGCTATTTGTAAAAGCAGACAAGGGTTAATGAGATCTCACCAGGAGACTAATGAATGCAATGAGACTTTCATGTCTTTCTACATTTACAGGCACTCTCAGTGGACTTCACGTTATGATAAACGTCGCCTGTGCTCCAACCAGCAGTTGCATCATAAGTAACATAAAAGATGCAGGATGAGCAGATTTGTTTTGTTAATGACAAGTAGAAACTCCCTTGTTGGATCAGCAGAAAGTCATCAACACAGTTACCACACTGTAGAGTAATAAACTACATTTTTTTACATTGTAACACTTGATGCTGTGCAGAGTTGATTTCATTCCATGTAAACGGGGTGAAATTTATACATATGATCATTTATTGGCTGAATGTCAAACCCCACAGATGACATGGATACACATCTCCTGCCTCGTAACGCTGATAGCGTTGATATTTGATCACATGGTAGAATCAACTTCTCACCATGAAGCATGACAACTGTACATTTATGGAGTGTAGTGAGAAAGCATTAATATATTAACATTTTAACTGCCAACCAATCCTTAGCTTGATTTTTAACTCTTCCTGCTGCAATGTGAATCATTTTAATACTACAAAAACTGCATGATGTCACTTTCATTTATGACAACTTCACGTTTCTGTTATCATGTTTTGTCTGTGTGTCCTCTTCATAACTTCTCCATCAAAGTAACATTATGTCTGTAGCATATCATCTGTATCGCATAGTCTTCATGTTTTCTTTCATGTGCTTAACAAATGTAAAGGTGCCGGTTCGGAATATTTTATTAAAAGTTGCATCGGAAATAAACGTAATAAAAAAAGGAAATTTTGAGGTAAAACATACATTGCTGAAAATTATTCAGATTTTTCACACTTCGATGGTGAAAGCATTCATTCATTCATTCAGGTTTATAACAAACATTTGCAACTTTCAAGTACAGTAAAAGAATGTGTTTAATATACTATTCTGTATTCACCTACTTAATAACCATTTTTATGACTGTTGTATAAAGATTAAAGATTGTTCAACCAAACTAAATATGACATGACTCTTTCTTTTTTTATATTACACTGAAAAATGTGACTAAGCTTTGCTATACTGGAAAACTAAAAAAAACAATGCTTTTGAGTTAAACCATATTTCTACACGCCATCCTCACATTTTATCATCAGTACAGGGATTTTCTCTTGTTCTATACTGTAATACTGTGTAACCTGCTGTTTAACACTGGAATAAAAAATCTGTTATTTACTCAGTAACATCAACTGTTAGATCGAATCATTTCTATTCAGTGTATTTGATAGTTTATACTAATATTTATAGACTTAGATTCATATTGGAACTTGTTATATTATGAAATTATTGCATACCATAGTCATAATAAAAATCAGCTGGTTTTTTTTCTTTAAGTTCCAGCTTTCCATCAATAAGTTCAATCCACAAAAGTTCGATCCTGTGCTTTTTTTTTGTCAGCAAACTCATAATAATAATAAAAAAATTCCAGTGTCTGCTGGTGTATTAGTTTACATAGATCTCGTGTTTCCTTCCAGAATCTTATCAACCAACTGAAGTTTGTCACACAGAGTCAGGAAGTCTGCTCAGTTGCTGAACCATCAGTCTGTGATTCGCCAGACTTCTTTGTGCTTTCAGCGCTGGTCATGTGCTTTCCTCTTTCCTCATTCAAAGAGCTGACCAGCTGGATCACGTCTGGGTGGAGAAACCGACCTAAAGACATGAAAAGTTGTGGTTTGACTAATTAACAGAACTGAGAAAGAGACTATTTAAAGGATGTTAGAGACAAGGAGCGGGATGAGACTAGAGATGTACCTGTGGTGGAGTCGAAGAACTCCTGAAGTCTTCCAGGTGTTCCCTCCAGCTCTTCATACTCGTGAGCCTGCATGATCATCTCCAGAAGGTCAAACTGTTTGACCAGCCTGGCTTCTGGACTGCTCTGAGATTCATATTCCTGCACCACAACCAAAGGATAATTATAAAGGACATGAACATGGCTGCTGTTGATATATAAAAAGGGAAAAAAAAAGAATACCTCCCAAAGTGCATAAATCTCCTGTTTGAGTTCATCTGGCAGAAGACTTGAGAGATGTCTCATTGCTTCCTGAAAAAGAGATACAGGAAACTTTCTTTCTATAAACCATCTTCTGGCTTTTTCTTTCCTTCACTAAAGGTAATGTGTTGAAAGCTGCCAGTCACTCACCTCTTCTCTCCTGTGTTTCTCTGCTTTAGTGATGTTGTCTGATGGAGCAATATCTCCCACGATGCACTCTGCCATGTCGTGGACAAGAGCAAGCTTTATGCACCTGAGGACAGGTGTTTACATTATTTTGGATGCTTTCTTTTCTTTCATGAGAAGTTGTCATTGATCCAAATAAGCATTTCTGAATGATTTACTTTCAAACTTTTTTTTCTGCCCCTCCCCCTACCTGTCTTTGTTTACTGTGGGGTCAGTGATGGTCAGAGACATCATAGCCATGCGGTACATGTGATCTGACACACTCTCAGGTTCCTTCACCTTCCTGTACACCCAGCCAGTTCGTGGTACTCTCTGCAGTTAACATACGCATGCCTCATCATAGCAATACAATCTGCCAAAAATTGAATCATGTCTTACCAGATTCCTCCACTATTACATTTCCTTTACAGATTGAGTTTATCATCAAATTTTTTAAGACATGTTTAAATTAAAAATCTACTACACCAAACATCTGAAAGATGCTGTCTGGTTACAAAGGGACATATTTAAATTCATTACTAGAAGCTCTAGAAACTTACTATTGTTTGAAGTTATTTATTGTAATACTGCATTCGTCGTTCAGATAAGTATATGTTCAATTTATAATGCAATTTAAAAATAAATTTGTGGGAATATATATATATATATATATATATATATATATATATATATATATATATTTTTTTTTTTTTTTTTTTTTTTTTTTTTTTTTTAAAAAAAGGTTTGATCATTGCAAATTATTCTATTCAGCCAATGTTACTTAGCTCCTTCAACGCTATAATTATTTATACTACATTTAGAAGGTCATATCAGTTGTGCAGTACCAACGTGCTGATTAGGCTGAGCGATTTTTAATGTGCAAATGTAGTATATTATAAATCACTGCATATGTTCTTTCAGGTTTGTGGAGAAGTCTTACTTTGAGTTGTCCGATAAGTTTTAAAAACCGAAGCATATTACTCATGCCGTTTACTTTCTCCATGGTAGCTGCCATCACTAAGTCATGAACCGGATCCAGAAAGGCGGGTTTTACTGGTGTCGTAGTTGAAACAGCCGCTAGGTGGCAGCGTTGACAGGACCACTGATTAAAGTGCAACTGTAGAATATTGTGTTATGATATCACTGTCTTTGTGACTAGATCTATTAATTTACACAAGTATATACATTAATGTCCATTAATGAAAGTATATAATTATATAGATTTGTCGTTACTTCACACCGCATCAGAAAACGACATTAAAAAAAAAAAAACATTTACCCACGAAGAAGACATTTTCCCGGAAGTTACGGAAGCGGGAGATTGAAAATAGTAAACAAGCTTGTCGATCGGTTGAGTGTTTGTTTTACTCCAAATATTCACAAAAATGTTGCAAAGAGCACCAAAATTAAAAAGTACAATAAGAGCCAAAGCAAAGAACAACATTAACGTTGGACGGGCGTCAGAAGCGATGGTAGGTCGGTGTTTAGTTGTCTATTTGTTATGTTCGTGGTTAGCGTTAGCTCGCTGCTTAACAACAGTGATATTTTCCTTTGTTTTCAGATTGAACTGCTATTTTTCCTTCTGTTTTCATATTAAACTTCTATTTTTCCTTCTGTTTTCAGATTAAGCAGCTATTTTTCCTTCTGTTTTCAGATTAAGCTGCTATTTTCCTTCTATTTTCATATTGAACTGATACTTTTCCTTCTGTTTTCATATTGAACTGATATTTTTCCTTCTGTTTTCATATTGAACTGATATTTTTCCTTCTGTTTTCAGATTGAACTGATATTTTTCCTTCTGTTTTCAGATTGAATTTATATTTTTCTTTCTGTTTTCATATTGAACTGCTATTTTTCCTTCTTTTTTCAGATTGAACTGATATTTTTCCTTCTGTTTTCATATTGAACTGATATTTTTCCTTCTGTTTTCAGGTTGAACTGCTAACGCTATTGTTCTTGAACAGCCTTGCCGAAGAGGCGAGGGCCAAAGCGTTTGAAGAAAAGTCCACAACGATCAGAGCTCAGCATGTCAAAGCAATTTCTAAGGTAATTTCACTTTAGCTCAAATCTTATTACCCTCCATCACTTTTATATCATTTTGTGTGACAATAGTCTCTCAAATGCCAAAACATGCAAATGTAGGAAACTTTTTTTTTTTTCCAAATAATCATTAAATCATCCAAATTATGAAAATGTGTCATGTCCTTAAACTTCCATTACTGTCACCACTGTTTCATCAGTTTATAGCTTTAATGACTCACTTTATTATCAACAAAGATTAAACACATGTTTAAGTTCCTGTAGTTTCTGAAATTGAGGCATTTACTACTCATAATAATAGTTATGGTCATTAATAATGACCGAGTGAGAATGGCATTGAAATGTCCTTGACTGATGGTCAGCATGACATTTCTCAAGTCAAGTCCATTTAGCCTGAAATTGCCTGTTTGTCTATAGTCGACTATATTAAGATTACTTTGTTGTGCGATAAAGATAATGTGAAAATGCAGCAGACCACTGAGCAAAAACAGGTAATTGTCAACTCAGTCTGTCAACAGCTTGTCCATAACACTGAAATATAAACATTGTAAGCAGTTCTTAATTCAGAAAACGCTGAAAACGTGATTTACAAACCTGTTAGCTGTGATCACATCCAAATGTGGAAGATTCATAAATCCTACAACTCTTTTCCAGATTATGCTCTGTTTCAGTCTGCATCGAGCTAACAGGCATTCATTTCTGAGGGAATTTCAAATATTTCCAAAAACAAGCCTTACAAATAATGGACCACCATCTTTATTTCTTTCTCACCGGACATTATTCGTCTTGGATTGATGAGGCATTTTCCATTTTCAAAGAAATCCATTTCCTCATGTTGAACATTGTGTTTATATTTCACATAATTATTGACAAACAAAGCTACGTGAAAATGAGAATTGATATTTTTCAATAGGTGAACACTGACAATTTTTTTACATTTATTCTTGGGATGTCTTTCAACGACGGTTTTTCACATTGAGAATGCTTGCACAGTTTTAACACAGATGCTCTGTGCCTTTTGTCTCTGTTCCAGCAGTTTCACATGCCCTATGATTAACATCCTCTTTAGAAAACAAAGCAAAGAAAAACAATGTCAGAAATTTTAGAAATAGTTTTAGACATGGCTTCCATCTTGGTTCCTATAATAAGAATTAACAAGACTCAACTGTTGATCTATTTGATTTAATTATGTTTAAATTCAGTCAAATGCAGACATGACCAGACTGAAGGATGCATTTTCTTTTCTCATTTTGTCTTGCACGTGGGCTGACAGCAGTTTTCTTTGTCTTTACAGAAAGTGCTGAAAAAGGCAAGAGGATGAAGCTAAAGAGGACTGTCTGTTTGCTTACTATTATTGCAGAAGACAGTGATGCTGCCTTTGCTTTGTCATGTTCTGTTTTTCTTCTGAAATATGTTTTGCAATTTCCTTACATTGAAAAAAAACTGTATAATTGCCTGTCACGTTTTTTTTTTTCTTCAATAAATTCTTGTGAATTTTTTTTTCAGTCTTATAACCTTAGTTAAAAATGCAAAAACAATAGGAATTCATGAACACATCAATGGTTACAGCAGCCTCCAGGTCTAAATTGATGTTCTAAAGCTGTATTTGTAATAATTGAATGCAAGAATGAACTCTCAAACCTGTTGAAACTTACATCAACTACTTTTTTTTATATAAGTGAAAAGTAAATATTTTCCTACACTTTGGGTTTGTAGCTAATTCTCTGTATGAGTTAAACATCTGTCAGCTCCTGTTTTGTTCTCCTATCGTCTGTTCTGGTCTGTTGTCTTCAGCTACATGCTTCACAGCCTCTTCAAATTCCTCACTTCTTCACACCACAGAGATTATCTGCGCTCTCAGATGATATCCTGCTCAGTCCTTATCATCACGGGGTTCTTCACAGCCAGACATCGGCCTCAAAAAGGGAGGTCAAAAGTTATGTTGTGAAAAAAAAATCAAGCAGTCTACTGCAAAATATGAACTGAATTATTCTGTAAATAGCGACGTCTGCTCTCCCGAAGCCTTGACGACAGATTGTAAACCAAAAGCAGTTTCTGGTTTATATTATGCCTTAAAAAAAAGGGTTGTTTTTCCGAGTGTGTCTAAATACAGCAGGAAAAAGAACTGAAGGTTCATTTACCACGCCTGTATGGAAAAAAATGGTTTAATGTAAAAATGATTACAAGGTTTGAGTCCATGTGTTTTAGATTGGTCTGCAGCTTGCACTTGGTTTTTCTGCCACCTTTGCTTGATGTTGTCCATCTTTATACTTCCCTGACTCTTTCTTTCTGGCAGTTCAGACATTCCTTGGCCTATTGTGGTTATTTTTCCGAAGAATCTGATCTGGCACCCCAGTGAGCATCACCTTGTTGTGTTTATGTTCCCAGTCAGATTTATGGAGGCGTTGGTGGATTTGCAGATCGTTCTACACCTTTCCAGGGCTGGTTTGTCCTGCTTTTCTCCTGGCGATTCAAATATTTTTATATGGAGTCTCTAATCTGATTAGACATCTGCAAAGATTTTTAGAGCTAAAGCAAACTATTTTAGCTGCATGATCTTTGTCTCCTGCCTCTGCATGCAGTATCATTAGTTAGCAGTAATTGGCTTAAACATTTTCACACTCGTGTTTGAAATTCACAGTTTGCATCTACAGATTCATTGGGTGTAGGTTAACAAATGATAAATCTGCAGCATTTGGTTGCACACCCAGAGGATCCCCTTGGGTGATATGTCAACAGATCACGGTTTCCTCTGATTAATTTAAAAGACAGCCTTTTCTGCTGTTCTATGTAGTCCCTTATTGCTTTAAGGGACTCCAATTAAAGGCAGACCAGAAAACACTTTCCAGCTTCTCCTTTTGGCTGCATCTTCTTAAATCCCCTTTTCAAGATAAATCAGCTCCAGTTTAAAGCCCCGTTGCAAATCTCTTGCTGATTCCTCTGCTGACATTTTTCCAGACTAGCACAGAAGTAAAAAAGTTGTTCTGTGATTTTAACAAAGAACACATGTTTTTTACCGTGCTCCCATTTCTCTTTGAGATGATCTGGAGAAATGGCATCATTTGCAAAAAGATGATGCTATAAGAACTGACAGACTCTGGGAAGATTAAGGGCCAAAGCACAGAATTGTGAATAAAGGAAAGAAATACCCAGACAGTGATTCTGCATGGTAGAGGAGTTTGTGCTTGTTTGGGAGAAGAACCACAGCGTTCTCAAAACAGTTGATAATATACACTGGGATGCCAAACGACAAAACTCCTGAAGGACGTTCACTTTCATTGCCATCCAGTGTTTTTCATGGGAAACAAATCCCCTCTAATAAACCCTCCAGGTCTCTCATTTTGGTTTCTCACTGGGAGGTAGACACATCATTCTTTAGCTTTGGTTTTCATTTCATGAACCCATGTCTTCATGGAAAAAACAGAATGCCAGCTTATGGCTTGTGTCAACGTTTGTTTGTTTGCTTGTTTAGGTTTTCCTTAAATTAAAACTTGCTCCAGCACTGTGATGTCATTTGATTTCCAGGAAAGGAAATTTAAAGGCTTGTATTGATGTAGTGATGAATGACTTACAAACCACAGTCGTGTATTTTTTTTTTTTTTATATTAAAATAAAAGCGAGTAAGCAGATATTTTGTTTTCATTGTCACATTCTTGCAATGAGAGGCAAGATCTGCCAATGATTGGAACATGGAGACGCTTGAAGCTTGAGTTGTTGAGTTTCTTCACACACTATGAAGAAGTTGGCAGATTGTTAGCATAATATTCCCTCCTTCTTCTTTGGATGCTGCACCAAAAGTAAATCCAAAGGGAAGCCTGCAATTTTAATTCTAGCTTTAGGGGGCCAAAACTACCCCGTTAGGCAAAGAAAACATTGTGATTTGACTTAAAACATGTATTTTTACAACATGAACCCCACTGCTTTAAAACCAAGACCTTAAAAGTTTCCTTTTTTTTATGAGTAGAGCACAAATTGGCAAAATGAGATGCTTTATGGATGAGCTGAGGTGAATATTTCATTTTGGTTTAGGTGAATGATGTGCTGCATAGAGCATGCAGGACATCATGCAAAGCAGCGTTCATATGACTGCTTCATGTTTTGGTCATAAACAAATCTACTCCTCTCCTGGGTGATATCAAGACATTTCCTTGGCTGTAATGCACGCGTGGAAGTAGCTTCTATTTGCTGGAGGTATCAGGTTTTGTACTGTGGATGTAACAGGGATTGACGTCCACTTTAGATGTCACAGAGATACAATTCCCTGATGAATTTGATGAAATTCCATCCTGAAAGACAAGCTATGGAGACAGTTTTTTTTTTTTTTTTTTTTGTATGGAGACAAAATGAATGTCAACTTGAGAAAACAAATAAGCAGAGAGTATGTAACAGATGAGGATGAATGTTCACAGGAGCTGATTCATCATTTGGAAAGCGTGCTGCTATTAGTCATTTTGTGTTCTGGTTTAGACCAAAAGACACTGGAGACGTGGTAATGGATTAGGAGGAGGGTTTTAAGAGAGAGAGAGAGAAAGAGCGAGAGAGGTAGAGGAGAGTGGGAGTGTGAACTTGAGGGGGGAAAAGTCCGCAGCAGCTTACCCAAACTTTATATTACATGCAGACTGCGATTATCATCTGATGGTTTCTCCTCTGTTTGCATTCTTCTTGTCATTCTGGCAGCTCGAGTGACCTCATGGAATGCACATGGGATTTTACCTCAAGTAAATATCTCTGCACTCAGCTGCCGCGTTACCCAGGCTGGAGCCTTTATGTGGGTCCTTCTGAATGACTCCTGCAGAGAAATGCATTAACTTTATTTTAAAATGTAAGTCATGGGACTTTAAAGCGAGTCATCTTTGCAGACTGGATGAATGCCACGCTGAGGGTGAAGGAAAATGCAGATACCATCACTAATTTGGATTCTACATATAATGAATCTTTCAGAAAGTCAAGACAGCACAAATATCCTAAGATACAAACGTAAGTATTCAAGTATGACTTGCCAAGCCTGATTTTTCAGTACAGCTACAAGGTGTTGTTTTATTTCTTTCAGAAGATAACAGAAAGTGGACAGATACTATATAAAGAAACAATAAGTGTGTCCTTTCAACTTTCAGGGAATAACTTCTTAGATTTCCACTGGATTTTTACGTCTGCACACTAAAAATTGCAAAGCTGTGACCTTCACTCATAAAAGCACAAGTTGCATCAAAATTAGCATGCTTTAAATGGAGCAAAGAATACCAAACACTGTATTATATTGTGCAATAACACGAAAAGTTAAAAAATGTTTTTATAGTTGGACTCAATCAGGCACAACCCCTTCAGTTCTTCATGCAGACACACATAAATATGTAAATGTCACTCCTTTATTGGCCTTAAATCCCTGACAGGTAGTTCTTCAGTGAGCACTGTTTGCCAGGCAGGATGTGTGACATGTTCAACCCTGAATGGCTGCCTGTCCTGTAAACCTCGCCTTTTTTTCCACCTGGAGCTCGATGGGATGCGGCAGAAGGGGACATGTCTATCCTCCTGTCCTCATGGTCACTATGGCGTGCGCTTTCCACACATCAGCACCTGCACCAGTAAGTACAAATGAATACATGTTGGAGTTGTAGCATGACTATTTTTTTATATTTTGAAAGACTGAATGTAATAAATTAAGTCAAAGGTTTGTATGACGCGCTTTCATGATGAAGATTGTCAGGGGCTTTCAGAGATCTCTTACCAGTTGCTTTTTTGGGACATGATTGTACAAGATAATCTATATATTTAATAGAAAACAACCAATAAGTTTGTGCATGATTTTCAATTTATATGGAACCAACAAAGGGTCAAAAATGTGCATATAGCCACTTAGCTTAAAAACCCTTTAGAATACCACATACTGCTTTATCCATTCCACAGCAAGCATTGATGTGTGTTTTCTGCAGGATTAACACATAAGTTTGTATACATTTATACTTTTTGGAGTTATATTGAATAATTATAGGGTCGTCCTCCTCCTTCATAATATCATCCCCCTTATGCATTTATCGAATTTCAAAGGTAGCAAAATGGCTCCAAAACATGACACATTACATCGGTTACAGCAGCAGTTGGAAAAGCTAAATGCATCATCTTTACTGTTCTAAACATTGCTGCTGATCATTGTGGCCAAACAACTCATGTTGTATTTGGACCAGAACTTTTCTAGAGTCAGTCAGTCAGTCATTTTCTGAACCACTTCGTCCAATTAAGGGTCACAGGGAAGCTGGAGTCTACCCCAGCAATCATTGGGCAAGAGGCAGTGCACGTACAGCATGGGCAGGTCCACAGTCTATCACAGGGCCTTTTACAGAGTATTGATGTAAAATGCTGCAGACATAAACTGAATGTGAAGAAGGAACAGGGCTTCTGTCTGTGGCAGTGTAAAACTAGCTGTAATGATGAAAGTGATACTGGTGTTCCAGCAGCTTCCACCTCCTGGCAGGGCTTTTGCTTTGGTGGTTAAGAATTGAAAAAGCATACAAAAATGTTTGAAGTTATGCAGATTTAAAAGAAACTGGTGAAGAACTTGTTTACGTTTTAATATAAGCTAAACCACATGGTCACTCTGCACTGACCAAGGTTCATTCCCATTGGCCTGCAGAGTGCAAGACAGACTGCGCCTCCTGCTTCAGTGAAAATTTCTGCACACGTTGTCATCCGAGCCACTTCCTGTTCAGAGGCAGATGTGAAAACAGCTGTCCAAAAGGGCTGACAGCAAATATAGTTCTGCGAGAGTGCACAGGTAAAACATTATTCCCCAGCATCCACTTGATACATATTGCCCGCATGCATAACTGAGTTTTCAAGACAACACAAGCTGATATCTGTCTGTCTGTTTAGAGTGTCCTGCAGGCTGTGAGCTGTGTGTGAAGAGGAACATGTGCAAGAGATGTAGAGCAGATATGTACCATCTCAATGGTCAATGTTACCACACATGCCCAAAAGGGTTTGAACCAGATGGGGATCTAATGCAGTGTATCCCCCAAAGTGAGACTTCCTTCTAGACTTTTTCGATTAGTCTCTAATTGTTCCATTTCCATTAAAAAAAATTTTTTTTTTTGTTGTCTCCTCAAGTTCATTGTGAGGTTGGAGAGTGGACAAGTTGGAGTCAGTGTGCGCAGAAAAACATCACAAAACACTACAGAAGAGGAGAGGAGACGCGCACACGACAAGTCCTTCAGTCCCCTAGTGTCCATGGCGACCCCTGCCCACATGTGTCTGAGATCAGGAAATGTGCCATCAAAAAGAAAAACAGAGCTAAGCTGTAATGTTTGGAAGCATTCAAACCGGTACTCCTTCAAAAAGTTACTTAAAAATGTTGATCATATAAATGGCAAGAATATGCAGTGAAAACAGCAGATTATCTGAGACAGTTTCACAGAAATGAATACAGCTGAGTGAAATTTGCTTTTATATTTTATACATTGGTGTTTGAATGTAATGTTGCTTCAGCTTATTACTCTCTATAACTTTAAAGGGTTCCTGCATATATGTGAGATGTCATATTAGAAAGATCTTATTAAAAATCCAGTTTTTTTTATAGCCTCAGATTGAAAAATACATATTGTTCATTTCTGATAAAAATATTCTCAGATGCCTTGTGCTGTGATTTGGAGGTACAGATTTAATTTGACACACTGAGGTTGTGTAAAGACGTTTACAATGTTTAATATAATTCTTTAATATTGATTGTTTATTCTTAAAATATTTTCCAGTTCATGTCTTTCTGTCCAGGAACATTTTTTAACATGTCCTTTTTTTCCCCTCTAATGGTATGTTTCATTATCAAAATTGAGGGTCAGTGGACCCCGTCTGCTGTACATACTGTTGATCCCTTTGAGAGTTGTTTTTTTTTTTTTTTATATTATTGTATGAATAAAACTTCAAAAATGATTGAAATGTTATTCTTATGCACCTCTGAGTAGCAGAGCCAAAGGTTTGAAATTTAATTCTACACACAGGCAATGTTGAAGGAATTTATTTATTTATTTATCTATTTATTTATTCATGTATGTATGTATGTCTGTATGTATGTATGTATTTAGTTAGCAACATGCCTACCAGTCACTCAATACCGTAATTAAGAGGCTTGAGAGGTCAAAAGATCTCAGTCATTCCCAGCAAAAATGTACATTTTTTTATTGCAAAAAAGACAACAATTCCTAAAACATGACAATATGAGCAAAAATGCCTCAAAGAGCTCTAAACAACCCAAGTGAGACATAAGATGGTTGGAATATGATGCTACATCAGTGAAAAAAATTTAAATGACCACAAGGAGACTAAATGAAAAGGAAGAGAAGTAAAAACAATGAAAATGTGACAGTTTTTAATTAGACATTTCAAAGAGATGTAAAAACAAACAACCAAGTTAACACAAAGACAACGAAGCGATACAAATTTATGATAAAAAAAGAAAAAAATCAAAACAATGTACAAAAAGCTAAACTACAACAGAAGACACAAAACGTCTGTAAAATTAAACCAGAGATGCATCAGAATCACTAAACTTGTTTGTGTTTTTATATCTTGATTTTTTTTCTCCAAATAAAACAGAACATTACATATTATCCAGCAGATTTACGAGGATTAGTTCATTTAAATATAAAATAATAATCATTTTAGTCCTTATGAAAATAAATCAGACGCTGGATAGTGAATCACGTAAGAGCCACAGTGCGCAGCTGCGTTAGATCGACACAACATGCTGACATGTCTGAGGTCAATCCAGGCGCTCTGAAGTCAGCTTGAGGTTGGACTGCCACTCCGAGCAGGGCTCAAATAACGCAGTAACGTAGTTATTGCTGGACATGTTATTCAACAACCAAATATGAAAGCGGCTGTATAAATATCTCCATCCCCACTTCAGCTGAGGACGCTTTCAGAGGCCTTCTGTGTGCAGGTGAGCATATTCAGAGAAACTAAATGACTAAGTGGCGCATTACTAGCTAAGAGGTTAAAAATATGCTAGGGAATTTCTCCATTTAACATAGAATAAAGGAAGTGTATGTCCTCAGTTGGTTGCTAATCTACATTTAATGATACTTAGAATGAGCAGATGAGTATTCAGCATCGTTGCACAGTTTACAACAACAGTTTATTCAATTTGCAAGTTAGCTGACGTTAGCTTACCAGCAAGCTAATTGAGGTGGGTCCAGTCAAACAGGGAAGGGCCTTTGTTATTTCATTTTATAAGAATAAAGTTATGTAGGAAAAACCAAAAATGCTCATCGTGACTTGAAAGTTAACATATGCACTTGGTAAACCAGATTTAAAAAAAAAAAAAATCAATTTATTGATTTTGGTCAAACATATTACTTATTATTGCTTTTGAAAGAGGGCGTGACTGGGTTGCCAGATCATGTGACAGTATCAAGCTACTAGCTTTATGGGGCGAAAAATAGAAAAGAAAGCTAAGAGCCCCTTGAACTAGCAACTCCGTTTATTAAAAGGGACACAGCGAGAGAGAGAAACAAAGGAAAACAAAAGTTAACCTTTTTTATATGCAAAACATAATAATGATGAAGACAGCATTAGTTATCCATAAGTAAACCTGATATATCAGCAGCAAAGTGTCTGAATTTGTTCCACTACTTTATTTATAGAAAAAAAAAAGCTATTTTCATATATGTATATCTAAATATGTTCCAAACTGCCTGATGTCCAGAAAAAGTCAGTCAGTAAATTAATGACAAGAGCAAAAAGAGTAACATATAAGATGCAGGCTGTTTTTAATGTTTAAAACCCAAAAACAAGTCAGTAAACAATATATTCCTCTTACGTTTATCTGTAGTAGCATCTAATCATGTTTGGCATATATTTCATACCTAATGAATAAGCACATTTTCTATGTTCAAATTGACTGTGTTTCTCATTATCTCTTTTTTATTTGTAGTATATGTTTCCCACTTATTCCCTGATATTGTTAGCAAAGTAGCCAAAGAAACTCACTCACAGTTGTATTTTAGTCTTGCTGACTGTTAAGATGTTTAGTCAAGTGTAGTAGAGGGTCACACAAGTATGCCTTAGGAAAAAACCCTGAACAAGGTCCTTCTGACTACCAACATTTAATGACACCGAATTGTGTTCCCATGTTGTTGTCACTGCACCTTCTAAGTGGTTTGGTATATAAATGCCCAACTGTGCATTAAGCTATCTGTTTCTTTTAAGTCTTCGTTTCTTTGTGTGTGCAGCATGGCAGGCTGTGGAGAAGTGGACTTTTCAGTGAATGCCTCTGCTCCCTCCAAACTCATAGAAGAAGCCAGAGAGGATTCTTCCAGCTCCACCACCCCAGAGTGTGCCATCTGCCTTCAGAGCTGCATTCATCCTGTACGTCTCCCATGTTGCCATGTCTTCTGTTTCCTTTGTGTGAAAGGTGCCTCGTGGCACAGCAAGCGCTGTGCTCTGTGCCGACAGGAAATCCCAGAGGACTTCCTGGAGCGGCCCGTCCTCCTTTCTCCTGAAGAACTGAAGGCAGCAGCTGCAGGGCTGAGCCGAAGTGGGAGCGAGTCCCGGGGAGACTATGCGTGGTACTATGAGGGGCGCAATGGCTGGTGGCAGTATGACGAGAGGACCAGCAGAGAATTAGAAGAGGCGTTTGTGAAGGGCAGGAAGAGCACAGAGATGCTCATTGCTGGGTTTCTTTACGTTGCTGATCTGGAAAACATGGTGCAGTATCGCAGGAATGAGCACGGACGCAGACGTAAGATAAAGAGGGACGTTGTAGATATTCCTAAGAAGGGGGTGGCAGGACTGAGGTTAGAAGCTGAACCCGTCCCCGTCCCTGCTTTACCAGCTGTTCCTTCATCAACAGCAGAACGCATCAACTCAGCTGATGGATCAGACTCTGCAGGCCAGCCACAGTCTTCACCTTTTGGGATTATGGTGTCTCTCCCCCCTGTTAGGCCCCAAACCCTTCTCGGACGCCATCTCCCCAGTCCTCTGTCTCAATCCCCTTCGCCTTTGGAACAGTCATTCTCCCAACTCCTGATCAGCCAGCCAGAGGGGGAAGAAGTGGAAGGATATGGCGAGATGCAAACATATGGGTTTGCATCCGGAAGCAGTGAGAGTGAAGAGGAGAGAGAGTGTGAGCGAGGGACAGAAGGATCGGTGGAGCAAAGAAGAACAAGGCAAAGACCACAAAGAGAGAGCCAGCCAACCAGAATCCCTCCAAGAGGCAGGCCTGCTAGCTCTGCTCTCAACCTCCGCTCTCGCAGTCCTGACGGCCAGTGTACTGTGACAGAAGTGTGACCGGACTGGGACGTAAAGATTACAGGTCTCAAACTTTCTGAAGTGCAAAAAAAGTTAGAAACCAATGTGCATCTTAAAGATCCCTTGAAAGTAAAAAATACCTCTTGTGTTGTTATTTCCACTCACGTGCCAAATTTGTCTCGGTGGATAAATCAAACATCACTGTTGGGTTTGTTATTTTTCTTTAGTTTTGTTTTTTTAGACTACTCATGTCAACTTAAATCGCTCAATTTTAAAGAACATAAGCAGTAAAAGTGGTCACAGCTGTTTAGTTATTTAAACCGTTTCACCTCAGTGCTTCTCTCAGCAGCAATAATATTACTGCCATTATTATTGTTTTAAGAACAATAAATGGTGAAATCTGATTTTTGCCAGAGAGGACACACACATAGGTTATTGATAAATGTTGGAGCATCAATTTGTAGATTAAACTTTGTTCACAGATATAAAATTGCATTTCTTTTTTTGGTCACAGTCAGTCAGAAGTTGCTTCCTCAGTTTGGAGAGCAGAAACCACTCAATAATAACACAAACCTGTACAAAGAACAGGGCAGCAGCAGACCAGCAACTTTTATAGTCTGCAAGGTAAAATAACCGAGTTTCCTCCATGCATTGGCCGTTACCAAATGCAAAGCATGTACTGGCAATGTGAAGTGGTTTTTAAATGATTTTTGTTGCTTTGGTTACCTTGCTGGTCTGAGACTTTGCTTTTATGAGGGCTTACTCTTTACTCTAACTCAGTAATGCTGATCTCACACACACCACAAGCCGGTGATAACATCATTTCCACATCTACTTATGGCCCCAAATTGGCCCTCTGTGGCTGTGTCCCTGCGTCAGTGTGGAAACACATCTGCATGGTAAATGTCCAAAACCACCATCTGTCATTGCCTTTAAATCAGCTGTGTCAGGGTAATGCAGCCTTTTTTTTCAGAGATTCTTTGATCTCAGATCTCTTGAGTTCATTGATCTGACTGTTACTTTCCAAATCTTATTTTTCATCTTTAAAGAAAACAAGAAAAAAAAAATCAGACTTAAATGTAGCACATTTAATGCAGTTTTTAATGCTTTTGTTTTTTCCTTCCTGGTCACTTTTTTTTTTAAAAGTAACTTAATCAGGATGTAACCAGTGACTATTTAATTTGTGTTTTATGTGTATATACAGTATATGTGCATTTACGAAGGCAGAATGACGCCGTATTCCCCGAGTTTTAACGTCTAAGTCTTGTTAGATAATTTATGTTTGTGTCGTGAGTAGCACCGAATGGTGACAAGCTACTGGCAGATCCACTGGAAAGTATGGGTTTATATGTAGAGAGACACATTTGGATTTCTATTTCTTGTCACGGTATTGTCAACAAGGCTGTGACGCCTGTGTGTGGATGAGCTCAGACTGTTTTCACAAGCTATGTATTTCACTTTTGCTTCAGCCGCTGTTTTTGCCATCACTTTCTCACTGTTTGTCTCTCACTGTGTGAACAACCTAGAACTCATTTTTCTCTGTGTGGTGTTGCTTTTGTGTTTTGTCAAATGATTAAAATTGTTTATGATTTAAAAATCACTTGCTGACATATTGATTTGTGTTTTATTTCATTATGTGCTTGAAAGTTTTGTTTATTAAGACAGTGAAATGATCAAAGTTCTGTTACCTGGCCCTTAGGAGACGGCAAGGGCAGAACTGGTCTTTTGTGGATTAGTGCAGTGTGCATTAACAGTCCACAGGGTGTAGCTGTTGCACAGGTTAAGACATTTACTTGTTAAAACCACCTTTTGATCTGAACCTTTAACAATTTAAATGTCCACTTATTTTGAGTAGGCCTGCCAATAGATGAAACAGTAAAAAAAAAAAAAAAAAAAAAGCAGTTCTTTTGGGTTTTTTTGCGCACAAACTTGCCAAATTGTTGGGCTGCATTTTTAGCAGGAGCACACTTTCTATCCATCCATACTGTGTTTAAACATGAAGGTAAGAATTTATCAAATGCCTTTTTCCAAGTTACCGTATCAGCACATTCTAAACCTTTTATTTTAGTTTCCTCTTGTAGAATGTGCTGTAGACAAAAATATGATCGGTGGAATATTTTTTGTGTGCATTATATTGTAAATAGTTTTTTTGTTTTGTTTTGTTTTGTTTTTTCTTTTAGCAAAACTAAAAAAGGCAGCTCTTGTGGTGCAAGAAATAGAATTGCTATAAAGCTCCACTCCTGAAGCTGTTGACATGCTGCATTTGCCAAGTTAAGGAAAAGCACAAGCTCAGTGTGTAGTCGGTCTGTGACTTGAATAGGAATCATGGTTTAATGGGCCAGACTTCAGCCACTTTCTTTGGAGAGTCTCCATAGAACTGTGTTTGCAGCATATTCAGTAATCATGATGACCAAATGATGTGTTTCTCTTTTTGGTGTCATTTACATCAGCAGCCTGTTCAACAGACTATAAATTAAATTTGTGATTGATACAGTTAAAATACATTTCAATAGATTTGGAACAGGGTGGGGTTAGTTGTTTTATACTAATTTTTTTTTTTTTTTCGTCTTTTGCATTTGTGTGACATTCAGTGTTAAAATAAAAAAGTGCCATATAAATAAAGTTTGCTTGATTAGAAAATACCACAATCTTCATTAATGCCTGTCTTCATTCTAAGTTTATGTATTTAGAACGTATAAATACTGTTTTAGCCAACACAGACATATATTTTGAATTGATAAATTATTAAACTCAACACAATTTGGTTTGTTTTTAGAAATATTTCTGTTGTTTTAAAGATCCTTGTCATTATATGCACAAAAGTGATCAAATATATTAGTTGTGAAAGCACAAAAGTATGAAGAAACATGGTGGTAGAAGGATTACAGGGGAGTCACTCCGCAGCAATAGCAGGAAAGGCAAATACAGAAAGTATATTGAATAAATGGTCTAAAAATTGGGCGATCATGACAATCAGTCAAAGCATACAGTCAAAACAAATTGTGGATTTTGTTCTAAGTAACACCTGACAAAACACTGAAACGTCAACTGTAGTTTGACATTGAGCAAAGACACCACATATGTACGTGAATCTACAAAACAATGTCTGTACAAAATGAATGCCGTGGTTTTTACATATGTATATACTTAAGTGCAAAAATGTCTATCGAGCCCACAAGGATTATGTCTAACAAATCCCAGTGTTTATTGGTCACACTATTTTTAACCCTTTAACTTTCACACTCACAAAAAGGCCAGAGAATTTTTTTTTTCTCTGTGTTTTTCTGTTTGTTTTGGTCAAGAATAAACAGAAAAAATGTTGTCTGGCAAATGGTTGAGATGTTAAAAAGAAGAAGTTAATAATAATGTGAACAGTGTAACACAGAAATGACTAAAATTTGAAACAGTAGTGTCATTAAAAAAAACAAAAAAACAAAACACTTAGTTTGGGGTTTTACATACTCAAACCAATTAGCAGAGATGGGTTGGGCAGGTTTAGTCCCAAAAGAAATTTGTAGAAGTGACAGCAAATTTGACTCTACCAAATGACGGACAAGGACCTTAAAGGGTAATTTAGACAAAACATTATTTTATTCATCATTAGAATAATTCACAGAATTTTTTTTTTACTGATTTAAACATCTATTGATGATCAAACATATGAATGAAACAAATATAGTTATGCATTCCCCTTTTCCCTGCACGGGAGTTAGGGTTAAGGTTAGGATTAGGGGTTAACTCTAATCCCAACAGATGGTAACAAAGAAAATGGCACCTTTCACCACACACTCATTAAAGTTATGCAACATTTTATTGCAAAACAGTAAATAATGTTTTTTTTTTTTGTTGTTTTTTTTTTAAAGTATGCTAGTCCTTTCTTATCGACCGGTATTTCCAGTCCTCCACCACCTTTAACTCCTCTTCCATGACTGGAATAGTATTTGGCTTTTCCTTACTTTTTTCTTCTTCTGTGGACAAAACTGTTGACATAGTGCTGGCACAGGAATGCTCAGCTACAAACTTGGAACATTAGTTTCTGACCACACACACACACACACACACACACACACACACACACACACACACACACACACACACACACACACACACACACACAAATACTCCCTTTCATGTTCCAACGGTTATATAAAAATAATGATTACAGCTGATTTAATTAAATAAGTGAACATGGCGCCCTATTTTAAACCTCCACAGCAATGCCTGAGGACGTATCTGTGTGAATATGTGTAGCACAAACCAATATCCACGGTCCTGTTGTGCTTTCTAGTAACAATCAGACTGACAATCTTCCTAATTTGAGACATACATAAACCCATCATTAGCCTACTGTTTGATATTGATTTGGGCATAAAAGATGAAACATTTGACCTATCATGGCAGTCTAAAGCATGCTTACATTATTCATTTATAGCATATGTCATTAATCAGAAACTTCAACTTAGCAGATTGATTGATGTAATTGGGTATAAACTTGCTGCCCTGTTAAATAACTTTTGTAGTTTTATCTTTAGTCTAGTGCAGCAATTATAAAAAATGTTTTTTCCTATGGTAGTCAGCAACACATAATGTAGTGTTACATCAATAATCTGTTATGTAAAATGTAGGGCATCTCGCACCGTGCAACTGACACATTTCATGTGGCATGGAAACAGAGACTGTATTTAGATTTAATAAAAAAATGTGTGGCAAAGCATTTGGTGTGTGCAGTGAGGACACATAGGGACATAAGACACAAAACAACTTGAAGGACAAGGCTGATAATGCTGACAAAGAAATATGCTGAGCTGAAGATGCAGACAACCCAACTTAGTGTCTCATGCGTGCATGCATTATAAGAGGTGTAACCGCCTCTTGTCTGGGAATGCTGTATATGATATGGCCAAACAGTTTCTCAGCTAGACAGACAGACAGGAGACAACACTATATGTTTAAATATGTGCAACATATTCTGTCTGAATGCCTCCTGTAGCCTACTTCACGCAACAGAAAATATACCACCCTGTCTCCAGCACTTCCACAAATAGTTCTGTCACACTCGCATCTTTCACCACCCTGCGGTCCATAGCTGAGCATGTTAACGTGTGCACTGTTTGTTGTCTCATTTTTGTTGATCAAGATAGACTGGTTGTGTCCATCTAGTGAATGCTTGGTATTGTGCAATGATTTATGTGCAAGGGTTTTTTTTTTTTTTTAAGAAGCTGTTTTATTGGTGATCATTTTGATTGGTCAACATATTCTAATAACGCTGTGCATTGGTCCATTGCACTTTTTATGTGACCTCTGTGTTGCAGCTGTGCATGTTTTGTCTATTCATTTATGTACAGTATGTCATCTGTATTTCTTAGCATAACACAGAGATTCGCAGACAGGGTACCTCACTGTTGCAGGAGCCAGGAATGACTTCACTCCTACTGTAACTCTCATCAACCTAACATCATTAGAGCCTATCAAATGACATGCCACCCTAAGCCCGGTGCTACCGAACCATTTATATCAGCCACATATCAGGTTATTACTATGATGCCTAAAATCATAAAGTACAAGGTACACTGCATTTCTAAATACAGTTTGATGACCGCATAGTTTATTTTTGGTTTCTTTGTGCTCTTAAATGAAGTCTTCAGTATGCAAGATTCAGAAAATGGAACATGTATAGTTTTTTGTGTTTCATTCATTTTTAGCATGTGCGTTCTTTTAGGCTAAAAATATAGTGCCTTTCACAACCGTCTATGTTGTCATACAGCACTGATGTGAGATCAATTTAGTATTCAATAACTATATATCCTATTTGCCTTTTGCTAAATTAGAACTTTTGGTATGCAGGCGCTTGCTGGTGCCATGGAGACTGCCAAGAAGCATTCCTTCTGCCACCATAAAAATGTGCTCTGCTCCTGCTACCGATATCCTCTGATTACAAAAGCTTGACATTTCTTGACACATGGCAGAGAATTAGATCAGATGACCACTATAATGGATGGATGATAAACATAATGTTTCTTTCTGTTGTAGTCATGTGTCTAATGTCAACTTCCATAATTGTTAACAAACTCTAACTTATCAACTTATCTAAAGTTGTTTATGGAAGGGAAACATATCAAGAAGGAGATCAGAATTGTCACCGATGCCATCTTCAGCAGAAAAGAATTTTATTGACTTAAATCTAACTTTTATCAGCATATTCCTTCTAATGGAAAAATATATGCCATGGATGGATGGTGCATTAGTAAGCACTGTTACTTTTCAGCAAGAAGGTTCTTGGTTTGAATCTCAGCTCTCTCTGATGAGTTTGCATGTCCTCCTCTATTTGTGTTTGGATTCTCTTAGGCTAACTCCATCCAGCCTGTAAAAATGCATGATAGGTGGCCCTGAACAATGATTAGAGATGGATGTTTTTCTCTGTTGTCTGGGTTGCCCTTATGGTGGACTGGCGACCTGCCCAGAGTGTACCCCACATACCCAGAGGTAGCTGGGATGGGATAGGCTTTAGCAACCCCAAATAGGATT
This sequence comes from Telmatherina bonti, assembly GCF_933228915.1. Classification (NCBI taxonomy): domain Eukaryota; kingdom Metazoa; phylum Chordata; class Actinopteri; order Atheriniformes; family Telmatherinidae; genus Telmatherina; species Telmatherina bonti. The sequence goes on along the minus strand of NC_136614.1, from coordinate 24,321,042 downwards.
AAGTAGTATCAAAAAGAGATCTTAGCTGTCTGTGTGACTAGCATATTTTACTACAAGTATGGCAGAGCTGTCAGAGTATTACTGGAGAATGGTCCAATCTGTATTCTCATAAAATCTCATTTAATTTAAATAAATGGAAGTCATGTTGTTGTTTCCATTTCAGCTTGTCCCTCTGAAGGGGTCAGAACAGCGAATCATCACACAGGTGAAATGGAATCTCTTGCAAGTAACCGAGATATTCAGCTAATTTGAAACCTGAAAGGGACATATTCAAGACCATGTTTGCGACATCTTTAGAAATGAGGCCGTGATGAATGGTGATATGTGAAAAAGCAAATGAAAGCTGAACATAAAACTATAAACATATTGAAGGCAGACTAAAAGAGATGACACCAAACCAAACCAAAATGATGATGCGGATCCGCTGCTGCCCAATGGTAACCCTGGAGAATTTATACTGAGGGATTGAATTACAAATAAGTTGCAGGTGTAGCAAAGTGTAACCGAGAAACAAAAACATGAAGTAAATCCACCAGAATACAGAAAGCAAAGTCGCAGTGAATCTTCAGTTTGTAAAAACTCCATATCTTCCCATTCTCTGCCTTCTCCTTGTGCAGACTTCAGGATGTTTCTATGCTTTAACTGTCAGATCATCCCCCACAATCTTTTCTCAGTCCATTTTATAATCCCCAGAAATAAATTTGTAACGTATCTGTCAACTACATAAAATAACTACAAAATAATAACTTTCAATATTAAAACACATTTATCATCAACATAGTAACTCATAAATTCCACAACATATGACCATAAAAATAAACTCTGTGCATTTAGAATTGTTTTAATCAAACAACTTGAAAATCTCGCAATCAGGCTTATGAATAATTTATTCATCCATCTAAGGTCTATTTCCTTTCTCATTACCTGTTTCTCCATCACTTCCCCTTTTTTTTTTTTTTTTTTTTTTTTTTTTACTGTAACCCAGTCTGACATCTATGAGATGATCTCTGATGTAAATTCATTTTATTTACCATCATGAAAGTATTTAGAGTTTCTGTACTGTCCAGAATAAAATGGTGTTTGTCTTATTCCTGTTGAAAAAACACTGTGGGAACTAAATCACCTTTGCAGTAGATGCAACTATATGAGTAGTTGTGTGTGTGCTTCTCCATTTTTTTGAGGCAATGGGGTAAAGGCCAGCTGAGGGCCATGTAGTCATTCCCAGCTGACCACTCCATTGAGGCCAAATTAAAATTTGCCATTTGTCACACAATTAATAAACTACTATAGTCACCTCTGCCAAGCAACACCAGTTAATCCCACGAGAGCATGCAGTCCTTGTTTTGAAAGGCGACCCTTGTGGATCGCCTTTCAAAGAGGAGATATTTAGGCCATGTTCTATTTTAATTGAGAGGTCTGGAATGTTCAGTGCTTTAGCTCCTCCTGGTTGTCCTTAATGGTTCCATCTCTTGCACTGCTGCACTCATCATGGGTGCATTTGAGATGGCAGTTTCAATGGATGGATGCAGACGCACTGACAGTTTCGACAGGTGGACGAAGATGGAGCAAGCCAGATTGTGACACTAACGCCAATCTATCTAATGAGACGTTTTGTACCAGAACAAGCGGGTGAAAGATGGCTGTGTAGAGTGATTGGATTTAAATGCACATCTATGGTCTAATGGGGTTGACCCTTGAATTCATCATTTTAGCCTTTAATGAACAATGGCTTAGAAATTCATGTGCATGCAAATGATGTAGAGCTAAGGAAATACTGACATTTTATTTATATATTTATTTGCTTATTTTTGATATCCTAAAGATATACCGAGCATCAAATATCCTTGAAAGACAAAAAGACTTACTTTAATAATGCTTTTAGTTGAAAGAAAGGGGGTCGTGTGCATCCAAGCTGTCTTGAAAGCTTGTAAAGGGACATTCAGGAGCAGTTATCATGACAAGGCCGCAAAGCAGCTGTTCATCTTCAGCACGTTTATGAAAGCATGCACTCACATGTCCAGCGCAGGTGGATGCCAATGCAGAGGCACAGAAATGCAAACACCGTAGAGCGTGAAAGTAAGCTAATGTATATGTTGTTTGAGCCATGCAAACATCTCTTCTCTGTTAAGTTTTAACAAGAGAAAACTTGTTACACAAATGCAGAGGGAGACTTGTAAAAAGACCGTGTTAGACAGGTCAAGTTTCAGGTCGTCTGGTCTCTTTTATGTTCAACCTATGAAGCAGGGTGGTCCTGTCTCGGCTCTATTCACATTTTTATCATGCACACAAACACACACACACACACACACACACACACACACACACACATACAGAGGAGGCGCTTTCCTATCTATTTTGAGTCTGCTGAAGTAGCAACTGACACATGCTAAGGATTTTACTGTAGATCTTTCAGCCCATCTCAGGTGAATGACGGTGAATGTCAGGACAGAGAAGCAAGACAGGGACTGAGAGTGCAGGACAGGTGGATGCGGGCGACAGGAGAAAAGAAAGAATCTGAGACTTTCATGTGTTCAACCAATTATTACTATATGCTTTTTACTTTACTCAATCTTGCACAGTTCAACAGGAAAAACAGAAATGTATCATGGGTAAGCTGTGTTATACTCATAGGCTATTTAATAAATATGCTAGAAGAGACGAACGTGTTTTAGGTCAAATGAAAATAGCAGTAAAATGTACATATAAAGATATAATGCAACTTGTGTTGTGACCCTCTAACATTAAGCTTCGCTGCCCTTTTATGTTTAGATGAACTAGATGCAAAGAAAAAGCTCAACATTAGCTTGAATTTCTTCTTTGGTGTACAAAACATTGGACCATCCTTTGTGACAAACACATTGATAATTCTATCCCACAGTTAATGACACCATATTATTATTTTCTGTATATCCTGACTTATTCAGCTCAAGATTAGATTATTGTGAAGATAGGAGGGTAACAATTCATCATTTTTTTCAGCCTTTTCTATTCTCTTCTAGTTGAGCAACCTTGGTCTTGAAATAATATCTTAATTCTTATTGTATTAAAGTGACATGTTAAATCTAATCTCAGTGAAAATAAACTATGAAGCTCCTTCCCCTCATCGTTTTGAACAATTTTCTGGAATTGCTTTTGTTTTCATCCTGACAATACAGTTTTGTGTCTTTGTTATTAAAAGTCCATACCATTTTCCTTGATCTTACTACATTTACCACTGATATCAATGAAAGGTTTTATGTAATATTTTAATAATTTCTGTTTCTTCAAAACTCCACTGTAATCTTAAATATAGAGCTTTAACATTTTCCAACTTCCATCCATTCAGTTCCTGTAGGCGCTTATTACACACAGAAACAAACAACCACTCAGGCTAACACTTACTCCTGTGGAGAATTTAGTATCACCAACTGTCTTTGGACAGCCGGAGGATTGCAGAGTACCCGGAGAGAACCTACCCACACATACAGACAGCAACATGCAATCTCCGCACAGAAAGGCCTCAGCAGAGGTTCAAACCAGCAACCTTCTTGCTGTGACATGATGATGGTAAACATCATATTACTGTGCAGCTCTGTGAGCCAGTTTAAACAGAAATTTTACCTCTTCTGATATTTGTCCAGATTGGGACTGCAAAAGGGTTGTCATCAAATCCGATTTTCAGCCCACGATTATTATGATCAAAAACATGCTTAAAAACAATAATATCATGAGATCAATAAGGAAGGTCCACGTTACCTTGCATTGATTTATTTTTTCTTTTAATTTACTTACTAGGTTCTATTTTATACAAAAAGTCACAATTTTAATTAACATAGTATGATATAATCTTTTGACTTCATAAGCTGAAATTGAATCGCAGTATCATCAACTACAAATAATATTTTATCATCTAAATACCATGATTAACACATTGTTCTGCAGGAAACTAAGAGAGACTGGCACTGTCATACCTCCATGTTCTATGTGGTACAACTGAGGTCAGTTCTCATCTAAGGTGACTGAATCTATTCAATGAGGATTTGATCAGCATTTTCAAAAACCAGCTAAAACTAAAGTTCATTCATTCATTCATTCATTCATTCATTCATTCATTATCTAACCACTTAGTCTGATGAAGGGTCGCGGGGAAGCTGGAGCCTATCCCAGCAGTCTTTGGGCCAAAGGCAGGGTATACCCTGGACAGCTCGCCAGTCCATCGCAGGGCTAAAACTAAAGTTATAATATGATAATTACAACTAGAGTAACTGTGGATTATCTAAAAAAAGATGACATTGAACAATGTTCACTTATTTTTGTAAATACCACATGTATCTATGAACTAGGTCTGTTTATCAGTCTTTCTTCATCCATCCCTTCATTTTCATACGGTTAATATTAACTACCAATGAAACTCAGGCTGCAAATTGATTTATATATTTTTTTTTTAGTCTCATAGAGGTGAGGTCAGATTTAAAGGCAGGCTTTACTCTCATGGGTTCAGGTTTTTAGAGGACAGATACCATCAGGCTGTCTATATACATGTGTGCTGGTACCAGGACGGCAACACATTAATGCATACACACAGACTATAGTAACTCATTCAAAAGGGCAGATCAGCACCTTTACTATGATCAAAGCCTTGACACGAAATGCTGATGGTGCACTAACATCGTAAATATGGCTATAGAGGTTTGTGCAGATGGATCATAAATGTGTTTGTGAGAGAGTATACACATAAGATAGACATATAACACCAGTTGTGTCACTTATCAGGAACTCCAAAAAGTCTTTATTTCGATGAGGTCTCACGCCTCCTCTGGGGGGTCAAAGTGGGTGTGTTAAGTTGACTTGCTGACGTCAAAGAAGCCATAGCTACAGTTCAGCTGTCCGCTCTTGTTGTGCTCCCCTCCTTTCTCCCTCTGTCATCTGGCTGTCGCTGCTCTCATGAATTGACTGCACAGTGGAGGACACGCTGTGCCAAGTTCTGCCATGCAGTGTCAGTCAAATGGGGGAGAATTGACACACAGAGGCAGGGACAATGGGAGTGGAATGAAAGGAGAGCGAATAAGGAGAAGAAAGTATAGTCCTTTATCAGATTTTATACCAGGGATCTTCAGTTTCACAGTTAGTTTATACAGGCAGGGGTCCAGTTAGTAGGGGGCCTGATGAGGACAGCAGAGTAATGGCCAACAGGACGCCTCGTTAAAATTCCACAGCTTGCGGAGGTGGCAACCAGTAAGATCAGTTATCATTTCCACACACTATGAATCTGGATGTAGAGACATGAAAAGAAGACAGACTAAAGCTGGGAAGCAGCTGTGGGCAAAGTAATATCCAGATATCAGTGAGAGAAGGAATTACAGGAATTTTGTCCGAAGATAAAGGAAAGACATCATATCTTTATGACGGAGATAAATCCTTAGTTTGAAAAGGTTTATTTAAAACAGAAAACGACGTGTCTCATTGGTTGGTATAAATAGTGATGGACCAGATAAAAGAAAAATGGCAAAGGAGACAGTGAGGAGAACTATCATCCCACCCCTCCTGCTCTTTATTTATACCTCTAAAGACAGCAGGCTAAGATTTCTGGCACCAAAACACACGTCACGCTTGCTATTTCAGTTGGAGGTGCCACATAGTACCAAGAGGTTGGGTGACAGGGCCGAGGCATCATGGGGCCAAAGGACTTCCGTGAATCCACCTATCCAGTCTTTACATGACATTTCACACGTTTGCCACTACGGCCAAGTTCTCAATATGCGACACACTGAGCACGTGCGTATACAAGTCATAAAACAGCTTGTCTTTTAATGTACTTTTAAACAATGGACATTTTATTTCACCTTGTGTCGCATGCGTGTGAACTTGAGAGCGTGTGAAAGTGCGTTCCTTCACCCTTCACGGGGCAGGAGGTGTCGGCAAGGCCAGAGGTTGTTGATGCAGTCTTATGAGGCGTGAAACACAGAGTGTGAAAAGTGATCTCTGTCTGTGCAGCACATTGGATATCCTGATAATGATGGTTAACACGACTGCTCCTGAATGAACACTGCAGTGTTAATGTACGCCAAAGAAATTATAGCCAGCAAATCAAAGCAATATGTCACAAGTCTAAAAGATGACAGTTTTTATGTAAAAATTTGTATTTATACTTTTCAACTAGATGACATTTTATTGAGTTTAGTGACTAATTGCCTACTTTGCAGAGGCAACTAACACTGTAGCACTTGAGCCGCTGCTGCTGTGGCATACAGGCGTCTGCTTTTATCAGATATAGACCATAGCCATTGCTAATAAGTCATCAACATCCTGAAATGTGAGCCATCATCATGGTAAAAGACAATTCAATGTTGCAAAACAGAGTCAGAGTCTTACATCAAAGAACCTTCATATTTATTACCATGAAAATACATTAAAAGCGTATAAGATTCATCTGTCACAGCTGTTATTTGAACATCGCGGATATATGTTGACATAAAGATACAGTCAAACACACTTGTTGACAATTTGCAAAATGCTGCAAAGAGCACAGGTCCGATTTTAATCTCCCACTGGTGACCAGGCTGAAGTTAGTTCAACGCTGATCGAACACATGAGCATGCACCCTCAAACTAGGGCTGCATGCTGAATTACATTACAAAGAAAACACCTAAATTCAATACAAAAGAAGAAAAAAAAAGATAGGAATTTGGATAAGGCAGGAAAGCAACAATGCATTATGCTGATGTGTTGGCAAAGATCAGGCACAGAGGAACTTTAAAGCTACAGCAACACTGGAGAATGTTGTGGTTGATTTAGTGAACCATCTTTCTGCAGCACTCTTGAAGCAGTTTAACAGAATTGTCCTATTTACACAGAGTTTGCCCGGCAGGATGGGAGCATGCGCGGTTCACATGGAAACCTATCACATAATGACAGTCTCGGGCTGGAGAGAATAGGTAATGAGAGGTCGGTGCCTCGGTGCAGGACTTGGGGTTCTGGTCATGGGGCTTGGGGTACGAGTCAGGGGGCTTGGAGGGCGGTAGATTGGGCCTGACGGGGCAGTGATTCTGGCAGTAGGAGCGCGACTGGCCCATCTGGAAGGAGGTCGTTGGTTGGCTGGCCGTGCAGGGCGAGAGAAGCTCTTCTTGGGCCTGGCTGGGGACAACTCAGCTGGATTGACCTTAGAGAGAGAAGCACAAGGAACATGTAGGTGTGCATCAGAGATCTGCTGATTGTAGAGCTGATGGTAAATAAAGCAGCAGACTACAATTTACCTGCTGTGGCTCCTGTCTGTAAATTGTGTATCCTGTCCTGGGACTGGAGCTGTAGTCGTGTTGGATCTCAAGCATATCCAGCAGCTCAATAAGTCCGTCATCCCTCAAACGGCCACAACCTGGTAACTCCTGCCCCCTCTTGATCCTCTGACTTCCTGGGGAAGCACTTGAAGCCCTGTAGTCCATTTTGGAGTCCACATGTTGGGCTGCAGGCTTCCTTGTTTTCTCCCCTTGAACCAGCCCTCCATCTGTCCCACTATTAGCCCTGGGTCTCATCTTTGGGCTCCCTGGCACCTGTGATCTCCTTTGGGCCTGCTGGGGACTGGGCTGTGACCCTTTAGAACTGCTGTAACATCCCCTTTGATCCTTGAAGTTCAGCCGACTGGAGTCTAATACTAAACCCCGTTCTTGGCTGGACTCTATTTCTGCTGTCAGCGCGTCGGAATCTGCTTGGCTTTTTTGATTAGGCGCACGCACGGGCACCCTGCTGGCAACTCCAGCAGCTCCCAAAGCCCTGCGCTGACAGATAGGAGTGGGACACTTTGCCTCGGGGGCAGAGCCCTGATGGGTCACCACCCCTGATTCGGTGAGCATTTTGCCCTCATTTTCCTGCAGCATGGCTCCAAACTTCCTCAGAACAGAAGGGCTGCTGCATTTCTTGTCTCCTAGGACACCTGGACCGAAGTACTTCCTGTCCTGAGAAGGAGACTCAGCTGCTGTAACTGGGAGCTGTGAGCGTGCTTGTGCAGCAGGAGCGTCTCTTTGTCCAAGAGGCGGTTTTGAAACTGTGCTTTCCTTGTTCGGGGAACGATCTCTGCAGGTGGAGCTCCTCATGTTACATAATCGATTCTTTCTGTTTTCAGTTTCCTCAGGACTGCTCAAAAACTGCTCTCGCCCCAGCCTGTTTGACATAAAACAGATGAAAACCAATGATAAAAAAAAACATACATTTAATCATCATTCTGTTTTAATTCCATATTCCATACAATAAAAACATTTCACCTTTGATTTTCCAGTCGTCTTCTGCTCTCATCCTGGTGTGCAGGGTTGCCCTGGCTCACCCTGATTGTGTCACTGAAGTGCTTAAAGAGATAAATAAATATATTTTAAAACATTTTCAGGATGGCTGATGAGTCTGTCTTTACTGAACCCTACAGAATATCAACTTGAGTCATGATCATCACTTAAAATAGCACAGTTGAATCTTTTCTGATCCGCTCATGTTGCTGTCTTCCATGTGAACCGTTAAAACATCTTCTCAACTGTTCTGTCAGGTGTCAGAAAAGTGCAAGACTTGGGCGATCATGCGAAACGAACTTGTATCTGGTAACCTGTCTGTGTGAGCAGACTAGAGGGCAACTGTAATCAATATCTTCCTGCTAGAACCACAGCTTTGACTCATATCATGTCCACCGATCTTGTTTCTTCAGATGTGCAAATGCCAACAGAATGAGGCACATGGAGGGGAAACCACCTCTACTTACCACGTGGCGAGATCCGTTGTTCTTCCGGCTTATTTGCTTCCCTTTCCCCAAATAATCCTGCAGTAAATCTCCAATCTCTGAGACCCCGTTGGAGCGGCAGTAACTGTAGCCATTCTGATGACTCACAGCGCAGTCGTACCCATCAGCACTGCAGTCGTAGCTGTTACTATAGTGACGTGGCTTGGTTATATTGCCGGGGTGATTCTCACTGCAGTGGCCGGGCACAAAAAGGGCATCGCCATGGTGACCAAGCCCACACTCCAACGAGCTGCCATTTTTCTGGTTGTCACTGGAGATGTCGTTTGCTCCTCTGCGGGCCTGAACTTCATTGTAAAGCTGTAAAACAAAACAAGTAAAAAACATCAAGTTCTTCCCTCCATTTTCCATCTCTTTATCCCTTCACTTTTGTGAGCTAAAAAATACTTCTGCCATGTGTGAGGTTTACACAGCAAAGTCTTGAAAACGCAAAATCACTGCTCTAGCTAACATTTTTTGGTGATTATTCTATTTTACACGACTCTCAGTATCCCATCGCAAACCTTTGGTGCCTCCTTTAGTATCCCCTTTCAGACCGCGTGAGTATGTGTGTGTGTGTGTGTGTGTGCGTGAGTGACAGAGAAACTGTGTGTGTGTCCAGCACGACTGTCACCACATCCCAGTTTAATTAGCTTGTTAACATTTGTCTGTGCTGTTGCTCCAACATGACCAAGAGGTTGCCTGCTGCCAGCAGTTTATTATTGACTACACACACACTTTACACAATTAACAGTCATTAGGGAGCACAAAAACAGTCACAATTTTTTCACTCCTTCCTTTGCCATGAACACAAACTTCTGAATCATGTTTCAATTTTTCCTTAGAAAAATATAATTACTTAAATTTTATTATATTGTCAAAGTGTGATGTCATGTGAAGGCTTTAATAGTGAAAGGGATGGATCAGTGCTTTTTCCTTATAACCTACTGTGTTGTGCACGTTACAGGCCAAATGTTTATGGACACAATAAGATTCATGAGCAAAGTATGACGGAGACTGACGTGGCACATCCCAGCATTCGTATACAAAATCTCACCTCTTCGATTTTCTTCTGGATGTCCTGCAGCTGATCCTCCCACTCTTGCATCTCTGAGTCAAAGTTGTCGGTCATTTCTGGCCTTTCCTGCCCCCACCCCCGGCCACTGCACTCAAGCCCAACCTCCAGATCGATGGCTGCCATGACGCAGGCAGTTCAATGCCCAAAGGCCTTTTCAGATGGCAGTTTCCCCTTTCTCTTGTTTCACTTTCCTGTCAGAGGTCAATGTCGGGGCTGCCAGCGAGGGACAGAAAGGATTGATGGCTTGGGAACCCTACAAACGTCAAATACATAGAAAAAAAAAAAGGGCCCTTTAATTCATCACACACGAAGCAAGAGGGAAAACAGCTTGATTTTTTCTTATTTTCCACATGTTCATATGTAATTTACCATTCTGCTCTATTCTATTCTATTCTATTCTGGTTTTTAGCTGACAGTAAAGCTGCAGCACCGATGAAGTCTTATGTCTGCCAAACTGTAAATAAAACCTTTTTTCCCTTCTATCTTTCGTCCTAATGCATCCAAGTTTATCTTCACTTGTCTCAGCTGCTTAAATCACTTTTATGTTGTTATGCTTTCTACTCACAAAGGTTATATTTACCCCCCTTTGCTTTGGCATTCTTCTCTAAAATTCACAGGCGTATTAGCCTTCAGTAACTCTGCAGCTCACATGGATGAGTACTACATGACAGCACTGGAGGAGGCATTTAGACTCTTGGTCACTTTGACCTCCAGCCTACCTCTGCTACACCTTGCAACACTTGAAGAAAAAAGATATCTCAAGCATGCAGGGAGGGTGTCTTCGGTTCGGAACCTGACCCAGCTGTGAGCACATGGTGTCAGTTGTGTAAGCCTGTCGTTGCTTTTAAACTCATTTGAAACCAAAAGTACAACATCCAGTGATGCAGCACGATGTATTAATGCAATTTATAGATCTGCCCTTCCTTGTACAGAAGCACAAGCCTTAAAACGACTCGGAAATCCAAACTCCGCTCTTCATCTTTCCTCAGAACTTGACATTAAAACTCAACCGTGACATCTCTGATGCTGCATTCAAGTCCACCAATCCAGTCCCGTAAAAGCTGGTGAAACTGGGAGCACTAATAATCAGAATACTGCTTCAGCTAATGTCAATTAAATAAACACATCCAAGTCTTGTTGTTGTTGTTGTTTCCATCAGAATGACAAGTATCCTTGTCGAAGGTGCCCGAATGTCCCAGGCCCCCCACCTCACTTGTGATGCAAGAGTACAGATATTAATAATCTTGTAACTATGCATAGTAAAGTGACTGAATGTCCTGTGGACAAGGGAGGGAGGAGGGATTCAATGCCAGAAGCAAAGACAAGCAAAAACATGGCCTGATCATGACTCAAGTAAAATCTAATGACAAATGTCAAATTAGTTTTAAAGTCTCTGTAGACTTTATCTGAGACGTTTTTAAAGATCAGATCGCTCCACACTGGCCCCCGTAAATAAACAATATTGTTATTTAGGCTTTTATTAAATCCAGTCTTCTTACCTGCCAGTACAGGGAGAAATTCCAGTTTAAAAAATCCTCAATCAAATCTAATCCAGGCGCTCTTCGCTCTGCTGACATTCACTCCTCACGACGCCAGACTGTAAAGTAGGCCTACACTCTCTGCATTGCTTCCACTCACTTTCCCCCCCAGCTGTGTTACGTAAAGCGCCACGGACTCAATTTAAAGGCCCCACCCCCCTTTTCTCCTCCTGACTGTACTGAGGTAAAGTCCTGCGCGTTTAAGCTGAAATGACAAACATCTTCTGCTCCAGCCGGGGTCCCCAGATTTTATACCATCCACCCTGGGCTTTACGTGGGCACGCCTTCGGACTCGGGATCAAATTCCATAATGTCAAATTTATTCCAGCATTTGAGGTCTCGATGGGACGACTGTCGTCACCAGCATCCTGGCTATAATTACTAGGACGCACGGAGCGAGGCAGGGAAAGTGTTTACAAAGCTATTTCAGCTGCTGCCGTCTCTCGGCCAATAGGCTTGTCTGTTGCTACTCTGCTTTAGGATGCTTGGGCAGATTTTGTCTTGTGACCATGTCGTGTTGCAAACGATTTTTTTGTTTATTATTCCGAGGGATGCCAAATGGGTGCGGGTGACACAGTGAGTAACAATGTGTCGCAGTCAATAATATTTTCGTTGATGATAGTCGCGAAATAGGGGTGCCAAGTATGTCTCTAATACATTTTAGTCATGCTGTACATTCTTATATCCATAAATGTATTTTGTGATTCACTTAGCAGGATCTCTGGGATCCGTATTTCAAAACACATTTAGGAAACTAGCCTAGATTTTATATAATCGTTGTAGTTTAATTTTGCAAATGTGCAAAGGAGCTAAATATCCTGGAGCAACTTCAACCAGGGATCTTGTCTAATCTCCCTGGTTTGTATTGACATCTGAAGGCAGTTGCAAATGTCCAATAATCAGAGGCCCTCTTGGGAATTTTGGTGTCCCCACATAAGAAGCTTCAACGTTTAGCACTTGGCGTGATGACCAAAATGACTTCCGAGTCTAAAAGGACCCATGATTACCATTTTTCCACCTGTTGTTTTCCATATTATATCACAAACCCATGTGAGAGTTGAGGAAAGAGGTTAAAGCCCAAACAAACCTTTGTCCTTACTTTACCTTGAGGCAACAACAGCAGCATGGCACAGCAAGTGTTCTGGAAAACAAAGAGAAGATTGAGTTCAGATCCTGCTATGAGCAAAAATATTAATAGCAAAATTTAACTAGAACGTAAAGCAGAGTGGAGTGGTCACTAAAATGTTCATGTCTGACAAATGTATTGAAACTTTAAAAGAGTTCATTTGCTGTTATACCTTTTTATGTTAACTTTTAATCCCCTTAAAGGTGGAGTATGTAAGATTTTCAATATTTTCAAAATAAATTTATAAAATAACTACAATCATGATTAGAAAGTTTTTTGAACATGTAGGGTCCAGTCTGTCCGTATTTGATATGTTATTAAATTACATGTTTAATTAATGACAAATGACAAAAAGCACTTTTTTTTTACTGTTAGGCAAACATTTAAGAAGGGTCTTTGTCATTAATTAAACTTGTAATTTAATAACACATCAAATATGGACAGACTGGAGCCTACATGTTTAAAAAAAAAACTATCTAATTATAATTGTAGTTATTTTTTTAGTTGATTTATTTTGAAAATATCGAAAATCTTACATACTCCACCTTTAAGAACCAAATTCACTGTTACCAGTGAACAGACTGGCGAGGACGTTTGAGGCAGTTGCTCAGTCTTTCAGACGTGCCAGTTTATCTACTAGAGGAAAGCTTCATTGCAAATGTATCATGAGCTGTTATCACACATGCTGGAGATGTGAAATGTTTTATGTGTTGCAGAGGGCTGGCATGTGGGAACAACAATGTTAATCAGCAAGTATTACAATGTGGAAAGTGTCAGCGAATGTGCAGGGATGCTGGTAACATTTGCTGTTTTTTTCTTCTTTACACTCACTTGTTAATAAAATGGATATATTCAGACATACATTGCATCAATATTAGCACAAAAAACAAGCACAGAAGAACATCTGTTCTGAATAACAACTTAAACACGTCAGCCAGTTGTAGCATCTTATTTGGAAGAGATTTGCTTCCAGTAGCAGGAAAGCCTTGAACCTTCCATCAAAACAAAATGCGTGATGTGTATCCTTCAGAGGAACTATTGAATTTCACTCCATAGCTTTTTTTCTAGCTTTGCAAGACTTTTACTTTCGCCTCATGATTCCCAATCCAGATGCACACTTTGGAATACAGGCTAAACTGATGAAAGGGTGAAAGGTCGATGATAAGATACCATTTGTCTGTGCAAAATATGAAGGTTAACATATCACAATCTTACTTTTGTATTTAGCATACATACCTAATAGTGATATTAACCCAAACACTCCAATAAAATTAGCCTGTCTTTGGTTTGTCTGTTCTTTTGTTTGTTTTTTAATGTGAAAATGCACGTAGAGCCTCAACCCTTTTTACACACAGTTGACATTAAGACATTATATTGTTTCAGGACAGCCTCAACTGTCAAGATTATAAATGCTAAAATGATTTAAAAATAATGTCAATATTAATATAGCGCCATAAAGACCAACAAAAAAACACAACAGAATTTATTACTAACAGTAAATTGTAGAAACACACAGAAAAAGTGAGCAAATATTTTCTCATCTGCTATTTCTTTTCCCAATTCTTGGCTTTCGAGAGAAAAACAATTGGCAGGAAGCTGTCTTATTGTACTTTATGGGTCAAACTAGATATTTATTATATAGTAGTGATAGTGATTTTTTTTTTTTTATTATACCAATGTCATAAATAATATTGTTATCATTGTGGCTATACTATGTAGAATCTCTAAATAAACATTATATTTTGTTGATGGACTGTAAACATCATGGATGAGTTATATGTCTGGAAATATCCATAGATCCTTTAAAGGGTAAGCTGTCAATCATGGTTTAGCCCATAGAGTAGCAAAAGCAAAAGTACACGGGCTGCCAATGATGTAGCAGAGTTTTAAGGCTTAATAAAACCTTGTCCTGGTCGTGGAACAGTGGACCAGCTCTATACTCTCTTTGGAGTCCTGGAGGGGGCATAGGAGTTTGCCCAACCAGTCTACATGTGCTTTGTCGACCTAGAGAAGGCATTTGACCGAGTACCCCAGGGACTCCTGTGGGGGGTACTCCAGGAGTATGGGGTACCGGACCCCCTTGTACGAGCTGTCCATTCCCTGTACAACAGGTGTCAGAGCTTGGTCCACATTGCCGGTAGTATGTCAGATTTTTTTCCATTGAGGGTTGGACTCCGCCAAGGCTGCCCTTTATCACCGATTCTGTTCATAACTTATATGGACAGAACTTCTTGGCGCAGCCGAGGTGTTGAGGGGATCCGACTTGGTGGCCTCAGGATTGGGTCTCTGCTTTTTGCAGATGACGTGGTCCTGTTGGCTTAATCAGGCCGTTATCTCCAGCACTCGCTTGAGCAATTTGCAACCGAGTGTGAAGCGGCTGGGATGAGAATCAGCACCTCCAAATCTGAGACCATGGTCCTAAGCCGGAATAGGGTGGATTGCCCTCTCCGGGTGGGGAGTGAGGTCCTGCCCCAAGTGGAGGAGTTTAAATATCTCGGGGTCTTGTTCATGAGAGAGGGAAGGATGGAGCGTGAGATCAACAGATGGATCGGTGCGGCGTCTGCAGTAACATGGACTGTTGTGATGAAGAAGGAGCGGAGCCAGAAGGCGAAGCTCTCAATTTACCAGTCGATCTATGTTCCTACCCTCACCTATATGGTCATGAGCTGTGGGTCGTGACTGAAAGAACGAGATCTCGTATACAGGCGGCTGAAATGAGTTTCCTCCGCAGGGTGGCCGGGCTCTCCCTTAGAGATTGGGTGAGGAGCTCGGTCATCCGGGAGGGGCTCAGAGTAGAGCCGCTGCTCCTTTGCATCAAGAGGAGCCAGTTGAGGTGGCTCAGGCATCTGGTGAGGATGCCTCCTGGACGCCTCCATGGTGAGGTGTCTGGGAGGAGACCCCGAAGGAGACCGAGGACAGGCTGGAGGGATTATATCTCTCGACTGGCCTGGGAACACCTTGGGAACCCCCCCTACAGAATTGGTAGATGTGGCTGGGGAGAAGGAAGTCTGGGCTTCCCTGTTTAGGCTGCTGCCCCCGCAACCCAAACCCGGATAAGCGGTAGAAGATGGATGGATGGATGAAACCTCTCAACCCACAGCATTAAAGTGAATAACTGTGTGATTCTTCCAAACTGGAATAATACACTTCTGTTGTCAAAATGATCTGATACTGGGTCAGCTGGACAAAAATCATGAAAAACTGCATCTCTATTTGTTTAAATATATTGGGAAAATAATCAACTCAGGTAACCTTTTTCATTTCCACCAGAAGAGCTTTTCTGCACAAATAGCCTGGCTTGCATGGATTGCAGAATAATGATGGCTAGTCCTATACAGCACTACATTACTCAGTTTAAATGATAAAACAACATATATTCGTCTAAAACACAAATATTAGACTCCACTTCTAGTCAAATTTACAGTTTTCAAGCAGAGTGCAGAATAACTCACCTTCTCTGAGTGATGCAACATGTTGTGATAATGTAGACTCCAGTGCTGAAGCCAATGTCTGAGTGGCCTTGGCAAGTGCTGAGCTTTTTCTGTGCTTTTGGTTACCTTGGCAACAAATAATGTGGGATGTAAAAACAAAACAAAAA
This sequence comes from Telmatherina bonti, assembly GCF_933228915.1. NCBI lineage: Eukaryota > Metazoa > Chordata > Actinopteri > Atheriniformes > Telmatherinidae > Telmatherina > Telmatherina bonti. The sequence continues at coordinate 24,304,971 of NC_136614.1, read as the reverse complement.
AAAAAATCAACAGCTCTACAAACAAATAAGGGACAATGTGAACTTAGGGAGGTTTATATCACAGAACAAAGAAGAGAGTAAAAAGAAAGACTAGTTTAAAGATGGTGGCATAAGAGAGGGATGAGAACAACACAAGTATGAGGATGAGCAAAATGATGGGCTGGAACATCTTGGTGAAGGAAAACAGGAGTGACAAAAAAATATATATAACAGATGAGAACAAGTGAGAAAAAGAAAGGAGCAGAATCAGTGTTTACTCTTCGGGGACGTTTGGATGCCACCAGTACACATAAAGATATTGGTCCTGTTCTCACCGACAGCGGCTCCTCCGTCTGTCTGTCCTCAAGCCTCGGCACCTCCAGTCTGTCAATGAAAGCTTGCAGTTCTTTTCTAAAGGCCTTCATCTGAGCATTTATGCGATACAACAGTTCGTGTTCCCGGATCCTGCTCCCATCTTCTTCGCCACCTTCCTCTCCTGCCCTTCCAAACATCAAGTCTCCATTTGAAACGTAGACCCTCGCCTCTGAAATGATGGTGGCTGTGTCCGCGATAAGCCTGTCGATGGTGCGAACCAGCCTCTCCGCTTCCACACGGATGTCGATCATCTGCTGCCTCTCACGGAGGCCGCAGCGGCCACCAGGCAGGAAGCGGGCCAAGGTGGAGGAGGCAGCACCCTCTGGTCCAGTTGGGGTGTAGAGGCCACGTGTGGGCGTCATGCTTCGGCTGCTGCCGTTGTTGTTTCTCACCTCATCTGAGTCACTTTCCCCGCCAACAGGGCCCTCGCGTTTGCGGTGAGGTGGAAGCAGGCGAGAGGAGGTGGAGTCCTCATCGCTCTCGCGACGACCGCTTGTAGCTCCACCAGCGTCGCTCTCCGCGTCACTGTCCCGTGGGCTGGGGCGGAGGGAGAGGTGGGAAGCCAGATCATAGCGCTGCATGTTGGAGAGGAGCACACGGTTCTCGTACTGCAGCTGCATTACCTGATTGGGGAAAAAAAGAAGCAAAATTAAAACTACTTTGAGCTGTTTTAGCGATGGAAATAGCTTTTCTAGCTGACCATAACATACCTTTCCACTCAAGTCGTTAATTTGTGACCTTGCAGCTTTCAGTTCTTCCTGCAAAGCATCTGATTTTACTCCATCAATTGCTGCACCTCCTGCTCCTCCCCCTCCTCCTCCTCCTCCTCCATGCCTGGCACCTCCCTCGTGAGTCCCGGCCTTGAAGCGTAACTTGTTCAGCTCTGCAGTCACCCTCTTGTTCTGTTCCTCAGCATCGGCGAGATTTCTCCTCAGAAGCTCCGCCTCGTCTTCCACGAGTTGAAGCTGTTGCCGGAGTTCTGTCAGGTCGTCCCCCAGGCCTCGCCCTCCACCCGGCCCGCCCATCGCTCCACACCCGGAGCTCCCAGCGCCCTCTCCCTCACCGCGGAGGTCGTCGAGCTCGGCCCTCAGGCCACGGTTCTCCACCTGTTTCGAAAAGACGGAGAATGGCTCAAATCACATGAACTTCTCTACAAAAAAGAGAAAAAAAAACATAATGTTGTCTGCTTTTACCTCCAACTCAACTATCTTCCTCCCCAGGATGTTGGCTTCTTCTTCTACCAGCCGAAGCCGTAGCTTCAGCTCTGACTCACGGGTGGTGGGCGGACCCCCAGCCTCCCCTTTTGGATGGGTGCTGTCCAGCTCTCCATAAAAGGAGCGATATTTCTGCAACTCCTGCTCCAGACGATCTTTCTCCTTGTCAATCTTGGCCATCTTCTTCCTCATAAGCACAGCTTCCTCTTTGATGAAAGCTAGCTGGCACTTCAGGTCATCATTGTCCTCCTAAAATCAGAAAGAGAATAAAAAAAAAAAAAAACTGTAGTTGGCAAGAAGAAAAAGATGAAACCCTCCTTTGTCATGAAAGTTGGTTTCTGCAACAAGATGGAAAGATTTCAGAGCGCAGCTTTACGACTGCAGCCTTCTGGAGTTAAGAAGTTGACTCTATTGGGTCAAACAGATGTTAAGATTCATTTAATTGCCAGAGCCTTAATTCTCAGATCAAATTAAAATGTTCTAGTAGCTTAACGAAAATAGCCAACGCTTTCATTGAAAACATTGAGACAAGATAGCTTAAAAAAACAAAAAAATTAAATTACAATATATATATATATATATATATATATATATATATATATATATATATATATATATATATAAATATATATAGATACATACATACATACATACATACGTATATATATATATATATATATATACATACATATATATATATATATATATATATGTACATACATACATACATACATATATATATATATATATATATATATATGTATGTATGTATGTATGTATGTATGTATGTATCTATATATATATATATATATATATATATATATATATATATATATATATATATATATATATATATATATGTATGTATATATATATATATATATACACAGGATAAAATCTATTCCTTAGAGCCCAGTTGGTTTGCAGTCCATAAATACTAACATCATATTATAATATCTGCTATAACGTCTCACCTCAGTTGGAGTCTGCGCAGATTTCTTGTCAACCTTCTGAACGTCTTTGCTTCCTCTTCTCTTTTGAGACTAAAAAAGAAGGATAAATGCATCTTTATCTTCTTTTGTTTTTCATTTTAGGATCATCTGTGATGCTATGTATGTGGGTTGCTATCATTTCCTCTTTAAACTGAGATGCTAAAATTGGGTTGTGATTGATCATTATGTCTTTTTTATAAAGACTACAGGCCATTTTTTGGTGTGTGTGTGCCTGCCTGCCTGCCTGCCTGCCTGCCTGCCTATCTATCTATCTATCTATCTATCTATCTATCTATCTATCTATCTATCTATCTATCTATCTATCTATCTATCTATCTATCTATCTATCTATCTATCTATCTATCTATCTATGCATATAAAGAAAAACAATCAGAGTTTCTTTGGTACTTACCTCTTTGGTTTTATCAAGTTCATTCTGCAGTGCTTGTTTGGTCACCTCCACCTCTATGAGTTTCTGCCTCAGCTTTTCATTTTCATCTTCCGTCTTTGTGCGCTTTTCCTCCACTTTTTCCAACTCATGATGCAGCCTTACCGACACATCCTTAGCCACCTGTAACAAGCACGAAAAGCCTTATAGTCAAGAGAAGGAATATGCTCCATCAATCGTAGAACTGCAAGCCGACAACGCAAACTGATGTAATTCTTTATGTTATAAATGCTCAGAACTATTTAAATCTTTCCAAAGGCACAGAACTTGTAATAAGCATAATGCATGTACAATTAAAGTAATTAGGGGCGAGTCTCCGGTCTAAATTTATACCAAGTCAGCATGATTTGAGAATCAACCTGTAAAAACGGAATATCATCACAGATTCACTTCTGCAGTTTCTCTACCTTCAGGTCCTGTTCAAGACTCCTGAGCAGCTCTTCATCGATCTCTCCCGTCTGGGCGTAACGCAGACGCTTCCTCTCAGCCTTGCGCAGTCGATATTGCAGGATCCGGCAGTTTTTATTGGCCCTCTCCAGCTCTCGCCTCATGTCTTGCAGCTGGCAAGTGTCTTCCTCATAGAAAGTGTCCCGCATCTCCTCCATCTCAGTCCTCATCTCTTCTATTTCACACTAGTTCCATCACAGCAAAAGTGCATGCATATGTCTCAGTTGCAGAATGACACACTTCATTGTACTTGAGTGATTATGGAGCCATCTTTCAAACAAATACACACCAAATAACAAACTTAATTTAAATTTAAACTATTTCTTGATACGGCCTACATGCTGGGTAAACTTCTGATAGTGCAGATTTCCTTCTAAAACTTTAATTTTACTGACTACATCACTGCCAAGATAATCTATAACCACTTTAGCCTCTGCAGCTATAATGTGTGTTTTCCCTTCAGGCCGCCTGAAACATGGAGAATGTTCATCAGACAGATCAACTGATCCTTACTGGTTTATCTCTGTCAATAATGACACAGCAATCACACAAATCTGTGATTAATTTATAGATCCACAACTTAGAAAAACATTTCTTGTCATCTTAGTCAGACGTTTACTCATTTTTAGTGGCCTATAATGCATTTCATTTTTCATGTCTTATGCGTTTTTTTTTTTTTTAAATTGCAGATGCCAGAGAAATTCTACATGTTTATTATCAAACCTTGAGATCTTCGTTTTCCTCCAGCAGCCTCTCCATCTCTTCTTCGAGGGCCTGATCCTGCTGTGTCATGGACCCCGCCTCTGCAGCCGGCTCCTGCTCGCCCTGCTCGGCCTCCACCGAGCCCACGCTGTCCGTTCTGCTTTCCATCTTCGCACTGCTCCTCTTTAATCGCTTCTGCAGATGAAACTGAATCAGCTCAGCCTGTAAGCATCTTCCTCTCCACAAACTCAACCCGAGGCCCGCTCCACAGCCCACAGGAGCGCCGCTTCTCCCCTGCTGGTCGCCTTCCTCCTCCTCCTCCTCCTCGGTGGATTTCCTATGTTTTTCCTCCACAGAGGAAACTCTGCCGGACAACAAACGCTTGCTGACACCGTCTTTGAAGCAGGGTATGCGTAAAGTGGAGCGACGGGACGGTGCTGATGAATGTGCCGGACATTCCCCGACAGCATCCGCCCTGTTTGCTTCGACTACATCAGCCTCAGCACCATCAGGGTGAACAGCTGCTCCGCCGCGGCTCTCGAGCTCCCTCTCTCTTCCGTCAGTCAGTGTCAGCGCCTCCCTCACTTTAATGTTTCTGTTTCTTTCTGTGCAGGAAGAGGATGTTAAGCTGCTTGAGTGTCGGGTAGTTTTCTGGGTTCTCGCCGGTGAAGGAGCCCGGAGCTGTCTCCTCCTCTTCGCTGAGGTTTTGTCTGTTGTTGATGTTAATGTTGATGAAGGATCTGCAGCGCCGCTGGCGGCTGGCTTCATTGTCCTCTCTGCTGAAGTAAATTAAACATGCACTGCTTTATTATCATTAACAGAGATCAGGGAAGATAATTAAGATAAGAAAACTACTTGGTTCAAAGCGAAACATCGTAGCTTGTTTTAAATATCGCATCAATCATAATGTGATGTTTCAACTTGCAGTAGGTGGTGTGAGTGAATCCACCACTAGGTGTCGCTTTTCTCCAGGTACAGGAGTTACTCCTCGTGTTTAAAACCAAAGACCAACTTCACACAAGCCTTTCCCCGAACCAGCAATGATAGACGGCCACACTGGACAACATAACGCTACCTCACAAATACATATGAAAATAATCTAAACCAAAGTATTGTCATGTTTATTTGGACTTACCAAGAGCTCCGTGGTGCTGACATAAACACCGGGCACCACCAGGCACTGCAGGGGAAAGGGTCGTGACGTAAAAGTGGACGTAAAAACCAGGAAGTAAACAAGCATCCCCATGTGCACCCCCACAACCTAGAATGGTGTGTGACCACAGGAAAAGGTGTAACAACCTACATTCAACTACGAAATAATACGACTTGGTCCTCCTGCGAGGACTGCAGCCCAACAGGCTTTCGATGTGTCCCTAAACCAACATACCCTCTCAAATGAATGAGTCATTGTGCAGAACTTCAGACTATTTGATCCATTTAGTTTTGGTCAGGGGGTGTTGAAGCAGAGATAATCTGTGGGGGGTCCTGAGGAACCGAGTTGAATAACCCTGATCTAAAACTTGCAAGACTGCAGCCCTCGATGACTGAAGATGCCAACCCTAATAATAATAATAATAATAATAATAATAATAATAAAACCAAAAAAAAAATTACAGACAATAAAAAAAGCTAAATTTAATTCCTGTCACCTGATATTCAGTGAAAACTGCCGTTATTGGTGTGGAGGGAAGCAGACGGTGAGGACCTCATCAATACAATAGTTGCAGCATGGTGATGGCTGCATCATTCTGTGTGGTTTACTTCTATTGGTTTCAGATAGTTTTTTGTGTGACCTGCCCTCTTTTGTGCTTCGTTAGCTCATCAGCTTTATCAGGGTCAGTCACAGTGCCTTGCTTGTTTCCTTACTATTTGTTTGAGAAGACCACTATCACTTTGAACGGTTTTCAGGGCCCATTTTATTTGTTCATTTCTGTTTACTTATGAGTGATCCCTTTTGGGTTAAAAAAAAAAAAAAAAAAGTATGGACTATATGACTTTGCACTTTTTCTGCATGGACTTTCATGACTTTCATGTCAATCACACACACAGGTCTGTCATTTTTAAATTATGATGGACTCAGTGTTGACTTTTTCTTTTGTAAAGCAGCATAGCTTGCAGTCTACATCAAGGTTTCTGTCAAGTCGAGGAAAAATCCGACTCTTCATCCTTGCTGCTTTATCGGTCACTTATTGCTTTAAAAATGATAATATAATAACCAGGGCCGGATTAAAAGTGCCCAATGTGTTCCAGGGGCCCCCCTTCCTCACTGCAACATGGTGAAAATTGTGAATGATACACTGTGAAACAACATTTCTAACATCTCTTAGCCAGTGGTACCAATAGCAATACACTGGACACTGTGGTGTAACTATCTGGCCTTTATGTACATTTTGTTTCATGTCCAAACTGCTGGTGTTTGCCCACATGGGCGTGGCCCCCTGGGCCTGTGCCCATAATGCCCATTGGATAATCCGGCCTTGATAATAACCAATCAAAATTTTTGGGTCACATTTCACTTGTTGAGTTTCACCTGGGTGGCGATGAATTTCGCTGTCTTTGGAACCCGCCACGTGTGGAGCCAATAACTACTCAAAGTGTATCCTCCTGATCCATTAGAGGGTGCTGTTGATGCACAAAACAAATACTGCACATGCACTGAAGGCAATCTGTTGCACAGACTAAGAGCTAATAAAACGCTGACTGTTTCCACTGCTAGTCTCTCTTAGTCATTTAATTGGTAATGAGATGATGGGTCAAGTTTGTAAGGAATTAACCCTTGTGAACTGACCCTTCACCCTCATGCGTATTGGGGTCTATAGGCCGTCAGCAGTCTTTCAAACTGTGGGACTTAATACATGTGTGGTACTGTTTAATGACAAGGACAGAATTGCATGCTTGGAAATGGGTGGATTTTAATAAATTATTTAATCCCTTCTGATTGCATTGCACAGGGTTACATTTCTATAAATTCTACATTACTGTGCAATTGCTAACGTTGCCATACAAATCCAAGGCAAAGATCCATTTAGTGCATGTGCATACGTTTCTGCTCATTCCTGCAGGAACAGAGGGGGATGCAGGTTATTGTGACCTATGCTAAAAGCCTAGGCCCTTCTGCAATCCTCTTAGTCCCCGGTTTAGATCCCTCTGTGTCCCTGAGGAGGACAAATGCTCCTCCTCTCACTCATCTTATCCACTCTATCATTCACATCTACACCTTCAAGCTTCCTACCTCCACCTGGATGACGTGTAGAGAGAGAGACAGGTGGTGGTTCATCAGGATCAAAGTAAGTGTAAAGTAGTGGAGTGGCATAGACGAATGAGCATGTGGAAAAGGTGTGTGCGTGTGTGTGTGTAAGAAACAGTATAAGTGGAAATACAAAGAACACTCAAAAACTAAAAAAAACAAACAAAAAAAAACAAAACAAAAAAAAAAAATCCACATTTTGACCAGTATTAGTAAGATGAAATTACTCCGCAAAGGTGCAGAGTTTAAGCGTATTTTGAAGAAAAAGAATAAACAAAATGGATGATTCCTAAACTTAACTGCATTAAATGACGGCAACCATCTTTCCTTCCTCGATAGAATTCATAGTTTGACAGGTACCATCTCCAACTGTTGGCAGATTAGTCGAGGCTTCTCTTTCAGTGACCTGCTTTCTTGAGTAACTCATGGAGTGACGTGGAAATAAGCTCTTTTGGAGCTAAAGCCAATTTGCACTCAAAGATTAGGGCAGATCTGTCTGAACAGGCCAAAGACACAGTCTTCCTTTGCCTCTTTCACACACACTCTTTTAAGAGATCTTTCCATCTAACAGATCCTGTAGTGGAGCGAAGAGCAATTAAGGTAACAGGAATGACAGAGAAACAGGAGGAAGTGGGACGGAAAGGCCTCAGTTTGAGACTGCATTGATTTAAGAAGCAAATAAACTTAATTTAAATAGATTTTTTACAAAAGCGGTGACTATTCACACACATGCATGCACAAGGACACACAAGCATATCTGATAATTGTTGACACTGTCTTTATTTCAGTTATATGTGCGGCCAAGAAGCTGTGTCACTTTTTCTTTTTTAATTAGACAACGAAATGACCGTTTGTTTTCTTTAAAAAAAAAAAAAAAAAAAAGCTCTCTTCTGGATATGTTTCCCTTCAGTCCTACGTGGCAGTGAGACAATACTGAGCTGAACTTCAAACTGTTACTTTTGCTCCTCGGCTACATTGCACAGCAAAAATGAAACTGTGATGACACACAAAAATATGTATTTTCACAAATACAATCACAAATTTGCTTAATTAAAAAAAAAAAACCAACCCTACAGTTTTCTCCCAAGTATTTTTAAATCAGGCTCTTAGTTCACAATGGACACGGAAAAAAAAACAGCATGTTATTTTGTAAATGTAGCAAAGTTGGAGATGGAAAAGAAATGCAAAGTCCATGATAAGCTGTGTTGGGAAAATGCTGCATGTGACTGCAAAGACGTTAAATACAGCAGATGGCAAATGTGAGAATTTGGTAATTTCTTTGCTAATTATGTTGAACTCCACTAAGTGTTTGTAAACAAAAAATAATAATAAAAAAAACCCCACCCCTCTGCAATGTTGTTTGTTTGGTAACAGTTACATTTATCAACAGTTTTTTCTTAAAAGCACTAGTAAATAAGTTAGCATATTAAAGACTATTCAAGCTCTCAGATGAAACAATACTGGAATCCAGAGTACAAAAGGTAGATGTGAAGTTTGGTTGTGGATGCTGAGCAGGTTGCAGGTTCTTTCATATTTTGGTCCTATTGGGGTCCAAAAAGACAGTTGGACAGAAAAGCAAGGAGCCTACATGATCAGCATTTCGCTTTTCATGATTTAAAAAAAAAAACATGTCACGCATACAACCAGAACCCCCCCCCCCCAGAATGCTTTACTGGACACATCCACAAATACACACTGCTACCGTCTCAAGTTGGTCCCAAGTCGCATCCATCTACATCACTTTGCAGGGATGGTCATCTTGTTTGAAATCCTGGCTGTCCCTGCCCTCCCTTCCCTCCTCCTATGTCCTCTCTCCACATTAAGCCAGGCGAGCCCCTCTTCTGTCTTCACTCCCGCTTTGCTCTGCCCTTCTTTTGCTTCTTTCCATTTTCCTCAACTTCCTCCACATTACTGTGACCGTTAGTCACAGCAGAAGTGCCGTTTGCTACGTGTTTGCCTGCTTTTTGTGACGAGGGTTTGCGTCTGTAAGCGTGGTAGTAGAAGTTGGCGAAGAGGATGATGAACGTGACAGCATAGCCAATCAGAGCCCACTGCATCCAGCAGGGGAACGGACAGCCAGTGTAAAGAGAGTGGCCGGCATGACCGATGGTTACGTGGAACTGGATCTGTTAAAAAACAAACAAACATAAAAGCAGCTTAAAAATCAGCAAGATGAAATGAAATAACCAATTATCCCATCAAAATTTACACATGGATTTCAAGTTTCCTTCACACACAAAACGGTTATTTAAAGCCACTCCTCACAATTATAACAAATGTAGCTGAAATAAGAAGAAATCAGGAATAAATAGACAAAAATACCTTCAGTGCTTCATGACTGATTTGAACTCTTCCAAATTACATACAGTCGACTATTTCTTATTTGCCCTCCTTATACTTTCCACTCCATTTTCTACATGACAGTGTAATACTTAAAGAGCTACTTGCGTTAAACTAATTTATCTACTTTGAAGCTGATAGTTATATAAAGTTGCTCTTTACTAAAACAGACTTTGAGTCACACTTTGAGTCATTAAACTGGCTTTGTGGCATCATCCTCTCTTTTCTTCTCCTGTTTCTTGCCCTTGATGCAAAGAGACTAAATAGTAAAGAGGGAGAGGAGCTGGCTGCTCCCAGCCTCAACTGATTATCAGATATATATCTAATCAGCTTCAACACCAACTTAAAGCAAATGTTTGGCATGTTTGCAGCTACTCTACTGGCTTTATTTAGATAAGTCAGCTGTTTTCACTTGTTTTTCTTTTAATTAGGAGAAAGCAAGACTTGAAGATGTTCATTATTTAAGTTAAGTTTGTTTTCCAAAACAGGATTTAATTACCCTAACAATAACCAGCATAAGATATTTCTATATCAGTGCTGCATTTCTAAACATAATACCCACCATCTGAATAATGGTGAGGTATTTCTTCCACCAAAGGTACTTCTGCATATGAGGTCCCAAGGCTGCCAGGCCATAGTAACCGTACATGAGGACGTGGATGGAGGAGTTGATGGTTGCACCAAAATATGCTGCAGAGATGTAAGTTTGAAGTTACTTCCAGCCAGCTAACAAGTACATAGACAAGTTAGATTCCTGCAGTTGGATGCTAACATAAATGCTTGTCCTGTTACTCACACTGGCCACCGGGCACCCACTTGATGCCGATCCACCAGAGGATGAACATGGTGCAGTGATGGTAGACGTGGAGGAAGCTGACCTGATTGAACTTCTTCCTCAGTATGAAAAAAACCGTATCCAAGAACTCAACTCCTTTGGAGATGTAGTACCACCAAAGAGCAGAGGCTATCTATAAACACAAAAGGCTCAGATTGAATTACTGCATCTTAATTACTGTGTCTCTTACTTTAACTAATTACTCTACATTAGAAAGTTTGCATCATGACTAACAATCACATCACAGAAAGCTACACATGGAACACATGGTCAGTCATGCTACATTCAAGTTGTATTGTTTCCAAATGCACAAACAAATGAGCCGGATCACTTTTCTGACATTATTTTTAAGAAATATTCTACATGTCTCCTCATGAAATAATCTAATTATGGCACAAAAATCTCTACATTCTATCTAACTTTGAAATATTCTCCCTGTCTGACACACAATATCCAACAAGGCTGCTCTTTAATCCACGGCACTGTTTCATCTCTTATCCCTAAGGCCACTGTGACAGAGCAAAGGCCTTAAGGTAGAGGTGTGGGAGGAGCTTCTGGGTGGCGAGATCAATAACCACACCCTCTTTGAACTAAATGCAGCCAATGCAAACTGTCCATTCCCATCAGCTCTCTGTTGTTTATTTGTGTTACTTCGCTGCAATAAATGATTAGTGCAAAGTTTACACACCAATTTGCTAAATTAAACAAAGTTTTTTTCAGTCTTTAGATTGTAAGAGTGTGTGTTTATTTATGAACTGGCAGACTGGATATGTGTAGATGAACCTGGTGATGTGTGGAAGCTTACCCTGACTTCATTGACATCATTGGAGTAGTTGACAGGTTGACAGAGGTAGCTGTACCCGGCTGCTCTCGATGCTATCAGGAGCTGATGAGAGGTTGCAAAAAAAGTCAGAGGAGGATGCTTTGACATTTTAACTGATTTAGACCGAGCAACAGGTAAAGTAGTGAACACTAATCATTTCTGGTGATCTAGACGAGCAGTGAAAACACCTACGGATGTTAACAAGGACTCAGTATATATATGTTGAAAAGACCCCTAATTTTGTTATTTTACTATTTTCATGTAATATGTGCATCAAAATCTGATGCTACTTTTAACATAGAAGAATGGAGAATATTCTTGTGAGTTTTGGGCCAGATGTTCTGACAATCTTTTTTTTTTTGTTTGTTTATTTATTTATTTTTCTCAAACACATATACAACAAAAACCAGGATGCACATTTGTGTAACATTATACATTGTTTCTTCATTGTATCTTTGATAGGAATGCAGAATTTGAAACAACCTCTTACAAAGGCAATGTAATGAAATTTGTTATTTCATGTATCATTATCATTTTGGTGCACTGACAACCTACCAATCTCATTATCAGACCCACAAAGTTTGTCTTGCAAAACTTTGTTTGTTTCAGTAATTTTAACAAGCTATAATATGTGAATATGTTTTGTAATCCTTCAAATGTACACTTATCAAACACTAACAACCAATATAGCTTAAGGTGTTATCATTTCAAAAGCTGCCAATGCAGGTATTAAGAAAATCTGCGAAAATCGTATTAAGTGGACACTTCTTCGATCTGTGATTTAATACATGTCTTTCTCTGACTGGGCAGCAGCACTGACCTCTTTGGCGATGTAAAAGTTGAGGACCACCATGCTGAAGTTGTAGACTATGAGGGTCTTTCTGAGTGTGTAGGGCTGGCGGTCCTGCATGTATCTAGGCCCCGCCCACAGGAAGATCAAGTACAGGCAGCTGATGGCCAGGGTGGGAGAGGGAGAGGACATCATCGGCCAGTTCTCCACCCTCTTGTCTGGAGGGAAAATGAGTTGATGTTAATGTCAGGAGAAGATGTGTGGAAAAGTAAACAGTTATTATTCAGCACCAGTCTCTTTAGCTGATCCCCAAACATAAACTGCCAACATTAGATAAACACTTTGTGCTTAAAATAAACTATGCTAGATATATTTTAGTGTGAAAGTAAATGGTTGAACATGAACATCAAGCAGCATTTGGTGCTTTTGAAAACCTTTGTTTCTACTGTCTCTTGTTAAATGAACAGACATTCCACATCTAGTATGGGAATACGTTTCTTTTTTATTTTATTAAGTCCCATGAATGTGATATAAATTCTTCAATTTGAAAATTTATTGCTTTTTTTGCTTTACTTTGGTTTAGGTACATACATGTATAACTATATGTATTGTGACAAATACTTCCATAAAGATGATAATGTACATAGCTACAAAATACAGCATGAAACCAGTGAAAATCTCTTAGACATAAATTTAAATTTCCATGTAACTTGTTTGTATTGCATTAAAAAAAACAAACATCAACATTTAATTTGTTCAGTCATTAATCAGCAGTCATTAACATTTAACTTCTATGGTTAAACAGATATTGTAGGATAAAAAACTTTTATATCAATTATCACCCTTTTCCCATCCTTTAAGGGTAATTTTTGTAAGTTTTGAACTTTATTGCGTGTCTTTGATGTTTGTTTATCTGTTTTATTTCTCTACATTTGATCATTTTTAATAAACAGATTAAATGGTATACTGGTCTCATGTGTGTGTCTTAAAAACAAGTCAAAACAGCTTACCTGCTATAGTAAGGCTCCATTTGTAAAACTCTATAGTGTCATTCACAAAATGTGTTACAACCTCCATGGTTCTATCTTTGGTTATGATTATACTGTGAAGAGAGGTAGAAAAGCAGAACACAGTGAGAGAAACTGAAAACTTTCTGTTTGTGCACAGCCTCTACTAAACATGTCGTTCATACTTACAAATATGACATAAAGTTTATAATGTTTGGGTAGTGTATATGAGGGATGTTTTATTTAATAACCTTTTGAGTAAAATCCCATCTGTATGGTATTACTGGATCCAGTTACAATTGTCATTACCTTTACTATCAGTGAGAGCCTCATTTATAACAAAAAAATGTAATACAAGTGTTGTGGAAATTTTATGTTCTCAATTAGATGTTCATATATTTCATAGTCCTAGCATATATTCATTTCTGATTATGGCTTTGTGGGCTATCTGAAAAGGTTATGAAGAACTTAAGCTTAGTTACACATGCTTATTCCCCTTTACAGACATAGCAATGTGTAGAGATCTGACATGACTGCATTCAGACATCTGGGATCTGATTAGTTAGATCACTCTCTTCCTTGAAGAGGGTTACAGCTAACAACAGACATTTCTTGTTTAGAATAACACAGATTAACGGCAGACAATCGATGCCCTTATGCAAGGGTAAAAGGATGGTTCAGCCCGGGACTCAGGTAGAGTATTCCAGACTTCTGCCCCGTCGGACCCCTGGACTGTCTCTCCCAAATTGCAATTTGTATTATTCTGTTCTTTACGTTCTGTTCAATAAACTTTGTCATCTTTTTCACTTCAGAACCAGACTACATTGACAGACTTTTTTCCACAACAGGAAAAAAGTTGCATGCATGTGTGATTATCTCTTTTTTCCAACTTCAATCACAATATAGGAATTGGAAGATGCATTTAATGTAAAAAGTAAAAAAAAAAAAAAAAGAATGGATAAAGTTTTGCAAATTCACCTTCCACCCTCAATGTGAACTACAGCCCAGTCCTCTTTTCATTGCCCCTCTCCGTATCAATTAAGGGATTAAAAAAATGTGTACAGAGGGAATAAAGTTACTCTGTACACTCAGAGAGCTATGCAACTACATGACACTAATTCAGGGAGGTTATATAACAAACAGCTATTATCCACCACAGAGCTGAGAGCTTCTGTCTTCATATTAATCTATTATTAATCCGATGCGTCAGATCAGTTGTCCTTTAAATACTTAATTGCTCAGTATACAGTAACTACTGACTAACAATGTCAACTGCAAGGAAGTGCAGAGCTTTCAATGCAATGCTACCAATGGGTGTCAGGATTAAACAATCTGCAAGGATGGACAATCTTTGCAGGATATCATATGATAACACATCCAGACAGGGTTTTAGTTTGGTTGCAGAGGGAAGCCAGATAAGAGAGGGTTGACTGGGTTTGTGCATGAACAAAAAGACTGGGGCGCATGTGTCAGCAGGTTTCGCTCGGACCGCTCAAGAGGCTTAAATACAATTGATCAACGAGCTTACATGTAGGCCTAAGTACAAATGCCCAACGATCCGCAAACCTGCTTGATGGGTATCTTCCTCCAAGCCCCAAAAAGAAGAAAAAAAAGGGGAGGAGTGGGGGAAAGAAGCACAACTATTGCGGTTTTGGAATCAATAAAAGAGTCCTACTACTGTAGTTTATATTAATGTAAGGTCTAGTAACCAATTAAACACGGTTGAATACTGTATTAATCGTATAAATGTGCGTGGCTTAACAGGTGGGTGATTTAAATGGTCTGAGGGCGACGAAAGACAAGAATACAAATAGCTTACAAATGAGCCACATGGATGAAGGGCTGGTCTGTTTTACTGCACGGCGACCGGTTGTCTAATTAAAGCCCAGAACAACAGTCTAACTTGGAGTTCACACATTTCAGATTCAAAACCTGAACAGGCACTTAGTAATCGTAAAATAAGGAAGTAAAACGCATATAAACAGTGATAAAAGCAAACATATACTTACATCCTTGATATTTAAAAGCGTGTAATAACATCCGGTGCAATTTGATGCCCAACTCTGTCCAGTTACCGCTGCGCTCTTCTTCTGCCTCTTTCTTCTTCTTCTTCTTCTTCTTCTTCGTCTGCAGTTAAAGCTGCTTGGTTTCCTCACCGCCTCGGATACAGTTCAACATTGAACAGCAGATTTGGCAAGAAACTAGACAAGGCAAGTGGAAATCTATAGCTAAGATGGGCCAGCTATGCATGAGGTCCGCGCCGGCCGCTCAGCCGCATCATCTTCCCACAATCTCCTGGACGCCGAGAAGCCAGATGGCTTTGCGCATGCGGAGGTTGTCTGACGTGGGTTGCGTGTGTACGCGCGTCCGCGACAGGTGTTGGCTGCCCTGCTCATTGTGGGTAATTAGCCTATACTGCCCGCGCGTTAATCAGAGTCCCTGAAATCAACTTAACTGTTTAGATATCTAATAAATTCATTATGGCGGTAAGCACGTGAAATCACTAGTCAGGTGACACCAAGTAGACCTACTGCATGGAGAAATCCTATGGCCAATATAATTCTGCTTTATGCTGAGTTTTATGATTATGAAATTATTTTTAAATTATGTTATCATGTAAATCCATCTCAGTTGACTTTAATGGAGATACCTACCTTGCATTTCCGATGTTTGTTTTTTTGTTGTTGTTGGTGTTTCTACAGCCCTTGGTGTTTCAGTGGCATCCTGTTGCTGTTTTGTCAAACTTTCATTTCACATTGTTGGGTTTGCATCTAACAATGGTTCCTTCTGAATCTTACTTTAGAAATTTGTTGCCGTTCATTTGTTATGAAATTGGATGTTTTACATCTTTTTATGTTTTTTTATTGTTAGTTTTGACCTTTTTTTTACCATTGCATATTAAGGTAACATTTCATGCCATGGTAATTTTTTTCCCTCTGTTTTGAAATTATATTTTATTTCTTTGCTAAGATCATTAGTCCACTGAGCCCCATGTCTCGTTTACCTGCAATTTTTTTTTTTTAAATCTTATGTAAAGATATGCACATGCTTCCTACATGCCCTCTGACTCTGACTCTTCAAGAAGCTTTGCCTACATGAGCGATGATCAAAGTAAACTTTGGGACCCTTGGTCTTGGGAAACACAGTGGGGTTTCTGAGAATTTAAATTAAATTTTATAATAAATTTTAGTAGCCTTTTTAAAAAAAAAACAAAAAAAAAAAACTGCTACACAAAAGAAATAAAAATAATAATTGCATGCCATTCTGCCTGTTTGACCTGACTTATTCGTTACTTCTTAACTTATATATTACAACAAGTCCTGTTTAGGGTTGTAAGTCTCAGCTTTCTTGAGGGTTGAAAAGTGAAAAGGTGTGTTTGGTTTATGAACCTCTGGCTTGTATGAGTGAAAAGAAAGAAAAAAAAAAGCCAAGTTCCTGTCAAAGTTATACCACTAGGTGGTGTCAAGCTACCATCAAATCCTCATCCCATCCAATACATCCAAACAGGCTTACTTTGATGCAAGTTGAGCAGAGTTGATTTACTGTTAAAATGAGTCTTCAATCAACTAAAAAGATACTGTAAAAACACAAAGATGGGCTTTCAATGAACATTTCTATAAATGTTAATTGCTTTAAACAACATTCATCTGTTTTCTGTACCAGTTCAGGGCTACAGGATACCAGCTGTAACTGAGCAAACAGTGGTGAATGCCTTTTGATTAAACACATTACAGAGATAAACAGTTGTGCATATCCACAAATCATTGATGTTTATTAATCTCCTATTAGCCTATATGCTTTTTCTTTTGGACTGAAAATAGCTAAGAGAATCCACACATGCATAAGAAGACTATCCCCACCCAAACCAGATTTGAACCAGGAACTTTCTTGCTAGTGAGAACACTAACCACCCCGTCGGGAAGCCCCTGACATAATGTCTAGTACAGAAAGATAATGACTTGCAAGGGAACTAACAGAGCCAACTTCTTTTGGCTCAAAGGTTTTAGAACTGTGCTGTTTATTTTGTTTTTTTGGGTTCCCACTGTCATTTAATGGATTTGCTCTGTTACTTTGCCTTTCCATCAAGAAGGTTGACAGATCCAGTTGGACTGAACTTACTTGGACAAAAGCCTAAAGAGCTGCTACTATCCAAAGCAACAAAGGGGAGAGTTAGGTCTAAGCACTTAGATGTGTCGCATTGTACCAATTTAGATGTAGGATTGTTCAAATACATACATAAGAAAATATAGCAGTAGACGTATACTATGTAGTTATGTATGTACCAAAAAAGGAAAAGCAACATTAAACTCTAATTTTCTATATTACATTTACCCTTATCTAAAAAGAGGCAGATTTGATCTGCTTTTATTCTGACAGAAAGTATATAAATCAAATGGAAAATTCTTTTTCCAGTCTGGATGGACATGCATGAAACAAGTTTTTTTCAGGCACAATTTATTCCACATTGGTAATGGTTCATTTCATGCCTGCAATTGCACTGTATAATTATGGTACTTGTAATTATTTGTTCGGGCAACACAAAACCTCTCATCCCTACAGTTTACAATCCCTAAAGCAGCATCCTCCCCATCAGAGAAGTGAGAAAGCACAAACGTTGGTAAGCGCTGCCACATATGAGGAATGTTTTTTTGTAGGGTGATAGATTTTTGTGCAGTTGGAGTTATTTTAGTGTTTTTCATCAGTAAGGTAACAGCATTCTTCTTACTTTTTGCTGGCTCTTTGGTGATGCAAGTTGAAAGACAGAGAGCTGGTTTGTGATGACCAATCAAAACTTCTTCTTAAGGTTCATGATGTACCACTATGAGACACACAAGTGTACAGATACCAGCCACATTAGGAGGAGGCCTCCCACCTCTGAATGTAGCATATGAATCTGTAGGAGGAATGTTGACCATCTTGTAATTAGAGATGTCATGAGCGCTGACTTTTACTTCCATCAGCCACATCAGGGCAGTGTGGGAGGTTAGACTGGCTGTGGACTGTGGGTGGCATAAGAACACTTAATATTAAAACTGCTCTGAACACTGTTTGGCTCACAATCAGAAGGCAATCTGAAGTGAAGGGGCTTACGTGACATCCCCATCTGGAAAGTGAGTCTGGTTAAGATGTGGTCGCCTTGCCTTGTGGTGATCTAGAACTTGGGTTCTATCTTGGATTTACTTCATAAAAAAAGTAAATGCAAAACTGAAGAGCCGATTAGTTTCCAAGCTACTTGAAAGGAAAATGAGCAACCATCAATGAAAATGCAGCCTTGAAGAAGAATACTAAAATCTTTTTGTGTTTTAGAAATCAAACTAAACAACAATAATAGTGTGATTATAGAATATGCTTTGGGGACTTGATGCTTAATGTATTTTCATGAATGTTTTGAATTTAACATTTGGTAAAACTAGGATGTAAAAATGTAAATATTCTTGCTTAATAGAATAAAAAAGGAAAAATGGATAAAAGTGAAGCTTATGCATAGTATAAGGGGTTTATCATGATAAGTTTTAATAGAAAAAAAAAATCAGAGAAGTAGACACAAACAGAAAGTGCTTCCTGGAACTTATATGTTCTGATGAATTTGACCACATTATTGTAAAACAGGAAGTGCAGCAAAACAAAGGATAGCCACAACTGCAACAGAGTCTTTAACACTGATCTATGATGCACTTAAAAATGATTGGAAAATTTCACTGTTGTAACATAATAATGAGCGATGATTTAAATAAAATAAATTAGTGAATAAAGATAACAAAAACAAGCAGCCAATATAAGAATGGTCATTATTTCATGCTATGGCTCTCGGTGGAATGCTTTCTGTGCTGTTGAAGAAGCCTCTGCCTGATACGACCCTAACTGATCTCATTTTTCCTCATGATGTTTTGTAGTTGGTGTGGGTGTGTTGCTCATTGTTTTGAGCTACGTGTACACCAGTTTTGTTTACACAGTCAGCTCCAGGTACTCCCAAGAGTTATGTGAGAGTGGCAACATACAGTGAATCAGATTTCAGGAGGAGACTGGGCTTCCAGTTTTCAAATCCCCCCACCCCTCCTTTGTTTTTCATTTTTGTCATATTTTCTATTTACTTCAAACTCAGCAAGCTCTTTGGTCAGTTTTTGCCACTCTTTATGCTTTTCATATTTCATGTAACATCTGGTAGTGCCATTTCCAAAAAGGGCAAACATTTCACAATTTCCAACCCAACAAATGCCAGAGTACAGTCCTTTCTTTCTTTTTATTTTTTTATTTTTTTTTAATCCTTTCTTTCATTTTATTTTTGAAAACCAAGTCATCCATCAGAGATACATTAGGCTATGATTTAAGCTGGAACACTCTGTGCACAACCCACCAATCACCTAGGCCTAAGTGAAATTTCCCTCTGCAGGGCAGTTTCACTGCCAAATACCTGGGATAAACCATTTTCCACTTACTTCAGGGCCAGTAAAAAAAAAGTCTGTAAGGGAATACAACTTTCCCAAAATGTTCTCTCTAGGTCTTGTGCTGGATTGGTGGAATTAAAAATATTGGAAAATATAGCATCTCTTTACATCTAAGCATGTGAGCGACTAGATGCAAACCAAATTACCAACATTGTTTTAAAACAATGTGGCGATATCTGAGATATCAGACGTCATCCGCTGTCTCCACCTCCATGATCAGAAAATTACAGGCTGAGAGAAATGAAAAGTATACATATGTAACAGGATGTTACATAAAATACAATATTGTCTTTAACAGACTATAAAAGAAAGAAAGCTGGAAACAGTTTATATTGATCTGAAGCATGAAGCAGTGCAACAGTTTCCTTATTAATCCAGGTTGTGCTCTCAGTCAAATCTCCTCTTAAAACAGTTTTCTGAAGTTGTGACTGTCCTGAGAGGCTTCCTTTCATGGTTTGTGTGTAATCTAAATCATTTATGTTTCATTGTAGCATTGTCATATGGTTTTAATTCGATGGGCCCATGCCTCAGGTGGAGATTTCCTCCAGTAGCTGATCCCTCTCTGTTTATAGTGGCTCACTAGACGTGGCATTAAGTCACAGCTTGTGCCATTTTGTGGATAACTGGGCTTTTTTACTGCTTCCTATAAAAACAGGAATTGAGCCCCACATATTGACGTAGTCTACATAGTCACACACAAGCGTTCACACAATCTTGTCCTTGATTGGCCTCTGTGTGAAGGGAACCCTTCCCTATGTTGCAGTATACCAAGTCCCAAAAAACAGAAAGTGGCTCAGTACTGATGATGGTGCAGCAGATTTCCTCTGCTTCTCCTTTTCTTGGTTGTCCATTCAGTTTTACAGCATGTTTCCCCTTCAATCCTCCCAGCTGTTTTCATTAATCATCACCTTTCATAGATGGTTTTACTTCTGATTTTCTTCACATTTAGTTTTGCACCACATATTCCTCAAAATGCTGAAGTCCTTAGTTTTTCCTGCACAAAAACAACTCTTTTTACAATGTGGCACTGGTTAGCTAAGCAAACCAAATGATATCTTTGGGAATAGATATAATTAGAACATATGCAATGAAACAGAGAGAAGTTACAAACTGAAACTTGGGTGAGACATTTAGAATTTAAGTGTCTTTATAAATATTTCCAGCAAAATCACACTTTTTGTTGTCACTTTTAAATAGTATGCAAAAGACATGACATAAGATAGAAAATGTCTCAGAAGTAATAATAATGATAAAAAAAAAACAGTTTCTGTAATTGTTGCACATTTCATTCAGGGAAGGGCAAGCAACCACACAATTTAAAATGGTTAAGTGTTAAATTTGTCTACAGCAGTGACTAAGAGCCGACCGCTTCATGCATACAGAGGTAAAACTGCTTCAACAATCCTCTTCATGTAAGTCAGAGAAGTTCCTGTTGATCAGCTATTGTAAATCAAACTTTGTAATGTCTCAGTTTATGTGTAAAGTTTGGGGAAAAGAATATAGTTAGAATAAATAACATACATGTAAAATATGCACTGAGCTTATTTCAGCTGAACAGGGAACATGTCTTTTTTTTTCTGTGACAAGCTTTGGTCCAACAAATACCTTTTTTTAAAAAAATTTCATTTAAATTGACATATTTAAACAGTGGAGTTATTCACTGACTCCATTTCACCCGTCTATTCTGCAGGTTCCACCTCTTTTAGGACTAATATTCCTTACAACCCGCTCAATCACAATATTACCACAAGTTGTCTACAGTTTGGTTGTAGACAGTAAATAATAACGTCTCTTTTTTAGCATTTTCTTGTCGTGATGAGTTGAATCAGTCCAGATGTTAAACGCAGCTGACCACAAAACTTTAAAACCAAACACAATTTCTCCTGTAAGACAGTCAAAACTCTTGTAGTGATTAGTCTCACATATCGATTTGGTAAAGACTGTGCTTTATTATCACTCTTTTCCCCAGTGCTTTAAGTTTTTACAAACTAATATGAAGAATAATGGTTACTTTAGCAACTTTTCAACAAGGTTAACTGTTTATCCTGTAATAGTCAATCAGCTGTGTATAAAATGATTGACTTGAAGTTGGGCAGAAATAAGATGGAGAAATTGTTTATTTCTACTATACAAAAATAGATTGCAAACATGCATGAGATATTTTCAGACTGAGCAGTCCCAATTAAAGTCCCAGGACTGTGAGGTTTTCTTTAGCTTTTCATAATAGGTTAAAAGATCATTGCTGCTCTCAGAAGTAGGGTACTGGTTTTTTTTTTTTTGTTGTTGTTTTTTTTGTCTTTGTGGAAGTAGCGAACATTTGGGAGTAATATTAACCGACAGATCATCAGAAAGCAAAGAGAGCGACATGTTGTAAGATCATTAGTACATACTAGAATACTTTTAATACCTCTACAACAACCTGTTGGTCACTGATGAGTGAGACACTGTAGACTTGATACAAAAAGAGGTTTATGGGTGGAGAAGCTCTGGAACCGTGTTGGCCTGTTCAGCCAAAATTCTCTTTTTCACAAGGAATTTGACTCTCTGCCTTAAGCTCCCGTTGCTAATAAGGACTGACATTCATATCCCACTCTTTGCAGTCATCCTAAAACACTGCTGATTCATGCACTTTGTCAAGTTGTGCCCATAAAGTCTTTAGCCAAAAAGCTGCTTCACATAATAATTGACATAATGAAGACTGGTTTTCAAGGAAAGTAAAAGTTAATGATTAGTTTAATCTGTCTGTTTCTGTAACAATTCCGGATGTATTTTCTATAATGTTCGCTGCACAATAAACCACAAACACATCAATAAAAAGGTCAGAATGATTTATTGAATTTTTTTCCCTGTAAGATCTGTACATGCTGTGTAAATGTTGTTCTTGTACAATTTAAGGACTCTTATGGTCACACTTCATGAATGTGCTTTCTCTGTATGATCTGCGTTGCCGTCTGAGAGAGCATGATAATATTTTCAGTGAAAATATTTTCCTCTTAGGACTAGTGCAAGCTGGAAGCAGTTCCTCTGTTCACTGACTTGGCACTTCAACAGGAAACCCGATTCCCAAGATTTTTTCCTCACTGGCACAGAGAGGAGCCATATTTTGACTCCACTGAGCAAAATGTGTTAGACTAGTGGATGGTGTGATACAAATCCTAAAAAACAAGTGCTGCCACGATAAGCCAGAGTTATTGAATCAGTTGCAGTTTTAGAAGAAGTAAAATGTGTGGAAAAGTTCTGCAAATTTTGCTTGCGAGGCAGGAGTAAACGTGGAGTATTTCCAGCACTTTGTGGTCACTGATTATATTTACAGCTGGTTCGAGACCAGCTCTGCCAATAAGCCCAGTGTGGAGACATGGTTAATGGCAACCCAGTTTCACAGCAAAATGTATTATGGCTACATTGGTCCACAGTGAAAACCTCATTATTTTTACATCAATCTCACTTGAATTTATTTTTTCTGCTGGATTGTTTTCTCATATGATTACAAGTTAACCCTCTGATGCATGCATTAAAAAAACAACGCCACAATTTTTTCCACAGGCAACATTTTACTTCTGCAGACATGCACAGATACTTTATCTTCGATATTATTGTACTTTTTTATTTAGTTTTCACATTTGATCTATTCTATATAAATATTAGTTAAATAACATATTGTCATATTTATTTAATAGAAAAATTCTATAAAAATTGACAAGTATAATTTTCTAGTCCTGTTTATCATTGATTTAAAGTTGGTAATTACATGTACGTGTATAAATTAAATTTCATCCTATATTTGTTCTTTCTTCAGTTTTTGGAAGTGTGTTGGGTGACTCTGCTGATGTCCACTGAAGTGACAAAATAGCAAATATACCATCCACACTTATGAATATACTAGAGAACAGCCTTTAATTTGATGAATCCTATCCACTGTAGCAGATACGATGCACCAAATTATTAATTTAATTTATCACGCAGTATCATTATGTTTCTGCTCAATTATATAAATATAGGAATTTGTTTAGATTTTTTTACATACCAATTTTCATCTTTACTGTATTTGTATGCTTAACTTGAGATGAAAAAATCGTATGAAATATTCTGAACGTTTTTGATTAAAGTAGGATATAATACACATGATCAATCAAAAGCTTAAATCTTTACATCTTCTATAATCTTGAAAAATTATTATAAAAATACTTCTTCCTTATAAATAAAAACATTGTCAGGATCTCTGATCATATAGTCAAATTTTATTTTATTTTTGACAATAAAGTTGAAGAGTAAATGGTCTTTCAGCGGGCTATTTTTAATTAACTAATTAATTCTTCTCAGAATTAAATCAACACCATCAGGAATCAGCTATAAATTGCTGTAATTTAATGAGTCATATTCATGGTAAAATCCTAAAACCAACAAATCTTTCAGTATACTTTTAGCAACATGTCTGCCATGAGTGCATCGCATACTTTAAACCTGCTTATATTAGTATGTAGTATGGAATTGGGACAGCATTAGCTGTAGGTGCTGTAGGCACTGCAGGTATAGCAGTCTATAGTTAATCCTCTGCCCCACTGAGCTCAAAGTCTCTCAGCTGTCATGTTTGGTTAACGTCAGTATAAAGTGGATGCGCTGCCACTGGGCTGACCCACTGCCTGCAATGCTCCTAAGGTCAACGTCTTACGTCACGCACTGATTCACGAGTGACCTCTTCCAGCGAGCAGCTCAGTGATTATTCTAACAATTAGCCAGGATTCAAAATGTCTATAATTTGTGGGGGACACTTTGAAAGTTATCATATGTATGATTACCTTCACACATTTCATGAACATACACACAAAAGAGAGCTGAGGATACTGTCAGTCCTCCAAACGAGATGAACAGTCATTTGTTCATATTCCCCTTTACTTATCTAATTTTTCCATCCTATAAAGTACCTTGCATGTAACATGAGGAAAGTGGGCCTCATGAAAACATTTCCATGTGTTCCCTCATCAGTTTTCTCTTCTTCTATTAAAAAAGAGCAGAGGGCATCTATCCATTAGGATGACACCTTGATATGGTTTGTTGTTGGACGTTTAACAAGGTGTCATTATTCATGTGGTAATTTGTCTGTTACTTCGGTTTTTCATCAAATATTTGGAGAAGATACCATGTATTTCCTTTAGCTTCTTCTGTAAACTACATTGTGTAGAACTGACTAATTTGCATCCTAACATATGCTACAATGAACAATAATAAAACTTGGTTTAACATATAGCTTATTAAGAAGCATGCAGAGCCAGAATGCATCATTTCTGCCAAGAGGCTAGCTAATGAAATCATAAAGTCAAGTATGGTTGGACAATGAGAAGAAACGGGTGTCCATGGCTTTTAGGTTTTTGAAAGGGATCTACAAGGAAAATAAGTTGGGAACCACTGATCCAGCTCATGAAGTTGCACGTTTTATGATGTGTTTGCAGAAAGAATGAGAAAAAATAATACCTCAGACAACTGACTGCTTGGCATTCTCAATGCCAGAACAGTTTTGTATGTTGCAAGAAGGAATATCCACTAAATGATGTCAGAAAAGTTTTGGGCCAAACATTTCCACTTGGAATGTTATGCAGGACTAAAGTGAACAAATGGATGTAACATAACATGTGAAATAGTGTTTGTAGGGGGAAAAAAAAAAAGCACAAAATATATTGTTATTGCAAGGACTGCACTTAACCCTCTGATGCAGGAATTATTAAAACATCTTACATAGACTAACATAATGATGGTTTCTTTTGAATGTTATTTATTTATCTGTTTATTTTAAGCTATTCTATAAGAATATTAAAAAAAATATTGAAATATATCTATAATATGTAGCTATTCAATTAAAACATAGCTGTATCATTTTATTTTCCTGTTTATCAGGTAAAGTTGGTGATTTTAATGTATGTGTATATATTAAATTAAACAGTATAAT
Source organism: Telmatherina bonti (assembly GCF_933228915.1). Classification (NCBI taxonomy): domain Eukaryota; kingdom Metazoa; phylum Chordata; class Actinopteri; order Atheriniformes; family Telmatherinidae; genus Telmatherina; species Telmatherina bonti. The sequence goes on along the minus strand of NC_136614.1, from coordinate 24,279,385 downwards.
TAGTCATTCCTCAGTGAGTAGCTGTGTATTAGATGACTTACTAAGATCTGAAGATGTTAATTTCCAAATATACTGTCCTCATCCATGCATATATTAAACAATCTTTAAAAGGTGTAATGTGTTGGGAACAATTTGAAAGTCAACAGTCAAACAAACAAAAACCATTCATCTTGACCTTTCTCATCTAACTTTGTAAAGATGACTTTTCATATGCATTTCCCTTCACCAACGCAAACTAGACTCTTGTGCATTTCTAAAGAAAGAGTGTTTGTTTGTGTATTTCTTTTGAATTCTGCAAACACATGTACATTGTTACTTGTGATGAATCATGTTAGACTGTCCCACCCCAGGATCAGGCTTTTTGCAAAAATACATCATATGAGGCTATGATCAAATTCCTTGCTGATCTAGTCACAAAGAGTGTGTATCTGTGGCCACTTATTTACATGTGTTTTTTGTATTTTCAAGGCTGGTGGAAGCTGTTTGATTAGCCCACACTCATAACTCTTAGCTAAGATTATGAAATCTGTCATTTTAAAGGAGAGACCAACTGTAGCTAATTTTACATTTATTTACACTTGATATGTATTTTAATTTGTTTTTTTTCCTAATCAGCTAACCAAAACCTTTTACTTTCATAAGCATGACCTCAGCAAAAACAAAACAAAACATAAAAACAATAACAACAAAAAAAAAAAAACAACAACAACAGAAAAACAAAAAGATAATCTACATAAGAAATTAACATGTACCTGGCAATTTTTGAGGAATATTACATTTGCTAATGTTTTAACTTGACAGTACAGCCGGCAGTAGCTCATGTTAGACAAATAGATTCAAAATAAGCACAAGAAGATAGCCTGACAATGTCCTAGACTTACATATGTGTCTATAGAAACCATCTATAACTATTAGTGTTTTGTTTCACTTTCTCACCATGAATTGGGAATGTAAACAGAACAACCTGTATTGTACAATTCTGAAGCTGTAACTTAACGTTAATACACCCAGCTAAGAGGAGTTTTTAACACAAAATACTGATTTGTGTTAACCAGCTGATGTGATTTTCTTCTGTTCTGAATCCTGTACGTTACATTTTAAAACCATAAATCAAATTACACAAGTAATAGGCTGGGTACAATACAAGAAGTAGGCTGAGAATTTACTGTAAAAGGTGGCCTCTGTCTGACCTTTGATTCGAATATATAAAGTGTATAAAATCTAAATTTCAAACATGTGCATGTGTGTTGCTGCTGATTTAAGTCCCAGTAATTCTCATTCATGTCACCTTAGTCAGCATCATACCGAATACAAGATCTCAGGAGACAAAGATGTCAGTGTGGATTGTTGGTGATGGATCTTGCTATGAAACAAACACAGCGGTTTTTGGTTAAAGACCAAAGCGAAAACTTCCACAGACAATAAGATATCTTGAAGAAGAAAAAAGGCTGGGTCTCAAGGAGCTAGTACTGGTAATCCTTTTTTCCCTTTTGGATGACTCTGCCAGAGAT
>NC_136614.1:24235374-24275374 GCF_933228915.1 Telmatherina bonti | reverse complement strand
CAGATACCTGTCTAGTTTGCCAGCACACACATCAAAGCAAAGAAGAAAGGTATAAACCTCTCTGACCTACTGACAGATGAAAGCACAGATTGTTACCATGTGCTGAAAGAAAGGAAAGGCTGCAATTTGGGAAGAGCAGTTACTCCTATGCTTTTATGACTTTCCACAACAGCTATTACAGCGAAATTTATTATTCTGTCAGTGCAGGGTAAATAGGAGGGTCTGGGATTTTGTGATGGATATAAAATGAGCCATGAAGGAAGGAATGGGATAAACTGCAGTGTATCACAATCAGGAAGACACTGATTGCCTGCTGAGGGAACGGTAGAATTGGTTTTGGTGAATTCCTGCTGACAAGTGTTCAGCAAGAGGGGAAACGTCTAGATAAAGGAGTGTCAGTGTCAGAGTTCTGACTGTTTTAAACTGTGTTTATGAAAATATGGCAACTTTTAGTTGAATATATTTTTAGATACCATATTCAGCTTTTCCCCAAGTGCATCTGTCACAATATCAACATGAAAAATACTAATGATCAGTTATCCATCTTCAACCAGTCCAAAAGTGACAGCGTGTGCCATAAAACTCCAGTACAGGGCATTTTTATCTTTAACTTGGACACGTGCAGTTCTCTCCAGGCTTTTCTGTTTGCACAATGGCAAACCTAATTCTATTTAAAGTTTAATACACAACACTGACATTGTAAATTTTCTGTTCTTTCTTTAAGTGTTAAAAAAAAATTCAACACTGAGCAGTGTTGATAAGTGGCAAATTATAACTACTCCATCTTAGAGTTAATGATAATTCAATAATTTAACAGTTTCAACTGTGATGTTTTGATATTTTGTGGTGTGGGCTCACATAAGTACTTCATAGGTGTTGAATTTAACTCCCATGGGGTTAACATCCTTGTTGAATTTGCTGTGTACACATGATCCAGACTGACATATGCCAAAAGAAAAAAACAAACAAACAAAAAAGCTACTGGATGCCAAATTAATTACATTTTATGACAGTTTTATCAATCAAAAATGTGTTCTCAAATCATGCTTATAAAAGTTAAAAAGAATTATTTTCATCTAAATAAATATACTTGCCAATTCTCTATATTGTTGTTTTACCTGAATCTTTTATGGATATAAATCTTGAAGTTTATCTTTTTAAGTCCATTTAGGTTCAATAGAAGCAACAAAAGAAAGAAGAAATTGTTTCAAATATCCTGCAATACCATTTTCACTGAGCAGCAACACCAGTAAAGATATCATTCATGTTTTGTTTTAATCTTTGTAGTTGAAAGTTTATAGGACCTGTTAAGGACCTTAAATGGTCACAAAACCCATAAGTAAGTAAGTATAAACAAGACAGAAACAACTCATCTGAACTTAATTACTGTAGTTTAACAAAAAGTTTTAATCACATTAGCTTTGTTATTCAAAGCTGTAAAGTGAGTTAGCACTAATTTCTTTGCTTCATGCCTTAGATGGCGAGCTTGTCATTGCCTCAGGTACTGATATGGAAAAACTGCTGTTCCGATGAAGAATGTAAAAGAAAATTCACTCCTAATAAACTATGCTGTCATTTCGTTGAAGTAAAAACCTGCTTATCTCCTCCCCCCACCCACTCATTGTCTGTTGAGCACATCCCGCATCCCTCCTGCTGTGGTACAGTCATCATTTAAATCAGGAGGCAGAGGTTCATTTCCTTTTCTTTCCATCTCTATGAAGAGAAGTTTTCCATGGCAGTGCTACAATTTGAAAACAAACAAATCCAAACTACCATGGCCTGCAGTTGTTCATTGTCTGAAGGGTTTTAAAACTTTGCTTGTGTATTGTTTAATGAGACTGTTAAAATGAAGTTCATTGTTCAGGGAACGGTAGAATTGGTTTTGGTGAATTCTTCTTTTTGTAATCTCTGAGAATTATTGGGAACTGAAACCACAGCTATTTCTGCACACTCCATCATCAGATGACAATGTGCATAAACAAAACACTAAATGAAGGAAAAAGCAAGTGTGAGTGAAGGAAAAATGAAACATAATTTTTTAAAAATAGAACTGCAATTAATCCAGAGAGCATCTTTCTAACAATAAAAAAAAAACAAAATAATAATAATGAGAAACATTTTTCTTTGAGTGATAAGATTAAATGACAAGTGTATTACTTATAAAGCATTACTGGGCACTAGACAGGAAGCCAATGTCTGAAACACAGCTGTATCCAGTTCCAGATGTGATGGCCACACATGAAGTTACTAATTCATCTTGTTTCTCTCTGTAAGGTCAGTCTGTCTCACCCTGAATTACCTTTGTCCCTGTAATCAACCCCATCCTGGTCTATTTCCCGCTTTGGTTTTCCTTGTCCTTCTCTCTCTCCAGATATCTGCTCACCAGCTGCGCTCAGATGGCTGGGAGGAGCAGAGAGGATGGGTTTTAATAAAGCGTGTATGCTCACTAACACCCATGCAGACACACATGGCTTCAGAGCAGAATGACCTGCTACAGCAGGGAGCCAAGACTTTTGTCCCCAAGTCTGAATGTCTCTCCTTATTTTTCCACGTTCCTTCACTGACCACATCAATAAGAAACAGATGCCCCTGACTCACAAGTGACAGCAGAAAAACTTGGGTTGTGTTCAGAAAAGGTCAGGAATTTGGCTCTAATTGGATTAGTGTTATTATTATTCTTTTGTGCTTAATATGAGTGTGTTAGACTGCAGTTCTGAGCCCAGAAAAGATGGAAAGTTATGGAAGAAAAAAGTGCTGCTTGAAATGTCTTGTATTAGTATTCATTTGTCATGTTCTCTGTTTAAACATTCAATATGATATATCTTATATGCTTAAAGAAATTCAGCTATGTTCTTTTTTTGTAATTTATAATTTAACTATCGATAAAGGGGCATTTCTGTCGCAGAATTTATCTGATGAAAAATTAATCTAGGAAACAACTGTGTTCTGTCCAGTTTATTGACAATACAGAGAAGTAACAAGCAGGAGGTCTCGAGAGCTCTGCCTCCTGCTCAGGGTGTTACAGCATTCTTTAGGCATACACAAACAACCTTCGCCTGGCAGCACTAGTCAAAACAACTGCTAGCTGAAGATGATACACGCAGCTGAAACCGGCTTTGAAACAGAACATTTAGTTTTTGCATGAACTTACTGAGGTAAGCTTTCTTTAAATTATGCAGAATACGTTTGATACTACATAAAAGAACTTTAATAAAGGAGTAACACATTAAAAATTTGCTATGTGTCTAATTTCCACAACATTTCCTCCTCAACGACCTCGCCAAGCCGTCCACTCTCATACTGCTAGCAGACAATTCAGAACTACAATGGTAGCAGATTTACTTCTCAAATTTATTCATTTATTTTTTCCAAATAATAAATGGGAACTAGATTTTTAAAACACAGACAAACAACAGGCCTCATCTCCTGCCAAATGCAATATATATTTGTCAAATTAAAATAATCCTCAGTGTTGGCAGCTTTGGTCAGTTTGACTAGCCTAACAAAAACAATATGAATGATGTTTATTATATTGAGGGATAACTTGATGACAGTTGTGTGTACATCCCTTCAAGCTGTGAGAAAATAAACTGTTACCTTTTCAAAGATACAATCATTTGGACAAAGTTATACACTGCAAGGGTATACACAAGTAGTGCATTAAATTGTGGCACGAAGGGGGTCCTGACAATGTATCAGTTTGTGTCAAGTTGGGAGTGAGGTTGGACTCAGAGAATCAAAGCTTTGATTGGGTTGTAAGTGATGTTTTGGAAAATTACTGCTCAGTCGAACTGCTAGTTCTCACGTTTAATCATCAATACTGTTGTCTTTGTATCACAACTGGGTTTTTGCCATGGAGAGCTTGACGATAGCATGTTGTCAGACCTTTTGACCCTTGGTAAATTGTGACCAGCCCTTCTGCTGGGTTTCCCCTCCAATTGACCTTTGATGGAAACGTAACAGCTGGGGTCGTTTCTTGACTCTCTGTATGTGAGTTTGTGTGTCAGGCTAGGGGCAAAATGTAAGAAAGGGTTGAAAGTAGTGAAAGGAGGTAAAAGACGGGTCATGGCACGTATGGACTGGACAGGTTACAGAGGATGTTCAAGATAGTGGGCCTCATGTGTAAACATTGCTCTAGTCAAACGGAAGATACTTAGTAGGTGTGTTTGAGACTGTAGAATTACGATCCTGTAGTTACTAATAACATCTTATCTTGAGAATTATCTTGGCTTTCATAAGATGATAACAACGATTTTACGATCAGGAGACAAGGAGCATAAAGTATTTAATGTTATGTCAGATATACAGGATTTTGCTAACACTTTGCTGTCTCATTCCCACTCTCCTCTAAGTTGTCAGTCTCCCTTTATTCTGGCTTTACCCCTTAACCTTGGACCACAAAGCATGCTGGGGTCATTTGAAAGCCCACAGTGGAAGGCCATAAATCTGCTATCAGGAAAACAAGGAGCTCAGTGAGTTTCAGGTCATAAAGGACGTCTATTAGCTTGTGGGATTCAGAATAGAACATATCCCTCAGAAGGAGATAAATACAATATATCTATTATTATTAGCCATGGATTTATCTTACTTGGACTGTAACTGCTAAATCAGAAAAACAAATTTCTTCATTTCATTTTCTTTGAACTATCAATTTATGCACATAAGCACTATGATTTTAGCCAAATAAACGTATTGACCCATTATTAGGCTTATTATCACACACAGGGTCTTCCTGAGATTGGCAGTCTCCAATCAACATCATTTTAAAACCCAACCTGAACTCTCAGAGTAGACAGAAACTGTGGTTATATTGAAAAGGTCCATGGAAACAATAAAAGTAGGACCAAACTTTGTAAGCAGAAAAAGATGACGGTACACAGAAAAAGCTTACACACCTGCTCTAGGTGGTTTTAGCAAGTTTTGGATAGAATTAAAAGTATTGAACTTTGCAAATTGTGTCTGACCTGGTAAAGTGCCATCCTCAGACAAGCTGTTTGTCAGAGTCAACGAAGAGAGTCATGACACTGACCAGATTCACATGCAATACACCGTCCCAGATAATTCCACAAGAAAAAAGGTACTGAATAAGATATCTCGCCATCTCTCACTTGTAGCTGTCCACCACAGTTTATTAATCCTCAAAGTTTTTCTGCAGATAGGACCACCTGGTTTACACTACTTTGTTGGAGCTTGTCAAAACATTTGCTTGCAAATGGAAATGTACTCTTTTATCAGGTAATCCAAAAGCAGAATTTTTATGTCAAACTCTGCACATTTATTTCAGTACCGATCAGTTGCTTTGTGTAATCTGTGTTTACAAAAGTGACCCCTTGCAATAACTTATAAAAGTGCACTGACAACAAATTTTAAATATTAGAACTTTTCCTAAATATGCGCTCAAGTGAGAGGGAAGTAGATTAAAGAGGTTTTTTAAACAAGGGGGCTTCTAAGAAAGGATGTTTATTGCGAAGTAGCTGATACCTGAAGAATTTTAATTTACCGGTCAGTTGGATAAAAAAATATATCACATTTTAATGTGTAAAGAGAAGTATTTTAAAAAGATGCTGCATGGGGGAACACAGTCATAGTGGTTAAACATTTCTCTTACTGTGCACAGTGGCATTTTAAACTATTTATTCTATCCTTTGCATTTGTGCATGATCTTGTCCTATAGTATTTCTCTGTAGCTGCTACCGAAATTTCACGTTTGAAAAAAAACCTTTTCTTCTTTACACAGAAAACAACAGAAATGCCAAAAAGGGAACACTTAAAAAACACAGACAGATTTTTTTGTTTGTTTGTTTCTGGCTCATTTTTAAGCCATATGTGTAAAAATATAAAAACTAGACACAAGAAATAAGGCAAGACCTGAAAATGAAACAATGAAAACAAAATGTAAAAGGTATATTATTGGAAAAAATGTGGAAATGAGAAAAGGAATAATATGAAAGTTCTTCTGTAACATTTTTGTTTGTCATGAAAATGCAATCATATAAACTCGCTTGGTTAGAAAAACTAAATAGATAATTCTTGACAGCTGCAGTTACGGCAAAGGAATGGTTTATTTGATGAAATTAAAATAAACATTAAAACACAGTTAGTTATTCTGTTTTGAATATGGAGGTTTTGAAAGGACTTGAACAACAACCAGCTAAATCTGTTATTCAAATCAAGGCAGGAATGGCATGGACTACAAGCAAATATCTGATCAGATGGTAAGGAAAAACAGTAACTTTTATGCATTTACTGACAGCTGGACTGAATCCACTGGTTTGTCTGGCATATCAATGTGGGAGTGCTGGTTTTGGCACTCTACTAAAAAATGGTCAGAGAAATGTAGCAGACCTAATATCTGTCTTGGAATGATACCAACTAAAGATGGAGTAAAACATTTCCTTTTATAATTTAATGTCAGCAAAACGTATAAATGTTGTGGTTACATGTTCCTCTGTATGTAACAAGCATGTAACCATGCTCCATGTTAACCCTGTTGGAAGCCAAGCAGCAGTGGACCAAAAGTGCTTCTTTGATGTATTGAGAGGAACATTGTCACTGACTTAATGTGATCACTTTGTTTGCTGTGCAAACATCAGTGTGCATGCTGTAGCCTGAGCACACACACCTCGTGATTGTGCATGCTGAACGCTCCATGTGGTTGTTGGTATTTGCCAAAGACCAGAAAATTGGAGGCGCACTCACCTATTTTTGGGGAACGAACTTTCTTATATTTCTCTGCTGTGAAGGTTGATTAACACATATTTTCCTTATGTAGCATTTAGCTGCATCCACATGGCTAAATTTGTGTTGTTGTACTAGCAAAGCAGAATAGTTTAATGGACACAATACCATAGTCAATTGCCTGGTATGTTGGACAGAGGTTGCATCTAAACATTGCAGGTTGGTAAATCTAGAGGACTGGAATTGGGCACCCCACCATTGGGGAAAGAAAAATCTTTAAAACTTATCACTCAGTCAAAATGTATTTGTAACAGAAATGCTAAATTGCTTACACATGGTGATGCAAAAAAGAAAGCACCGCAACAAAAAACAATTACTTGTTCCTTGTGACTGAGTGACTAAACCACATAAGAATGAATAAAAGAAAGTCAGATATGTCTGCTGTTTGTCATGACTTTATTACCTATCTTTGGGTTGTCAATAATTAACTAAATCAGTTCTATACAAATACATATTTTATAATACTCTCATCAAACAATACTGCTGATCTCTATTTTCCACTGCAGTAAAATGGAAAATGAACTTAAAAACAACTCCCAATCCAGTTGTTCTGATTCACAGACAGAACAAATCAACAAGAGTTACTGGTATAACAACAAAAAATGATGAAAGACAGACTTGCTTGCAAGTCAGCTGGATCAGGCTTGGTGGAGATTACTCATATGGATTAGAAGTTTAGTCTGTTGGCATAAATAAATAGTTAAAAGTTTAGCTGAATTTATTGCGTGCACATGGATGTCGGCTTCAGTGCCAGAGACCACAGTTCTTTCCCAAACTTTAAACAAAATGTGAAATCTACCAAACTAAATCCAAACCATATGGGTGGAATATAACAATATGCAGTTTGTTCGTTTCTGCTGAAGTACTATCACATGACATTATCATTGTTTCCTGTCATCCCTAAATGTGTATGTCTATATATATATATATATATATATATATATATACAGCACTAATCATGGCAGCACAGGAGCAGGCCCTGAACACCAGAGCAATTGAGGCCCAGATCTACCAGGCAAGATCCCAGGTGCAGACTATGCAAAGGAGCCGCTGAAACAAACCAGCACTTCACAGCAGGGTGCAAGATACTGGCAGGCAAAGAATACATGGAGTGCCATAACCAAGTAGTTGGCATTGTGTACAGGAACATCTGTGAAGAATATGGACTGGAGACCCCTTAGTCCCAGTGGGAAACTCCCCCCAAGGTGGTGAAGAATGAGAGGGCTAAGATCCTCTGGGACTTCCAGATCCTGACAGATAAAATGGTAGTGGCCAGTCAACTGCACATAGTGATCATGGATAAGCAGCAGAGGAAAGCCGTAGTGATTGATGTATCCATCCCCAATGATGGAAATATCAGGAAAAAGGAGCATGAGAAACTGGAGAAGTACCAAGGCCTCAAGGAAGAAGTGGAAAAGGCCTGAAGGGTGAAAGCAACAGTAGTATCCATAGTGATTGGAGCATTGGGGGCTGTGTACCCCACACTGGAGAAGTGGCTCCAACAGATACCTGGTGAAACATCAGACATCTCTGTCCAGAAAAGCGCAGTCCAAGGAACAGCTAAGTAACTCAAGCTCCCAGCCCTCTGGTGGAGACCCCGAGCTTGAGAGATAAACAGCCACACCCCCTACCCTGGGGACATGGTGGGAGGGGTGGGTGTAGGAGGAATTTTTTTATATGTGCACATATCCATTACTGTGCAATAAGCAGCTCACCTATAAGTGTGTTACAAGAAATACATATATATATATATATATATATATATATATATATATATATATATATATATATATATATATATATATATATATATATATATATATATACATATATAAATATATATAAAGAAATATATATATATATATATATATATATATATATATATTTCTTTTATATGTATTTCTTTTTTTTTGTAAGAATTTTAAAAAAAAATATTTCTTTTATATATATATCTTACCTGCCACCGCTGTGCAATAAGCAGCGTGTTACAAGAAATATATCTATATATATATCTATATATATGTATATAGACATATATATATCTATATATATGTATATAGACATATATATATATATATATATATATATATATATATATATATATATATATATATATATATATATATATATATTTATATATATATATTATATTTCTTTTATATATATTTCTTACCTGCCACCGCTGTGCAATAAGCAGCTCACCTATAAGTGTGTTACAAGAAATATATCTATATATATATATATATATATATATGTATATATACATATATATATATATGTATATATACATATATATATATATGTATATATATAGATATATATATATATATATATATATATATATATATATATATATATATATATATATATATATATATTCAACTTTTTTTCAATTCAATTCAACTTTATTTATATAGCGTCAAATCACGGCAATGCCATCTCAAGACGCTTTACAGACAGAGGGGAAAACATAATGAAGGCCAATTCATAACAGCCTATATAAGGAAACCAACAGATTGAGTTGAGTCCAACTCAATCTCCCATCCTGAGCAAGCACACTGGCAACAGTGGGAAGGAAAAAGCTCCCTTTTAACAGGAAGGAAACCTCCGGCAGAACCCGGCTCAGGACAGGCAGCCATCTGCCTCTGCTGTGTGGGGGGAAGAGGACAGAAAGACAACAGACAACAGGAACTGCTACTCCCGGCCAGGGAGACCTGCTGAGACAGGAGACATACATGTTAATGATGCAACACTGTTATGGGGGGGGGGGTAAAAGAAAGAGATAAAGAGAAAAAGAAAGAAGCTCAGTGTATCAGGAAATGTCCCTCAGCAGTCTAAACCTATAGCAGCATAACTAAGGGATGCTAACCATCCCTAGCTATAGGACTTATCAAAAAGATAAGTCTTCAGCCTAGTCTTAAAGGTGGGGAGGGTGTCTGCTTCCCTAACACTAACTGGGAGCTTATTCCATAAGAGAGGGGCCTGATAACCAAAGGCTCTGCCTCCTGCTCGGCTCTTTGAGACTCTAGGAACCACAAGTAAGCCTGCAGTCTGCGAACGAAGTACTCTACTTGGTATATAAGGAACAATGAGGTCTTTGATATATAGTGGTGCCTGGTTGTGGAGGGCTTTATATGTAAGGAGAAGGATTTTAAATTCTATTCTAGATTCAACAGGCAGCCAATGAAGAGAGGCTAAAACTGGAGAAATATGATCTCTCATGCTGGTTCTGGTCAGGACTCTGGCTGCAGAATTCTGGATCAGCTGAAGGCTTTTCAGGGCATATTTAGGACAGCCCAGTAATAGAGAGTTACAGTAATCTAGTCTCGAAGTAACAAAAGCGTGAACCAGTTTTTCTGCATCACTCCGAGACAGAATGTCCCTAATTTTGGCTATATTACGTAAATGAAAGAAGGCTGTTTTAGTAACCTGCTTAATATGTGGGCCAAAGGACAGGTCAGGGTCAAATATTACTCCAAGGTTTCTCACTGTAGCACTGGAAGCTAAAGTAATGCCATCCAGGTTCATTACAAAACCGGAAAATTTAGCTCTGAGTTTTTCAGATCCAACGAGAATTACTTCAGTCTTATCTGAGTTTAAGAGGAGAAAATTTCTAGACATCCAAGTCTTTATGTCTATGAGACAATTTTGTAGCCTATTGGGCTGATTTGTTTCATCTGGTTTAAAGGATAAGTATAGTTGAGTATCATCTGCATAACAATGAAAGTTTATTCCATGCTGTCTAATAATTTTGCCTAAAGGGAGCATATATAGTGTGAAGAGTATTGGTCCAAGTACAGAACCTTGAGGAACTCCATGACTTACTGTAGTTTGGGAGGAGGACTTGTCATTTACATGAACAAACTGAAGTCTATCAGATAAATATGATTTAAACCAGCTTAACGCTGTACCTGTAATTCCAATCACCTGTTCTAGTCTTTGTAACAGAATGTTATGATCGACTGTATCAAATGCAGCACTAAGATCAAGCAAGATAAGTACGGACACAAGTCCTTTGTCTGAGGCCATAAGAAGGTCATTAGTAACTTTCACCAATGCTGTCTCAGTACTATGATGAGCTCTAAATCCTGACTGAAACTCCTCGCATAAATTATTTCTGCTCAGGTGGGCATGTAGCTGAGCTGAAACTATTTTCTCCAGAATTTTGGACATAAACGGGAGGTTAGATATAGGTCTATAATTTGCTATCACCTCTGGATCCAGAGATTGCTTTTTAAGTAAAGGCTTGATTACAGCAGTTTTAAATGATTGTGGTACATATCCTGTCACTAAAGACATATTGATAAGATTTAGTAGTGATGTATTAATTAAAGGGAAAATGTCCTTAAAGAGGCTCGTTGGGAGAGGGTCTAAGATACAGGTGGATGGTTTAGATGAAGCTATTATTTTAGTTAATTCAGAGGATTGGACAGGACAGAAACTATTTAGACACAAGTCAGATCCTGGTTCTAAGGATGCTTCGGAGACCACAACAGGCTCAACATTATAGGTAGAAGGAAGAGTATTGTCAATTTGATCTCTAATAGTGTCAATTTTATTCCTGAAAAAATACATGAAATCATCACAGCTAAGTGAGAAAGGAATACATGGCTCCACAGCGCTCCGGCTCCTAGTAAGCCTAGCTACAGTGCTGAAAAGAAACCGAGGGTTGTTTTTGTTTTCCTCTATCAATGATGAATAATAAGCTGTTCTTGCCATACGTAAGGCTTTTTTGTATACGCTTAAACTTTCTTTCCAGGTTAAGTGAGACTCCTCTAGTCCTGATGAACGCCATCTGTTTTCCAAACGCCTTGATGCCTGTTTTAGAGCTCGAAGCTGGGAATTAAACCAGGGAGCCTTCATAATCTTACCTAATTTCTTCTTCTTTAAGGGAGCAACATTATCCAAGGTTGTACGCATTGAAGCTGTTATAGTATCAGCATGTTGATCAATCTGAGCAGGAGTAAGGCTTAAAGGGGGACTCTCGGTCATGCTAACACATGGTAGATGTGAAAAAATTGATTCAATTGATTGTTTAAATTTTGTAATATTATTGTCTGATAAACATCTACTATAGTAGAATTTATTTTTGGTCAGTGAGTAATCAAATAAAGTGAATTCAAAGGTTAATAAGAAGTGATCGGACAAGACAGGGTTTTGAGGAAATACTTTGAGCTTATCAGTCTCAATACCATATGTTAGAACAAGATCAAGAGTGTGACCATGAGAGTGAGTGGCTCCATTGACATTTTGTGAAAACCCAATTGAGTTTAGAATAGAGCTAAAGGAAATGTTTAAACTATCATTTTCAACGTCAACATGAATATTAAAATCACCTAGTACAATGACCTTATCAGTAGTCAGCACTAACTCAGACAAGAGATCAGAGAATTCGGTCAGAAACTCGGAGTAAGGTCCAGGTGGGCGATACACTAATGCTAAAAGGAGCGGTTTCTCTGAATTCCATTTTGGATGAGATAAATTTAATGTCAGGAATTCAAAGGATTTATAGTTAGTTTTGTGCTTAGGATTAATTAAAAATTCTGACTTAAAAATAGCTGCAACACCTCCTCCTCTGCCTGTAGTTCTAGGAATGTGAAAGTTTAAATAGTTAGCTGGCGTAGCTTCATTAATACTAACATAATCCTCTTGCTGTAACCAGGTTTCCGTAAGACAGAATAAATCAATGTGGTGATCACCTATCAAGTCATTGACTAATAAAGACTTATTTGGGAGGGATCTAATATTCAGTAGGCCACACTTTATTGTCTTATTTTCAGATTTTATTAGATCCATTGTTTTTATTTTTATGAGGTTTTCACGATTAACCCCAGAAGTGTTTTTGTGTTGTTTAATTCTTACTGCTGGGAAGTTGTATAAGGTCGGAATGGGGTTTTGGGTGGGCGGCGGCAGGTGGGAAGCTGCAGAAAAGTGTGTAGGACTACAATTCTGCCTCCTGGTCCCAACCCTGAGTTGTCAATTTAGCTGACTAATAAAAGAGCCCATATTGCTAGATAAGAGAGCGGCTCCATCCAACGTGTGATGGATGCCATCTCTCCTAATAAGACCAGGCTTTCCCCAAAAAGCGCTCCAATTATCTATAAAACCCACGTTGTTATCGGGACACCACCTAGACAACCAGCGGTTGAAGGATGACATGCGGCTAAACATGTCATCGCTGATTAAATTTGGCAAGGGACCAGAGAAAACTACGGAGTCCGACATGCTCTTGGCAAAGTTACACACCGAAGCAACATTAATTTTAGTGACCTCCGATTGGCGTAACCGGGTGTCGTTACCGCCGACGTGAATTACAATCTTACGGTATTTACGTTTAGCCTTAGCCAGCAGTTTCAAATACGATTCGACGTCGCCCGCTCTGGCCCCAGGAATGCATTTGACTGTGGTCCCCGGTGTCTCTAGAGCCACGTTTCTGACTATGGAACTACCTATAATCAGGGTTTCTGCCTCAGCGGGTGTGTCGCCGAGCGGGGAAAATCTGTTAGAAACGTGAACAGGTCGGTGGTGGCCAGTGGGTTTTGGTTTGGGGCTACGCTTCCGCCTGACCGTCGTCCAGCCCGCCTCGGCTCCCGGCTGCGCGGGAACTGCTGAGGGACGGCTCGGGATGGCTGCCCTGGCTGGTAGCTCCGCACTGGCTAATGGGGGCTTGCTGACTAACTGCTTCCCTAACTGAGTGCGGAGCTGGGCTTCTAACTCACAGAGCCTCGCCTCCAAGGCTGCCAAGCTGCTACACTTAATACACCTACCGTTATCACTAAAGGAGGCGGAGGAGTAGCTAAACATCAGACACACCGAGCAAGAAAAGGCAGGGGACCGGGGTATGGGAAGAGAGCTAGCAGCCATGCTAAAACCGAGTGCTTGAGCTGTTTAAGTCAGTAAACAGAAAGCCAAAGATCCCAAAAATAAATGCAATATATAGAACAGTGGTTTGGGAAGATATTGTGCGCTAAAGTGAGTGGTTGGTTAACAGTAGATAGAAGTTAGAAAGAAGTTAAAGGAGCCAACGGCTCGTAGCAATCCGCAGTGACACACGCTAGGGAAACAGGAAATGACACAATACGTTACCGCAACGTCAGTCATATATATATATATATATGTCATGACATAAACGCAGGTCAAAGCGGTTATCATAAGCACAATAGTATCCATAGTTATCTGGCTATGGATTTGTGTGTTTTGAGTTTTGACACTACAGCTCTTTTAATTGTACTTTGAGGTGGCTGGCAATTTGTTTTTGTGGTTTGGGAATGGAATACTAAATGCTGAACTGCTGAACTTAAAGGCAAACTAGCAGCATTATTAATGTCTAGATCGTTTTTTTTGGATTTTTTCCAGATAGGAGCAAGATTTAAAAGTTAAACAAGTGCTGAGTCTGCTGACTCTCCTCAATGATTTCTAACAAGCAGTTCTGATCCTGATTATGCATAAAAAGTACATTTTCCTTTGAAGAAAAGCAGCTGTGACTATCAGAGTTTGTGTTTTTAATTAAAAAGAGCCGTCTGAAACAGATTTTCTCATCTTCATAAAAGAAATAAGATTCAGAATTTCATTGAAGCTTCAGGAAATGCTCATAAATGATCAGTCATGTGGCTGATGATATACGATGCCGTAAAGCCCAGCGTGAAACATACCTTTGAACACATTGTAATTTTTTGAGGCCAGCTTTAACTTTCCGTTTCCTTATGTAGCTATACAAAGCTATACTTAACCACATACAGGTGTGTTTTTGGCACAAGCACTGAGCTGGCAGGTGTGTTTGCTGTTACAATGTGATAATGACTATCATTACAGCTCAGGTAAAAGCAGGCTCACAGCAGGCCAGGACGGAGACAAGAGGAAAGCTACAATACTTCCACCAAGATATAGTGCACAACTGGCTTTATTGCCTCTTAAACACACATGTTGTATGTTCCGATGTGCACAAACTTAATCTAAATTAATGACAGGAGAGAAACACACAAATAGAAATCCACATGAATTGACACTTTGCAGATTTACATTTAACTCTAAATGAGCCCAAACGATGGCCTCTGTGCTGAAAATTAATGGCTATTATAAACACCCATCATTTCACTAAGTGCAAATCAGTATTTACAGCTATAATTCAGGAAAATGAGCTCAGTCTTCTGCGTTGTACTGGCGACCTGTCCAGGGTGTACCCCGCCTCTCGCCCAAAGACTGCTGGAATAGGATCCAGCTCCCCATAATTGGACTGAGCGGTATGGATAATAAATGAATGAGCACAGTCTTCACACTAATGTATTCAAACTTTTAGGCAGTCGTTTTATTGTTTATGAAATGAGTATTAGATGTGTTCTCAACATTTGGAAAGATTATGGATTTACATCATTTTGTAAAACTGACTTTTTTTTTTAAACACTTAAATGACAGCTTTATGTGCTGCACAGGGACTGACATGTCAACATAAATCAAACCAAGTTACAGCTGCTCTGCACCCAATGTGCACACGACTGCAACACCATCACAGCATCAGGGCAAAATTGATCAGTTCCTTTCAGCACCTAACAGGGTGCTGTAAACAGATAGAGGATGTGTGGGCACACAAATAACCCACTAGAAACTAATAAGGGCTTCAGATGTTGTGTTAATTCTTCCTTTGGCTCTTCGTTCTTGTTTGTAGAAATACTTTAAGTTAATCATGACACCTATAGCAAAATATAAAAATGTCTCCAGCGCTTTGAAACACAGGCATGCTTCTCTTTTGAGAGTGCACTTTTGAGAAAGGCTCTAAGACAAGCATTATTTGCAAAGTAATGAACTAAGTGCCAAACTTTTCAGGCCAAGACAAATGAAGTGGCAAGATAAGCAACATCTGCATCAGCGATAAAGGGAAAAATGTTTTTCTTATTACACATGTTGGTAATGATGATGTTAATAGCTACAATTTTCCCAAGTGATTTGACTTCAGTATTATTACTCACTCTTTGCAGCTTGTTTAGTAGCTATATGTTTTTTTTAAGTCAGCAGCTTCAAAATGACTTTTTAGTCAACAATTTCAAGTCATTCAGTAACACCCTCTTCTTTGAATTTACAATAAATTCAATAGTGTTGCTTCATGATTGTGCCTTTGTGGTTTGTCTCTGAGATCAACACAAGGTCCCATGAACCGCCTGACTGCAGCAGTATTTGATGCTTCAGTGATAGCAACAATGAGCAATAAGTCTGAGTCAGAGAGATGATTGGGGGACAAATTTTTTCCCTTTAGACTGTAGCTTGTGACCACTGTTTTTCCCTTTTCTATTTCTCTCTGTGCAGGTTAGGCATTAAAACAACTTAGATTTTAAAAATGATTATGGTTTCACCTAAAATACACCTTTCACAGTGTTGATGTTGCAAACTGAAAAATTACTGTTGACACTGTGTTACAATGTTATGTTAATGAGGCCTGGAAAGGGATAAATTGGGGAAAAAACAGACTCACAATAACTTTCACTGCAAATGTCATGATTTTTCTTCTTTTATTGAGCTTTTCACTGAAGATGTTTTAAACTCTGTAACCTAATCATGTACAGCTCTGATAAATTCTATTAACATTTAATAATAAAGAGTCAAAGTTAGCAGTGAATACATTGCTTAGTTTGTGAAAGTTTACAAATCCCATGGCAATTTATAAGTGGGTTGCCAATACATTTGACTTTATTCTAATTATTACCAAATTCAGTATTGAAGCAGCACGACTGAACTTTAGCAAATTTTTGCACTTTTGCGCCCTCTAATTTGGCATCCATTTTGTGTCCTGTCTCTTCTCTGAAATCTCTCCAACGAGTAAAAGTTAGTCAGATGTTGACTCTTGTCTTATTTATTGCTATGTCATGTCACTTAATGTTTGTGTTGTGAAGACTGAATATATCTGAAAATCTAGGTTAGCATTAGATTAAATTTGATTACTTTGAGAGTGGCTAATTTCTTTTGTCCCCACCCTTCCACATGGTTAGTATTTGTGTTTCTTGAAACATGAAATATCATGACAAACTTAAGTAACTTTGTTTGTTTGTTTGTTTGTTTGTTTTTTACTAATAGCCAACCACCATCTTGCCTCAACTGTAAAAAAAAAAACAAAAAAAACGTAATCCATTCTGTAGTGAGGGTCCATGCTAGCACATATTAGCATCCAGCCTTGCAGAGCCAATAACATATTGTTTTACCTAATATCTGGCGCAAAACAATAACCAAACTTTGCTGACCCAATAGACTGACTTGAAATATGAATTTACAACACAACTCATGTGTGAACAACACGACCTATAGTTATATTCATAATTAGATAAAAAAGCCAGTAATCTTCTGGGCTAAATTTACCAACTTATCTCTTTGTTTGAATCTGATTTCTGTATTGCAACAAGCCAGGCTAGATTCTTGTGCTGGACCAGGTCCAACTGGCCAAACAGTTTACACAACATGTACACAATGCACAACACATAAAATGAGGGATTAATCTGATTTATTACCATGGCCAGTCAGTTGTTTGGCATCTGATATTACAGAAAAATGTCAGCCGTTGGTTTGTTCCCCAAGTCTGAATCATTATCATTGTATGGCCTAATAATCAAGAAGGCAGAGTTTTACTCATGGCTGCTATTCAAATGATCTAAAAGCAACACTGTCTACAGATGTCACACACTGAAAACTAGACTCAAGTGTTGCTGCAAAACAAATGCATAGACAGCAAAAACACACAAATGCAGACATGCATGCCTGAACACACTCTTTATCTCTCTTGTCCTCTTTCAGTCAGACACGCAGACTCACAAATTGTTTCTCACAGTCTCATCTTACTGTTGTTTGACTTACACAGTGGCCTCTGACCCTGGCTGGGCTGAGCTGGATGGACTCTTGGCCCTCCAACGAGTTCATCTCCAACATAATTCTACTGGACCCCAGTATGTACATGTGGGTTTGCATCTGTAGACACACACTGTTTTTTGTTTCCATTGTCTTTTTGATTTTTTTAGGGGGATTACCTTCTGGTAAATGTATATGTTAAAAATTAAATTAAATAAGGTCATGCTATTCTCACCTCAAGCTTTGTCTTACACAAAATTAAGTCGTCCTTAGCATTTGCACAAAAAAAAAAAACCTTACTACACCCACACGTCTGCAGTTTTACAATTTGGTAACTGACCTTTTGGTGTTAATCATTTCCTGTTTTCGTGAGGCCTGGTTTAATTAAAAGTGGTAATACTAATGTGACTCAATCTGACTATGAAAAATACCCGAGCACCAGTCTGACAGCAGTAGATAGTTTTCTTTTACACATACTCATGTGAATAATGAGTAAAACTTTACATTGCATTGCTCTAATTGGCTAATTATTTGATTAGGCAACAGTATGTGTCTCTTTACAGACGCATACTTTTTTCAACTAAAAACAGAGGAAAGTGATTAAATGCTACTGATCCTGCCTATTTAGCCGATCTTGGCACTTCATCCTTCTTGTATTTCAAACAACTCCCTCAGAAGTCAGACCACATGTGTCTTATGTTAGATCTTGGACTTGCTTCTTAGGGTGTTGCTTACAAATATGATTATCATTCAATTTGGAAAATGATATCCTCTGAAAATTCTCACCCTGTAAAAGTACTGAGAAACATTCAAAATTTATTGTGGGATGGCAAAAATCTATATACTGGTTTGGGAGATAGTTTACACAATGTTGTTCCTGGCTAAAGCGTTCACAAATGAGAGATTAAATACACTGCTGAAAATAATAAGGGAAAACTAAAGTAATACGTAGATCTGAATGAATGAAATATTTTTATTAAATACTTTGTTCTTTCCATAGTTGAATGTGCAACAAAATCACACAAAAATTATCAATGAAAATCAAATGTATCAACCTTTGGAGGTCTGGATTTGGAGTTATACTCAAAATCAAAGTGGAAAAACACACTACAGGCTGATCCAACTTTGATGTAATGTCCTTTAAACAAGTCAAGATGAGGCTCAGTAGTGTGTGTGGCCTCCGCGTGCCTGTATGACCTCCCCACAATGCCTGGGCATGCTCCTGATGAGGCAGCGGATGTTCTCTTGAGGGCTCTCATTCCAGACCTGGACAAAAGCATCCACCAACTCCTGGACAGTCTGTGGTGCAACTTGGTGTTGGTGGATGGAGCGAGACATGATGTCCCAGATGTGCTCAATTGGATTCAGGTCTGAGGAACAGGTGGGCCAGTCCAGAACATCAATGCCTTCATGTTGCAGGAACGGCTGACACACTCCAGCCACATGAGGTCTAGCATTGTCTTGCATTAGGAGGAACCCAGGGCCAACTGCACCAGCATATGGTCCCACAAGGGGTCTGAGGATCTCATCTCGGTACCTAATGGCAGTCAGGCTATCTCTGGCGAGCACATGGAGGGCTGTGCAACCATCCAAAGAAATGCCACCCCACACCATTACTGACCCACTGCAAAACCAGTCAAGCTGAAGGATGTTGCAGGCAGCGGAAAGTTCTCCACGACATCTCCAGACTCACGTCACGTCTGTCACATGTGCTCAGTGTGAACCTGCTTTCATCTGTGAAGAGCACAGGGCGCCAGTGGTGAATTTGCCAATCTTGATGTTCTTTGGCAAATTCCAAACGCCCTGCACGGTGTTGGGCTGTAAGCACAACCACCACTTGTGAACATTGGGGCCTCATATCACCCTCATGGAGTCTGTTTGAGCAGGCACGTGCACATTTGTGGCCTGCTGGAGCTCATTTTGCAGGGCTCTGGCAGTGCTCCTCTTGTTCCTCCTTGCACAAAGAAGGAGGTAGCAGTCCTGCTGCTGGGTTGTTGACCTTCCTTCCCTCCTCCATGTCTACTGATGTACTGGCCTGTCTCCTGGTGCCGCCTCCATGCTCTGGACACTACGCTGACAGACACAGCAAACCTTCTTGCCACAGCTCATATTGATGTGCCATCCTGGATGAGCTGCACTACCTGAGCCACTAGTGTTGGTTGAAGACTCCGTCTCATGCTACCACTGGAGTGAAAGCACTGCCAGCATCAAAAAGTGACCAAAGCATCAGCCAGAAAGCATCAGAACTGAGAAGTATTCTGTGTTCACCACCTGCAGAACTACTCCTTTATTGGGTGTGTCTTGCCAATTGCCTATAATTTCCACCTGTCATCTATTCCGTTCATTCCACAACAGCATGTTAAATTGATTGTCTATCAGCGTTGCTTCCTAAGTGGACAGTTTGATTTCACAGAAGTGTGGTTGAATTGGAGTTACATTGTGTTATTTAAGTGTTCTCTTTATTTTTTTGAGCAATGTGTGATTCAAGACTCCACTTACCTTCCTGCATCTTCATGAGAACCGTCTGGCTTATTATAGGAATGACATTGGCTGAGGTGCAGGATATGAGTTGTGTTTCTGTCCAGATGCTGATGAGGTAGAACTTCAGAAGACTAAAGAACTTGTTAGAAAATGTTCCTTACAACAGTGTGCATTATATTACCTCAATGCAACTGTACATTGACTATCTCTCCAGCCTATTCATCAGAGTATAACACTACTATTTTTTCTGAGTAATGTGCAATATTATAAAGACAGTACTCCTTGTTTTAAGATGTTTTCTTTTCCCCGTAATTCTCATAAAGTAGATCTAAGGCCAAATACTATTTATTCCTCAACCACTGCTGAGCGTAATAAATGTTGATGTTGACAAATTCAAATGCATATTCCTGAGAAACATCTAGATGCTTATCTGTGGTTTCCAAAACGACAAGGGGCAAATGTCATACGCTATGTGACTAAGCTGGTCTTGCCAATTTAAACTTTGTGCAAAAAGATCAGAGGCAAAACATTGTGATGCTTATGATATACTCCCAGACTAGCAAAGATAAAACTTGTGTAAACAAAAAGAAAAAGAGAAAATTGTTTTCTTTGATCATTTCAAACTGAGATGGTGCTTTCAAACACTAGCTCTTCACAAGGAGCTTTACCGCATTAGCCTCTGTGGTAAGAATTCTGCAAAACAGAGAGATGTGGAGCATCAAATGAGTGAACGTGAAACTCCATCATTATCTTTATTCATGTGATTAAAAAAGCTTTGAACAACATGAGTCTCTCCCTCAAGTAGAAAGCTTGACTCTGCATAGCAGACTGACCAGAAATTAACCTTTTGAAATCTCATAAAAAATGCAACTATTTATCCTATCATGATCCCGATCTCTTTATTTAGTAAGATTCTCCACACCTCTCATTTGTTTCATTATCAAACACACTGATCAATAACAGCAATGCAACTATGCATTTTAACAATCATTGTAAGCAAATAGGTGTTCAATGCTTTGTTAAACTTAATTATTAGAGTATTGCTTACATTTAAAGATTAATTCAACATTTGAAAATGTCATTTTAAAACAAATGAGAGATGTCCACACTTTGTTACTTGCTTCAACATATCCTGTGTTAATCTGATGTACTTAATCACTGTAAACATTTTTTTTTTTAAAAGGATACTGTTATGAAGAATTGATAGAAGAAAATAAACACCATCTCAATTGGTTTTTTCTACCTGTGTAGCTGAAGCCTGTTGATGAATATCTTGCAGAGAAGAACAGCTGAGTCACGTTGGTGTCTGCACCTTTAATGCACCTTATACCTTTTTTGCTTGCATACCCAATCATATGACAGCTTAAAACGTGCTTATAAGTGGGTTTACATTATCTTCAGACAGAATAAATTTACCAAGGCACCCACCCAAACATGCCAATCGAGGCAAATGTGGGCAAACGTTGCTGTGTTGCCAGCCAAATCAATTCAGCTCTCTTAAATCGGTGCATTTTGGCTTGATACTCACTTTGAGGACATGATGATGAACGTCTGATGATTGATATGATTATACCGTGGAAGACATGATTTGTACCCATGTTTATGACATGATCTGTTCTGGGGCTTTTATAGCTGAGCCCACATGCACAAATTCTCACATAAAGCGACACATATTCCTTTGTCCAGAGTAGACTGTGCTAATGGGTTTGCACCTTTCCTTGTTGAGAAACACACTGAAGGCAATCCCTTGTTTTTAGTTCCTATTTGGCCTATGATAAGGAAGTGATGGGTTTTTTTTCTTTAATTTTTGGCTCTTTTAAATGAGTGTGACGTTAAAAATGATGGGAGATGGGACAGGTATGTGTTACAGGACAATAGCAACTAAATCTCCCGACAGCAGCCACACCAGAGCTTTGAGTACATGCTTGCAGAGGAAAGCTAATCAGCTTTTGGAAGATGGGCTAATAACCTTACAGTGGCTGAGAGGGGGGCCTATATTTAGCGTCACTCTCTCCCTCTTAACAGGGGATAACACTGCCCCTGTTCTCCTCTCTGTAGATTATCTCTCTCTCTGCTTAAATTCATCAAAAGCCCACAGAGGCAGAGATATCACCCAGAGACGGTGCAAATCTGTGATAGAGTGATCACACCCCAAAACTGGTTGGAATAATATAACAATTTAGTTCAAGGGTAATGGCAAAGGCAAAGACTGTAAGGGAAAAAAAAATATATGAAAAAAGATCAAAAGGGTCTAGGGTAAAATATTTTCCCAAAGTCAGCAGAAAAAGTGACATCTGGACTAAGAGGCTACTGGGCATTAGAGTGATACAGACCTGGACCATGTGTTGCCATGTGCTCATGGTGACCAGGGCTGTGATGGTAGTAAGGTTTGCGTATTTCCGTGACACCCACCAGCTGTTTTAAATTCACTCAAAGCTAATAAGGTTGGCAAACAACACAATGACGTCCGCTGACGCTCGTCTGTGACGTCTTGTGGAGGGGAAATCCTTCACAATCAGCTGTCTCTTGTTGGCAGTGAAAGTTTAGCCCGATGGGATTGTGTGGACACCTAAGAGCATTTGAACTAATGTGGACGTTTTCTAGTGAACCCAAGATGACCCTGGCTGCTAAATCTAAATGCCAGAGCAGTTTACCTTTACTAAGGGTGAAATACTTGAGAAAAACTAGAAAACTGTTAATAAGTTTCAAAAGGTGAAGAATAATATAAAAAAACACTCAAGACATAATTCTTCCGATGGTATCTTTTGCTTTTAATGATCAAGTTGGTCAACTTGACACAACAATATTCAGATCATTATTTTTATGCCATAGCTGTTAAATCTCTGAGGAACGATCAATCTCTTTAGAGCAGCAAAATACCCACAGAAAACAGCTCAGAGCACATACACACCGAAAACAAACAATAAAACTCAATACAACCACCAAGTCAACCTGCGCTGCTCTTCATCAGCCAAAATATAACACAAACTCGCACACGCCACATCAAATACGCACACAGCTTTGGATCTTCCAGCTACATATGCCCAACACAAACTGTACAAAAATAGAGATTGTGAATTAGAAAAATAGGAGATCTGACATGTTTGAGAGAATATGCTGAGTATGTTTAGAGCTGATAATGTACACCTGTTGTTCTCATGACCAATGGAACCAGAATCATAGCCAATGTGTGTTATTCCCACTCAATTACATATATGATTGTGATCATCATCACCATGCACGCTGGCTGAGGTTCAAAAAGATTAAAAGCTGTCAGCTGAAGGATAATATTGAATATGCATCGGGAAATTAATTTAAATAATCTCTAAGGCTCCTTTAGTTTCATAGTGAGGATTCTCTCTGCTAATACTTCATCTTGCATCCTAGAACTTCTAATTTATTCTTGTGTATGGAAACAGTCTGTTTTTACAGTGCATAAACAATGGCAAAATGACTTCAAACTGCCACATGTTAAGTGTGAAAATATTGAAAGTAATGACTAGAATGTTATAAAATATGCGTGTTTTAAGTACGTTTCAATATTCCAGTGTTACTTTGTGAAAATTGATTGCCCTTGTTGCTTTATTATACAAATATATTTGCTTCACCTCATGTTAAACATGAAATGTAAAAGTACTCAGTTTTTGCTCATGTCTGTGGGTTGACACCCTGCTGTGGTTATCAAGCTGTGTCCCTGATTGGCAGCTGTAAATTAAGTGCATTTGCTTTTGTTAAGACTTGAAGGTTACACAAAGTCCACATTTGTCATCTGGAATACATGCATCATTCACAAAATTTTTTGAGATAGTGCCACATGCAAACATAATCTGACTTTCTAATGCTGTTTAATACTCCACATCAAACAACAAATGCAACAAATACAGGGCTGATTGGTTCATGGACCTTAGCATTTTTAGCATTACCAATGGGGATCAAACTACACTGCTGACTTATATAAATACAGCTGGAAATAATCAGGATAATTCCACAGCTTTCTTATCACCTTGTTAAAATCTCCATGCTTTTGCAGCCAGATAAGAGGGTGATGGAGAGAAAAAGAAACCAACATGAAAAATGCAGACTTGGCTTGGAAGGGGTGTTAGTGTTTTTATGAGTGACTAAAGATGTAAAGCTTAGCTTTTGTTTACAAGAAAGCTCCACAGGGTACCTTTAAGTAAGCAAGAGTTTTTCATTTCAGATGAGTCTTTATACATTTCACAGCGCAATGTGCAATGAGGAAGCTGTGTTTTGAAATGGGCATGCATTTTTTTTCTAGCATTTCCTCTCTAAATAGTCTCCTTGAGACACGTCTAGTTTCTTCTGTTGTCAAGCTGTGGACTGATCCCACTTACTTTGCAATAAAAACATTGGTTCAGTCTCTTTTTAAATGTTGCATCCAAACTTTTCTCTCTCAGCATACTTTCTCTCAACATCTATTTTACTCTGATAAGGTTTTTTTTTCATCCAACCCCCACTCCTTTCTGTAGAAGATGAGATTATGTTGTTACTTCCTCTTTGGTAATCTGAGTGTGTACTTACACACCAGAGCTGCTGATAAGAGCAGAGCCTTCAGCACAGTTAAAATTACCAGCTGGTCCAATACCTCCCTCTGTTTTTTTTTTATTTTTATTTTTTTTTTTAAAAAAAAAAACTACTCAGTACTGGAACACTCTCAGGCCCTGAATACATTCATAGTCACCTTAAAAATGTCAGACATCACAACCTCTATGATAAAGAATCACAAAAAACAGTTTTTCCCTTTGGGCTTGATCAAGGCACTTAAATTATTTCTTTACAGAAATAAAACATGCATTGTTTTGTTGTTTAATTTTTGCTTCTCGAAATTCAGAGATATTAAAAATTGTAAACAGTATCCAGTTCCTCTTTTTTTGCATTGACTGTTAAAGGAGACACACACACACACACACACACACACACATACACACACAAACATACAGATACACAGTGCACATTGAAAGTATTCAAACCAATCCATATTTCAAAACATCATGAGGGTTTTCTGCAGCTCTATGCGATAGCATGTGAGTGTCTGTTTTGGTTTGTAATGGGAAGAAGATGAGGAGGTTTTACGAGTTTATTGTGTCAAATGTCCAACGTTCTCTTGAGTTGTAACTCAGAGGTCATAAGAAACTTGTTTGGGATGTTGACGACGCCACAGCTCAGATGAGGTTTGGTCTTTCAAACACTCAAACTGATAAGTCTGTCTCTCTCACTGATGCCTCCCTCTGTGCCCAGCCTCTTCTTCTGCGACACCTGAACCCAGGAAAATATTTTCTATCTGGATCCAGTTTCCTTGTCCTCAATTTCCTTGTAACATTCATTATCTCTTCTCTAAATACGATCCCCGTTTGCCTTCTGTCATTCCTCTCAACTTCCCATTTCAAGGAAGAGACAAAAAGATCACTTCTCCTTTTCACATGGACGTTGAGCGCCACCAGCTTTGCTAAAGTTCATGGGTTTCCACAAAGTTTAGTTACAGGGCAACCAGGTGGCATACATGGGATGCTGGAAAGGAGGAAGGTACTGCTGATGAGGTGAAGGTGGACAAGAGTAGACAGGCTGAACCTGCGCTACGTAATAGTTGCTGAAGTTGCCATCTGAGACATAAGGGGCCGGTTGGTAGAAACAGGTGACGTTGGCAGCGTTGGGGATGGCGTTCTGCTCGGCCAGGACACGAAGTGCCAACGACGAGATGAGGCTTAGCGTCTGCCGCCTCTCATGTCCCATCAGGCACACAGTGCTCTCCTGCACCACGTTGTGCAGTGTGGCCAGATAGTCGTACTTCCTGTCCTCCAGGTCCACAAAGTGGTTCTGCAGATAGGACTCAAGCTTTCTCCTCTGCTCACCAACATCAGGGAAATCGATGAAGAAGCGCGAGCACATGTAGCGCTGCAGCAGTTTCATCTCAACGTCCGATGCCGCGCGGAAACCTCGAACCAGCAGGTGGCAGTACTTCAACAAGCCCCCACCCCGAATCTCCTCTGGGCTCCTCGTGCAGATGAGGCGCTTGCGCAGATGATCCAGGGCTGTCGGAAAGTCACCGTAGACGCTCTCCCCAAGGATTGTGGGATGAAAGGTGGCCGCCATGGGGTGTTCGGAGCACTCATAGAAGAGGAGGAGGGAATCCAGGCGAATCTGGAAAGAATCCACGCTGAACTCAAACTGCCGTCGAAGAGAGTCCACAAACTTGAGCTCCACGTTCTTGCCACGATTGTTGGAGAGCGAGATGAGACTCCAGCGATCTGAGTCATTACACACCTTCACCATCTTCTGCACATAAGCCTCCTAGAAACAGAGGTAGTGAAGATATGAGATGTGACACAAGTCTTAAATTATTGATTTAATTATCTGCGTTTTTTTTTTTTGTTTTTTTTTTTTTCATTCAGGTCATTCAGTTCAACTTGGAAAACCAAAGTCAAAAGGCAATACTTACTCTTTTTAAAATTATTATATGACTGCAAAGCACAAAGCTCTAAATCTATTTCCTGTCTCTTATAGAGCCACCAAAAGGCCCACCAGTGTAATAACGGCATTATTTGTAATCTTTTCAAATGCATTTTCTGCCTTGTATCCATCCAGCAGAGGCCCACTGCCTCCTCTTCCTTTCTTTTCCTCCCTTTACCAGCTGCAACAGAGTCTCAGCTCTTGCATTAGTGTTCCAAACTCTTATTTTTTTTCTACAGAAAAAATTACACTCAACCTGCTCATAAGATCGATGTGTTTTGCATTAAGTTTAACTGTGATTTTACTGTTGATATTAAGTGCAGATGTACTGAATAAAAATAATAAAATAACAATATAGAGAAAAGGATTTTGTTTAAATAACTCAATACCAATTCTACTTTCAACCAGAGAGAAATCTGAATTTGCTCTGCTTTTCTGGTTGTTTTGGTTATCACATTTTAAAGTGGTTCATTAGTATCCAGGTAACTGAGGGACGAATGATTAATGTGGATCCAACTTCAATTGGATTAAACAGAATCCTCTTAAAATTGGAAACCAACCTTTTTACGCAGTAGTGTTTGGTAAATTCTAACTTAAATGCCCTTTATTTACTAAATGTACAACATATTTCCTGGCAAGTTTAACAGCCCGAAAAGTTTAAAATAAACACCAGAATATGCTTTTAAAAATGTGTCATATCTCCATGTTTTACCTTTAAAGTAACCGGTGTGATCTTCTCTTTATTTACTCCTTCAGGCAAAAAGTCTAGAAGAGAGTCCAGAACTAACTCTTTCACTATTTGAAACTCCAATTCCCCCTTTAGATCGGCGCAGAATATCAAGTCCAGATCCTTCCAACCCAGACCGCTGTCCTCGTGCAGGACGTAGCTGGCCGCGGACCCGTTCAGTCGCACCTCGCGGACGTGTATTCGCTTCTCCTCCATACGGCTTCGGACCACCTTGACTATATCCCGTGGCTTCACCTCTAAGGTCGGGAAGCTCCAGCGGCCGTGAATGGGAATGGAGCTGGTGAGGATGGTGTCCAGACGCTGCACTTGCTCCCAGTTGAGCACGCTGAGGTTGATGCTCTCCTGGACCGGGCAGCTGTCGGCCAGAATGCACTCAGCACTCTGGTTCATGTTGATAGGAGGTAGACGGTTGGATGCAAACTGCAAAACGTTAACTCCCGCTGGAGCAGTGGCATCAAAAAGTTGCAACTTATTTAGAATTTAAGCCTACGGAGCAGAATGTAGTCATAGTAAGATGCTGGATGGCAAAAACGTCTTTAAGCATGACGGACAGAACTAGTAGGGCGGCGTTGTCCTACTTCTTACATAAAGTCTGCACACAAGACAAATTCAACTCATGAGCTTGTCCAGTATCGATGCGCTTTCCGCTCAGCAATCAGATCCAGGAAACAGTAACTAATAACGTTTTCTTTCTGCTGTTAGCCTTTTGCGAAGTCCCAGATGTGTACTGATGCATCCATTTCATCCGAAAAAAAAACTTTCAGCCAGCACAGAACGTTTACCTCTGTCCACTTCGACTTACTTTTACGCACGGGTTACTGCGCGTCCGTGCTGCGCAACGGCAACTTTGAGCATACTTTAACGACTGCTGCTGTAATTTTTCCGCCCAATGCACACCTACTTTCTGGAAGCGGTGTACGGCTGCTTATCCTCTACATTTTGACCGTTTGTCGCATCTTGATACTGCGTAACCCCGCAGAGGGTCCCGTTCCACAGCTGCTGGGAGGTAGTGTGACCCTTGCGCTTGCAGTCTGAGAAGGGTCGGGGCGGGTTGTTTTGATTGACAGACCACACCTACTAATAGCTGTCTCCGCTTCCAACAGCGTTTCAGAAACGTAAGAAGTAACCTATAAGTTAGAGGAGTTTAGCAATTTGAAGGGACAATAAGGCGTTTACAGGAGTCAGACGGAACTCTGAGCATCATCTATTAACGTTCCTTTCTGTCTCCTTTTCTCCATTTTACCCACCCTAGAAGAATTAAAAAGATATTGACTTCATACTGAATTGTACTTCATAAACAGGGATACTAGTAAGCACTATTCAGTTGTCATTTGTTAAATATACAAGGAGGAGCCTCAGGTATCTGTGTGACTCCTTATTTTGTGTTCTCATTTTTTCCAGGTTTGTCTAACTAGTTATTAAGTTAAAATCACAAATATTACTAATAATTCTGCTCAACCTTATGACCATTACTTACAAATGAAATTATGAACCCAAAAGCACGCCCTCTACGGGTAGCTTTACATCAATCTTCATTTAGCCATTCAGAGAACCCTGTGCAGCTTTGTTTTCTAAATTACTGCAAGATTAGAATGTGTACAAACATATTCAGTAGGCCTACATCTACAATTGTGTCATATAAAATGTCTTTATATTTATTATTTAAAAAGAGTGTGTGTTTGCACAGAATATAGCCGATATTCGACAGAAGGGCTGTCTGCCCAGTATGTGGAGTATCAGCCACGGTCTCTGCAGGTTAGTTGTCATGGAGAATCTATCAGTGTAGAGATTGCCGCATATATCTGCGTCACTGCAGACGAGCCCATAAACCAGCTTATTGCAGATTACCCTCTATGTTCAGTGACACACGTTCACAAAGATGCACAGAAAGACACAGCGCACACTCACATGATCTGGATGCTCTGTGCAGGCAAAATTAAACACTGAAATAGTGGTTATTAAAATGGTTATTAAGAAACACACATTGCATTAAAGGATTATATATATATATATATATATATATATATATATATATATATATATATATATATATATATATATATATATATATATATATACAGAAAATCCTTTAAAAATGCAGTTTGCAGTATTTAGATCAGATATACTGAAACTAATTTCAGTATCAGTGACAATAATGTGTTCAGTGAAGTGTTCAGCTGCTGTTTTCACTTCTTGGTAATACTTCTTTTTTCAGAATTGCTGTGGTCATCATGAGTTACAATAACCAGAAGTCAAATCAGATGATGCACTTTCTGTGCTTTACAAACTGTAAAAATCACTTTAATGAAATTATATGCAGGTTTTTCTGTCCAGACTGCAGGAAGTATCATATCGTAGGTTGACACAAGACAGCAGGTCAGTCACACTGCCCATTCACCCACTGGCTCAGTGTCAGGCTTAGTGCCGGGGATATTTATCATGAAGCAGCTTTTTACATGACCTCTGACTTGCCAAGTGGATGACACCAGCTTGGTTCCTGGTATCTGACGACATCAGGGGATTGGCGGGAGATTTCAGGCACAAAGCCAAACCAAAATGAAGAAAGCAATTTTCTGTGTTTCTATGATTTATATCTAAACAAGTGTCAGCACAGCAAGTGTTAGTGAGCTTTTGTCTCTGTTTCTCAACATAATTTCTTGGTAATTTAATTTTTTTGGTCATATGTTTATTTTTGTGAGTGAAACTTTTAAGCTATGTCTTTCCTTTCTAACCAGGAACATGATCGTTAATTTGGTCATTTTCATTCAGAAAATAAGATCCAGCCTTGATCTGCAGATGATTTGGTCTTTAGATCCTTGTTTTGAGAATCTCTCCTTCAATTCTTTTTGCCACTAAGCCATCCTTCCCTCCATCCTATCCCACTAGTCCATCTTTTTTCTTTTTTTGCTCATCCTCTTTCCCATCCCTGTTTCACTATTACTACACGTGGAACTTCATTAAGAGATTATAGTGAACCTTTTAGACGAATGTGCCTCCACTACTTTACCCCCTCCCTTTTTCACGCCACCCTGTTAACATCTTCTTTGACTGGATTTCAGTTCTTGGCTTCAGTTCTTTCAGTTCTTCATGTGACATCATGCTCTATTCACTCTTTTCACCAAGCACATTTTCAGGTATTGGGTGTGAAAATTGGTTTTATAAAGTTTATAGTAAAATTCCCCCCCCCCCACCCCCCCCCCCCAGCCAATGGGCAGCAGCAAGTTTTGTTATATCCACATCTACACATGCAAAGTGACATGGTTTAAGAATGTATGCAAGAGCTTGTATCAAGAACAGATTATGAGACCTAGTTTATATAACTGTTTAATCTTATCACTGTGTGCAAATGATTCACAAGTTTTGCACTAATTTGCATCCAACCAGTCAGGTAACCTCTTCTTCACACACTGTAAAAGCAAGAGCTCTGTGGTGAGTGTATGTTCTTCACTCCTCCTCGGTGTCCCTCATCAACACCTCCAGCTTTATAACTGAATTAGTTGGGCTGATTTAAGACAACCACCTCTAAGGAGCAAAACTTGATGGATGCAACTTTTTCACATAACCCAACCACAGCTCATGCTAGTCTCCCAGTAATAAACCATCCTTGCTGCAACATTATCCCACTACTTGTATACAGTCCCCACTTGTCTACAACTTGGAAATCAACTATATCAGTCTTTACAGCAGACAGTTATTACCGTTTTAGAACAGAAATAGAGGTATGACAATGCAGCTGTCTGAATTAGTCAGATCAGACAGTAAACAGCCTTGTTGTTTGAACTGCTGCTGTGAAATAAATATTCCACTAGCAGTAACCTCCATCTAACCTCACTCTTCTCAACAACAGAATATCTTTAGAAAACTGTGAACACCCATTTTTTGACTGAAGCTAAAGATGTTTGCACTTCAATTTAAAAGATTGCCCACTTAGATTGATATCAAAGTGTGTCATAAGTTACTGAACAAATTTAAACCAAAGTACAAAAAAAACACATGTTTAATTCAGTAGCTTGTTGAGCCAACTTTAGCGTTTTATGTCTGATGTTATCAGTCTCTCAAGTTGTCGTGGCAGAATTTAGATCCACAAAGTTGCTTCTGTTCACTGAGGCTTGTGGGAATCAGTTATTGCACAGTTCTATTCATGGCAGCAACAATAGACTCTCTTAAATGTAATATGTCGTTCTGTTTATCAGGTTAGATTGTGTTTACTTACTTGTCTTTACCAGATCCTAAAGGATCTGGTGAACTGTAAAAACATCTTGTCTTTGCTTGATCCTAAAAGATCTGGTAAAGACAAACTGTTTTTTCGGTTGTTTTTGTCACTTGCTCAATCTGTAGCATTCCTGGGGTTTGTTGGACCGATAGTGAAGACATCATGCATATTAACATAGTAAGTGCAAACTGCCTCCAGGTACATTGTTTGGCATAGACAGACATCTGAAGTGTTTACTATCAGTTTTAACCCGTACCTAAGTACTGTACGTGACCTTTGATGACCTTGGTCAACCTTCAAGAGCACATATATTAGTGTAAGCCCCCAACTAAACTCTTTCACAGCCGCTAATGAGATTCACTGATATGCTCTGTACCCTAAGCCATGCTGCACTGCTCCTAGAAAGTCCTCTGTCTGGGAGTATGTTAATAAATGGAGCGCCAGAAGGTTAAAGAATTCTGTTTTGAAAAAGAGCGCAGACCAGTGAAAACAAGAACAGTCTTATCTGAAAATTAGAAGTATGCTAAAATTGTGCAAGATGTTATTCCTGGGTTTATCACTATTCAACATAAGATGATTTCCTGTCCAGAGCTGGTCTAGCAGACTATTTTATACATGTATTGTTCAAGTAAAGAAAAACATTGCCAAAGTGAGAAGACATTTGAAACACTTTTACATCATACACTTAATAGAGATGTTTACATCTATTGAGTCTTCTGAAACTGTATAGAACACATTAGCTTTGCAGTCAACCCTCACCTTTCTTGAAATTGTAGACATGAGGTCAATGAACTAAACTCTGTTTTTAAGACAACCCTTGATTCACACACACCATCTGCCTTCTGATGTCAACTTTTCATTTTCAAAACTCTGAATATGTTGACTGAGGGTAGCAATCTGCAGTGACTAAACAAACAGGAAGTTTAGTTGCTCTATCTGTGACTCAGCTTCCTGTAATGATATTGCAGTTGGTAATGTCAATACCACAATGATCATGGTCTCCTTCCCATGCTAATACACATGCAGTCACACGTGTACAAATGTGCATGAATTTAAACTAAAGTAAAACTCTGCAAAGATATTATAAAAAAGGAAGAGTTTCTCAAACTTTAGGAAGATATGTTTCTAATGACTTTGAAGAAAAAGTCACTAATACAGATTGTGAACACTAGTTCATCATGAGTCAGAAAGTTCAGTATTCAGTCCGAGCTCAAGGTCAGGATGAAAAAACAAAAATGATTTTATTCATGGAGACACATTGTGTTTTAACAAGCAAGCAAACAAAAAAAGAACACCCAACACAACTGTGAGTATATTTCATTTGGAAATTTCTTTTTAAATTTAAACACATAACCACATAGTTTGTTAGACCCAAACTTAACTAAATAGTCCCAGTTTGTAAACCTTAAAAAACAGAAACCATTTTTCTTCTTTTCACGCTAATTGCCATATGAGTGGATGTCCTTCTTTCTAGCTCGGGTCCTGCAGACGCCGGGGAGCCTGACGATTCTGAGCTGAGCCAATTCTCCACTGTTGGGGCCACTGTCCGAAGTGCTCCAATGACCACTAAGAAACTGTTACCTTTACCTCCTAGACCTGTCTCTGGCTTTTCTATTATCTTTTGACATTTAGGTAGTTTCTCATGTTCCTTTTTCCTGACATCACCATCAATTATCATTATATACTACAATATTGAATTTCCCTTTGGGGATTAATTAAGTTTTTTTTCTTTTTTTTTCATTTCATTTTCATTTCATTTGGGATGGCTATGTCAACCGCAAAAGCTTTCCTCTGCTTCTTATCAATCACCAGAATCAGAATGTCCCACGGGATCTTAGCTCAGTCATACTCCACAACCGCATGTGTGTGTGTCCTATTTTGACTGTAGAGGTCTCCAGTTTCTATTATTATCTGAACGTCCTTTACAATCTATCTATCTATCGATCTATCGATCTATCGATCTATCTATCTATCTATCTATGTACCACTGTAAAAGGCAGTTGGAATAAATTTATTGATTCTCAAACAGCAACATCAAGAAGAAGGAACTCATGAAGGATGTGGTGGTGAAGGCAACAATGGTGTCTGTGACTAAACAGATCAAACCAACACCATCGGGATCACTCACCCACAAGTGCAGGCCTAGTAACAACTAAAACACTGTGTGCCCTGAAACTTCCAGTAGAGGATCTAAGCTGAAAGAATGGGGTACATTAGCTCAAAACTGTGCACCTGATTAAATTGCATTTATATATTATTTATTTTTATTATATATTCCAGTAATGGATCCCATGTCTGTTTTATGAATTACTCTTTATAAGAACTTAATTGCAATTGAATGAAATGAGCAGAAATTATAATAAGACAAGGTAAGCTGCTCACTTTGCTTCTTACAAGGTAAACATTTTCTATTCTCTTGCAGTTCTTTTCAGTTTCATGAGGAAACTGGAAAATCCCTAACAAGGCCCAACAAAAGTCAGTGTCTCACAGCACTAAGGCATTATAGTGCCATCTGCTGGATCACCAGATACAGCCCAGTGTGGAACCCTTGACAATGCTCTGCAGGTGGCGCTCCTTTCACATTGGTAAATTTATAACAACCCATAAACCCTCTCTATTTTTCCTTAACCTTATTTTCCCACACTTCAGAACACAGAGAAATATTAACATATGTATTTGTACAGCTGCAATGGGTAAATGGTGTCTTTCAAGAGCCAAGTGAGCTCATCTTATCTCTTAATCCAGTTTATCAAGAATGTTTTATCAGAAGTTGATTGAGTAAAATGCACTAATTAAATACATGCAATATTAATGCAACAGCCAAAGTAGATATAAATCATGCAAACATTACATTTTATCCTCTGTGTCATAATGTATGCATCATGTGTGTACAGCATTTTAGGGTGAGAGTGAGCCCTTGTTCTGTTTATAGTAATGCTGATGCTAGGGAAATTTACTGTGTCTGCTGTGGGAAATTTCTTGTTGTCAAATAACTCTTGTGTCCCGGGGATTAAACTATAGCTCTTTTCTGCAGTTTGTTTTGTTGTTGAGACCTATGTCAGCAGTATTATGTAGCAACAACTGACAACTTTGTCTGTTTCTCTGTGAGGCAGATGACTCAGATGACTGGCTGCAAGTGTGGCAGGAGCAAATGGTTAGGCTGTGCTTTATTTTGACTCTAGTAAGTGATTTATAGTCACAGGCGATGCAAAAGTATAAATGCCTTTCAGGCATCTGTCCCAGTTAAAGAGAGAGATAAAGAGAGCATGCACATTTAGGATCTTTTTTCAAACAACTATTGATTATTGATTTAATCCTTCAGTCTGGATATATTGTCCTATACAGTGAAGGATTGCATTTTTGCTGTGTTTTC
Organism: Telmatherina bonti; assembly: GCF_933228915.1. NCBI lineage: Eukaryota > Metazoa > Chordata > Actinopteri > Atheriniformes > Telmatherinidae > Telmatherina > Telmatherina bonti. The sequence continues at coordinate 24,240,532 of NC_136614.1, read as the reverse complement.
TCTGATGCATAAGTATCCTGTTGGCAAGGTTGATTAGTTTAGAATGACTTCATATTTTATTGAACTTTCAAATAATTCAAGAATCAAATCAAATCAAATCAAACCAAATCAAACCAAATCAAATCAAAGATACTTTATTTATCCCCGAGGGGAAATTCAAGGTTCAAGAACTAACTAAACATGCAGTTACACTCTGCTGATAATAGCTATCAACCTGCTTTAACCCAAACATATGAGAATTTACAGCTCATGTCAGGTTAAAGGTGGTTTTTTGGGGCTTCAGCAGAACAAACTGGATTTTATTGGCAAGAGCTTGAAGGAAATCCACTCCGGCTTGGTTTGGTGAAGTCCTGTGTGAGCTGCAGCTGCAGGGGATGTGGCGATAATTTTGTGTCATTTTATGTCATTTGGCACTTTGCTCTATCATGAAAGGTTTAGGGTGGAGCTCCACCGCTCTGCTCTTCTGTCTCAACACCTTAGTGAATGGTTATTTATGGTGAGGTGTGTTTTCCTCACTCACATCAGATAGAACAGTGGTGGGTAATTGCAAAGAGAAGGATAATGCTTGAAAACGATCAGACAAAAAGATGAACTCTGGTGTATAATTGGGGTCTTGGATGAAGAAATAGAGGAGTGAGCTATGAGTACAATGGAGGATAAAGTGCAGGGAACTGTGATGAGCTGGATGGTGAGGAAGGATAGGAGTAAAGATAAGGGGGAAAGGGAGTTGGGAAAATGTTACAAAACTTTAGGATCAGAGGCAAATAAATGATGAAGAGCATGACATGGTATTGTTCTCAATCCCAGATGTACAAGGTTAGCTGCTCATATGCAGCATCTTCCTAGTTTGTCTTGTCCAAGCCTTATGTCACAGCTCTCTCAATTGACCTAAAATTGAACTGCTTTCTTCTGTTTCCTCCACAAGTCACTTTTTAAATCTTTTTAATTTCATACATTAAGTTTGGTTAATGCCATACAGATGGATTTTTGTTCTTGAAGACACGTCATGTGGTTTGTTGGAAACAATCTTACTTTATTTTAGTTGCACCCATGTTGATAATGGCCAGAGTGGATGCACTTTGAGTGAGTTTAACAATTAAAAATCCAAAGAAGCTTTTTGCAGCGACCATGTTTGAGATCTGCTAATTGATAAATTCTGATTTCCTTCTACATCCACATTCACTTCTTAGTTTAGTCTCATCAGAATGGATTAAAAAAACACAAATTTTTCCATTTGTGTACAGTCCAACAATAGACATGTCACAATTTATTGTTGCATAATGTGAGCTTTCTTTGGCTGTTTTCTGTAGGGGAATATATGTGACATCACAGGAATCCCAACATATGAATTGAAAGTGTAAAATTGTTGTTTTTGGAGAAAAGCCTGTAGTTCTTTTTTTTGGGATTTACTCTTACTCTGCTAATTAAACATAATCAAACTATGATACAAAAGATAGCATTGGTTCAAGTGAGATCTGTACAGTAAAGTGTAAAAATAAACCCATGATCCAATTGTCAATGCAGCTGCATAACCTTGAAATGAAAATCTCAATGGTTTAGCATCACTGATGTCAAGTACAGTTAAGATGAAAATTAGTTTTCATTGAATGCTTACAGAAGACAGTCCTCTCACAAATGAAATCCCTCTGGAGCATGTCTTTGACCTGGGTGTGCAGATTTTATTCATACATATGAAAATTAATCTGGTCTCTGGTGGACGTTAAAGCAATTGCATGTGAAGAGTAAAATAAGTGTCCATGAAGATGACACAAAAGATCGATTCTATCTCTAATCACAGGGGTGTCCAAAGTTGATCTTTGAAGACAGCTGTCCTGCAGGTTTTTGATGTATCTCTGTTCCAACTCACCTGGCTTACATGAAATGGATCCGACAGCCAATGAAGTTACATTGATACATGGAAAACCTGCAGGATTTTGGCCCTTGAAGACTGGAGCTGGACACTCCGGTCATATTGTAGTCATTTCCTAAATCTAACCAAGTAGACTGATATATAAAGCTAACCAACTTATCTTAATGCCACAAAGAAAGTGACTTGTTATTGCTGTATTGTTCAATTCAGTACATTCATGTAGCTTATAATCAAAATAATGTTCATACAGTTAACAGTTATGTTGCAATTATATGTTGATATTGAAAATGTGACATAAATGCATGAATAATTAAAAGTGCTACACATTACAGGGCTATCCAATACTCCTACCTCTTAAGGAGGATTTTGTGTCTTTTTAAAAGAGAAAATGTGTTGTGATTTGGAAGTGTGTTTACTAGTGTTTTTCTCCTGCTACTTGCAAAGTTGATATTGTACAGGATATTATCAGTTGTGCTCATAAGTCTGCACAGATGACTCTTTAAATTATAATGCTAAAAAAGCACAAGATATAGTTTACTTCAGGCAGATATGAGATGAATGAACAAACTACGTTAAAATAGATGTTTTAAAGTGTTTATTAGGATGTGGTTTCAAGTGTTTCAAGTGGTTCTTGTTCTATTAATCTGTACTCAAAGAATTCACAAAATATAACACAGCCAAGGGACCATCAACAGCTTTCAGTAATGGCTCTTATTTCACAATGAACTCCTTCACTTCCTCTGTCAGCGCTGTTTGAAACATTCATTCCTGGACTGTGTTTTATGAAAAGTATTTACTGGGCCAGATTCTTTGCTGTTGCTTCATAAATACTCATTGTGTTTATAATCAGTGCCTTTCCTGTTTGCTGTAGAGAATAGACAGTTGCCAGTTCGAAGTGTATTGGTGTGGTCTGTTTGAGTATGTAAGATATCATTCAAAATGATGTAATTAGCAAGATTTGTTTATTCTAACAAGTATATGAAATGTTACAATGAAATCTTTTTATCAGTGGAATTTTTTAGTTAAATTTTTCTGCTGCACAAAGTTATGAAATGATCATAGTAGTAAGCAGAGCCTTCCTGTAGCATATTGGAGACTGGCTCACTTTGAAGCATATGTTTCATAGCTCATTCAGTTAAATAGTCCTGCTAGCTGACTGCCAGTGCCTGGAGTGGGAATGTGAATGGGGAAGAAAAAGATTTAGTTAGATTAGCATCAAAAGTTGTGTGTTGTTCATAGGTTTTGTTGCATGTCATTATAATTAGCTCCAGAAAATGTCAGCATCAGCAGGATAAAAAAAAGTGCTGTTTTGTTCGTTCTCTTTCTCTTTTTTCCGTCTCTAGATCAAATCTTTGATCATTTTAATATAACTGTACGAAAGACAGATGAAATTATAAGAGGCTGGAGAAAACAAGGCTGGCAAGTTAAAGGGACAGATGCATAAGCAAAGTAAACTGATTCTATCGGCCTCCTGGTATCCACAGCCCAGTGGTGTTTGAATGGCAGAAAATGAATATGAGGATTATAAGCTTTTGAGTGAAGACATATAAGGGCAGTGAAACTGCAAACAAAACCAAGCGATAACTGATTTAATCCCTGCCTGTATGTACAGTTGTTTGTGTGCTGGCTACAACAGCTATTATTTTGATTCAGACACAACCAGACAGAGACACGGATGGTAAAGAAAGAAGAGAAAAACATACAGTTGAAAGTTGGATGATTTATCTGTCTGTCATCATGTATTCTGTATGAGGCGTTAGCCTTGCCAGCTGTCTCCCACTATCTGTCATAACAAAATGCAACCTCTGCTGATGTTTTTCTTTTGCTGTTTTTTTCTTTTTTTTTTTTTTTAAAGAAACCATGTCAAATCCTATTGGATTACCTCATAATACCTCACAATCACCTTCTTGAGAAATCCCCATGTTCTTGAGATCACACCTCAAGAAACATTTGTACTATGAGTATTTTTCTCAGCCTTGTTATTTATTATTCTGAGTGAGGAAGCGACCTCTGACAACAGCAAACATACCTGTGTGTATCATGTGAACAGAAAAAAAGTATTAGCTTCATATTATATCTAAGTAGAACGTATTACATTACCAGAATAAACTAGCCTGTGTAGTGATGCTAGAGTAGGGGTGGGCAGCTGGGGTCCTTGTGGGTCACAGTCCGGCAAGTAATACATTAGGAGTTGCTCTGCTGCAATACTAATGACTCAGACTCAAGCTTTATTAGCAGACTTGTCAACGATGGTTGACATCCACAAAGGAAAATTGGCGAGAGATGTTCTTTCAAAATTATTTTAATGTCTGGGAACCTTTAAGATTCGCAGTTGCCGGGAAGACGCCAGTCAGTTGTGATTTTATTGTTTGCAGGTGCAGATGAAAAACAGCTGATGAGCTACATGATTTTAATCTTTGCTGTCAAATGTATTGTGCACAAGTTTCCATTCCTCCTAATGAGCACTAAAACCTTTTTAACCCTTTGAACCCTGTCTTTTTTGCTCAAAACTGCATGCTTTGTGAAAAATGATTATATGTCAGCAATAACTTTGCTTATTATAGCAGAAACACTAATATAAATATTCTTTTTTTCTCAACGTGATCAAGTCAAAGCCAGTCCTGTCTCACAATGACACATGAAAAAGTCATGATTGCAAATTTTATTATAGTCTGATGAACAAGAACACATTACTGGATCTGTTTTCCTGACTATTGGCTGACTATCATAAGGTATGATAAACAATAATAAAAAAGAGACTGAATCCAAAAGGAATAAAATAAATTTACTTTCAAAGATCAGTGGTCAGGAAAAGGAATCAACCTCTGTTCTTCAACTCTACTGTTGTACTTGTTGGTCCACCATACAGGCCCCCCAACTGTTGAATTAGTTATTTGTTGCCATTTAAATGTCACCTAACAGTTATTATATGACCATTTTTTTAAAATTCGTGACCATTCATTTGTCACGAAAGCTATTTTTATGGGTGGGTGACAAACTACCAAAGAAGGCAAAAGTGATTGATCATAAATACAGCAACATTAAGGAAGAGGAAATTAAGAAACTAGAAAAAATTCCAAGGTGGAGGCGAAAGGGGCGTGGATGTGGAAAATATTGAAAGTGAAAGCAAAAAATAGTTCCAGTGGTAATCAGAGCATTAAGGGCCATGGACTGGGAAAGTGGGCCCAAGAAATTCCAGCAACACCATAAAAGCTCTTTTTCAGAGTTGCCTTGATTCTTCATGGCATATGTTGAAACATTCATCAGAAGCTTTGTTCCATATTGACA
>NC_136614.1:24147874-24230374 GCF_933228915.1 Telmatherina bonti | reverse complement strand
AACACCTTCTCATCTTAACAAAAACAAAAAGCGACATTGGGAGATCTTGGTCTGAGTGTGCACGACACCTGCTTTGACCAATTAAGAGATAGAGCTTGTGCAAATGAACAAATAAAAACAAACAACAATGCATTTTAGTCAGATCCAGATGATCATTTTATTCATTGCAAAACATGAAAATGCTGTTGAGGAAGCAGTCTTGATTGCTCTTTCTGTGTATTAGTCACAACTGGATGCCTGAAAGACACATCATTTCATATGAAAAGAAGCAAATCTCTGTTTAAATCTGCAGAATAAATGTTTTCCCTTCTTGCTGTTAGTTTTAGAGCCGCTCTTTGTGAAACATTACAGTCTGTAAATATGTGTTTACACAGTCCGTGATCACTGTAAAACCATATATGCAGCAGCTTCAGAGAAAATAAATGTGAGTTCCCATCAATGCTAAATCTACTGCAATCATATACCACAGAAGAGCAGATGTTAGTGGGTTTTCTGACCAGGGTATAAATAGGTATAGTGTGGCAACCCCCCTCTGAGCCACACATACATGCAGACACACACACATACACGTAGAAACCTGTTCAGCTTATAGTTGTGTCGCTCTGCTTTTCTTACTTATTGACAGGAACTGTTGAAGGGAACTATTGAAGGGAACTGTGGTGAGCTCCACAGCCTTCATTTCAGTAGAGCAAATACAATTTCTTGACAGGAAAAAGCCTTTTCCCTGTCCCATATGCAGAAATGGTTTATCTGTGTGTTATTATCAAGACTCTAAAGCTGTCAAAATATCTTGAGTTTGGAGAGTTTGATCATTCGGCCTCTGTGGTTCAGTTTTTTGGCAGATGGTGCATATGTTGTGGGAAGTAAAAGCATAAAGGAGTGGATTCAGGCAACTGTTCACAAAGGTTAGTGATCCAGCAATGTTCCAGGAGGCTGTACAAAACTTCAACAGTTCCTCATTACTGAAAGAAATAGCTACCACACCTAATATGTTTATGGTATGATATGGAACCCACAAAACAAAAAAGGTCACGATGATGCTGGTAACCAGTCTGGTTGTCTGAGGGTTGTTGAAAAAGGCTGCCCGATTTACCTTTCTGTATAGCCGAATGTATGAAAATACCACAAGAAACAAAGAAACAAACCCTACCAGGGTCTCTGTTAGTAGCACAGTCACATGCTGGACCTCAGAGGAGTACTGTGACTGGCATCGCGTGAAGTGCTGTTCCGTAGTCAGCTGTCGAACCACCAAAGCAGGGATGGACAGCAACATTGCAAACAACCAGAGCAGAACCAACTGCATCCTGTTTCCTATCTGATGTAAACACCGCTGCTGGTGCACCACCAGTAAGTAGCGCTGGACACTCAGAACAGTCACAGTCAGCTGGCTGCCATAGATGCTGCAGTAAACCAGGAATGTCAGGAACTTACAGGCCACCAGGCTGAGGGTCCAACTGTAGAGTAAAGCATAAATCCACAGTGGAAGGATCAGCAGACAGAGCAGGTCTGACACAGTCAGATTTAACATCAAACTCTGGCTTAGACTGCAGAGGTGCTCCCAGTTCGGCTTGAGAATGATCACAGCAATGTTTCCAGGAATTCCCAGCAGGAAGCAGAACAACAGCACCAGTGCAGGCAACAGATTTCTGGAATTCCAGGTGGGAAGGGGTTGATATCCTGGGGACGAGGAGATGTTAGAGGTGGTGGTGGTGAGCTCCGCCATGCTATGAGTCTGTTGGCAAGTTGAGGACCAAACAAAGTGATGGATAAATATCCAGCCAGTCACAAGAAATGAAGAAGAACTGAGGTGGTGTCAGTGTCGATGCAGTGAAAAAGGAAGTGTGAAAAAAAAGGCTCTGATGTTGAGAATACATTTACATCCAGCCTATTTTTTGTCACTGATGCATTATTTCATGAATTTCTGTATGTGCATGTTGAGCTACAAGGACTTTAAACAGTGCATTTTGAAAGCCTTTTTTTTTTGTTGACATAATTCAATCTGTCTACCATCCCAAAAAGAAAAAAAAAGTAATGTAAGGATAAACCCCTGGTTTAGTTTAGCTTAGTTTAGTTTATAGTCACAGGGGAACTTTAAACAGAGGCGTAAACCACACAGGCATATTTGAGCTCATTTCCATCTTCAGTCCCTGATTAATACAGATACATTACATGTAATTACAAAGCACACATACAGATAAATTTACAAAAAATTTCAATACATGATACAAATTCAATGGTAGAGAAATACAATTTGAACAACACATTGAGAAACCTGAACGCAATAATAGGCCAAAATATCTACACACGAAGGCCAATTTAAACGTTTTTAAAGCCTAAGATCTTATTGTTATTCTTCATATTTGATTATTTAAATGTATCTTTGCCTATTAAGGTATTCTTTTTTAAAATTATAGTTAATCTCTAAAGCTCTGTTATGGTCCTAAAAGACAAAATGAGAGAAAAAAAAAACTTTTTCCATCCAGTAAACATGCAATATCTGATATAAATATAGACAACCTTGCACATTTCATTTATAATGCAACCCAATGTGATGTAAACTTTTGCACATGTGCTCACGTAATCTGTCAGTGAGACGCCTGCGTGGTTCAGCATCTACACAGAAATAAGGAAGTTTCTGAACTGAATAAACGTGAAGCACAGAGCAGCGCGACAAACGTCACTAAAATGACATATTGTTGAGATTCGCTCTCCATTTCAGGCAGACAGGATTGACACACGATAAAAGGTCATTTTGTCTGCAGATATCTGCAGAACAAACGGACTATCTCGTCACGTGAGCAGACACCACATCCACGAGCCTCTGGTCTGACTCGCCTTTTCAGCTGACGTTTTTTGTTTTTTTTTAACCTTCATGCTCAACATGGGATCCAGATTTGTGTGAGAACATTTCAAGCAGCCTCTCCTTCATTTCCACAGCGTAGCCTATATCTGCATATATTTATTTTTTTTCTTCTTTTTTTAAATGCAGGAAATGATGGAACAAGAATCCTGGAAGTCTCGTGGATAGACTTTTTTTTTTTTATACACATAGACTATACATTTCTTTTATTTGATGACCAGTAAAACGTGTTGAGGAGGTTTAATCGCAGGTAGGAACATGTTGACTTTTTCATTTCTTGCATAATTTTCGTTAATCTTTGGACGAAGGGGAGACATATAAGTTTTCTTCAAATGAACCTTAGTACCGTCAGCGCGGTTTTCCAGGTGCTTTCATTATTTTTTTATTTTCTGAGGTCTGACACAGTTTGTCATGTTTGTTTTTTTGTTTTTTTTTAAATACTGTAAGTCTTTTAAATAGTTTAATAGTATTATATAAATCCACAAGCATGATGTGTGTTGTTAAATAAAATTAACAGTGAAAAGTTTAATTAATGATGAGATTGATAATGAATTGGATAATGACTGTGGACTAATTTAGATTAATTTTAAGACATGACCTCCATTGTTTGTATTTACTCTTTTGCCACTAAGTTAAGATAGACTGCCATCTACTGGTCATATATATATATATATATATTTGTCTCGTAGTAAAATCAGAAAACACTTTTCTTTCTGGCTATGTGTGTGTGGAAACTAACCATGTTGTTGTCTTTTTATTTTCAGTAAAATGGGCTTTAAAAGCTTCATGGGCTTGCTGCTTTATTTCGCTGCCGTGACAGTTTCAGGGGATTTGGCCAAGAATGAAAGAACAGATGCCTACATGTGGACCAAGCAGAGCCTGCCGAGGCTGCTGGTTACACATACTCAACCATTAAAAACAACTTTGTTCAGTGGGGAGGAGGAGGATCGGGTAGGAGAAAGGACAAAGACCATCTGTGGAATAGAGTGTCAAAGCACCAAACCATCGATAGACCAGACTGAGCAAGAGAGGATTTTGGGTTATGATACAGTGTATGAAAATGGCACACGCACACATGCAGACATCAGTTTGCAGTGGATGAACAAGACATCAGCAGTAACACCAGCACGCTCATCAGGTTACGTCCGCAAGAAGCGACAAGTTTATGGTGCAGATGGGCGATTCGTTATATCAGATTCACAGTTTATTACCAACTACCCGTTCTCCACTGCAGTCCGCCTCTCTACAGGCTGTTCTGGAGTGCTGGTATCTCCTAAGCATGTGCTAACAGCAGCACACTGTGTCCATGATGGCAAGGACTATTTGGGAAGTGTTAGGAGGCTCAAAGTTGGCTTGTTACAGATCAGGACTAAAAGAAGGGCTGGAAGGAGAGGAGGGAGAAAAAAGGACGAGAGGAATCAAGCGAACAAAGGAGATGAGAGGAGGGGTGGAGAACAGCTAAGAGAAGAACGTGAGGAGAAGGATGTTGGAGGAGAAAAAAGGAGAAGGGCCGGTAGAGGCAGAATGCGGAGAGGGAAAAAAAAGGATGAGGAAGCTGAAGGTGGAAACAGGGAGTCCAACAAAGGAGGACCAGGAAAGCGAAAAAGTCCTAACCGTGTACGACGGAGTGAAAGAACAGGAAAACAACCTGCCTTTCGTTGGACTCGGGTGAAACAAACCCGGATCCCTCAAGGATGGATCCAAAGCAAAAACTCCACCAACTCTTTATCCCCTGATTATGATTATGCCCTTTTGGAGCTGAGACGTCCTGCGAAGCAAAGGTACATGGAAATCGGAGTGGCACCTTCTGAAATACCACTTGGACGAATCCACTTCTCAGGCTATGATGCAGACAAAAGCCTGCTGGACGGGAGTGGCGATGAAAGGGTGATTTATCGCTTTTGCTCCATTACAAAGGAGTCTGATGATTTGATGTATCAGCATTGTGATGCACAGAATGGTGCGACAGGAGCAGGGGTTTACGTTCGCCTGAGGCAGGACACAGGGCACAAGGGCGGCAAGGGGAAGTGGCAGAGGAGGGTGATTGGGGTGTTTTCAGGCCATCAGTGGGTTGACATGGAGGGAGGTGAGAAGAGAGACTTCAATGTTGCAGTGAGGATCACGCCTCCCAAATATGCCCAGATCTGCCACTGGATCCACGGTGATCCAAGTGTTTGTAAAGAGGTCTGAACTTACAGAGCCATGGATACAAAGGTCTGTTGTCACTGTTCAAGAGCATCAAAGATCAGGGCTAGTATGTTTACTACCTTGAAGACTTTTACTCATACAATCATCATCATCATCATCGTGATTTTTTCAGCACTGAAACAGCCCTATTATGATCAATTTCTGATTTTATGTCAAATTACATGTTCTTCAGTGCATTGCATGCATAGAAAAGCTTAGCAAATATGTTTTTTTTCCATGTACCTACAACAACAATGTTGTTGCTGCTGTTGAATATTATTGTTGATAAGTCATCCATTTAGATAAAACTTACAAGAGTGCATTACTTTGTATCATTTTTCTTATCTTGTTAATGTCCTATTAAAGTTTGTATGCTCTTGCAAAACAGACTCCGATAAAAACTTGTCCAAAAAACAAAGAATTGCACATGTTCACATCAAAGCACAACTTGCAGTGGCATTGTACCATTTTGATGCTATTGTGTTACAAAAAGAAATCAATCATCAATCATTTGGAGATCATTTAAACACTGCATTTGTTGAAAAAGAAAGAAAACACTTTATTTTTATAAGAACCACAAATATGTTGCTTGTTTGCTAGTTTTTATAGAAAATATTTTCATGAATGTGACGTCAATAACTTATTTAACAGACATTTGATCAGAACATGTTTACCATGTGTTACACTAGTTCTTCTTTTTGCAACCTTGTTAGGAAGCTAATGTCAGCCTCAGCAGTGTGGTAAGTGGAACATTTTCCCATTCTTGCTTAAAAGTTTCAAATGAAACCACATGCTTTCAACTAATAACATGTCAGAACTGCAAGAAGGTTGGTTTAACACAGGACTTTAACTCTTGAGCCACTGCTTTCTTTCAAACACTTAAAGTGGTTTGAATTGGTCATGCTTGAATAAACTCGGCTTTGCGTTGACAGAGGCATTTAGATGGCAGCAATGACAGTCACTGATTAGGGATTTTTAATGTTACAATTACTAGCACTACTTGGAAACAAGCCTCTAAACCAGGGATACTCAGTCCTGGTCCTTGAGAGCCAGTTTCCTGCAGGTTTTCCACTTGTCCCTGCTGCAACACACCCGACTCAGACTCAAACTTTGCACATGTCTGCTAAATACACATTGATCTGAATCAGGTGTGTTGCAGATAAGGACAGCGGCTCTCGAAGACCAGAACTGAGGATCCCTGCTGTAAGTTAGCGTAATATGAGAGGGCATTTCCACACAAATGAGCCAAAGTATAGATGATTACCACTTTTTTAAAAATATTCAGGCTAGTTTATTAGCTAGCTTTTTTTTTTTACACTGTTTTAACCAAAAAGTCTTGTCTATATATCACAGTTTTTGAACATGTGTTCCTGTAAGTATTTTCCCATTAATGCTGAATTTAATGCAGAATCATTTGAAGCTGGACTGAATACAAAAAGTATTTTGTCCAATTTCCAGCCTTTAGATTAAAAGGACAGACAGCTGCTACCTCGACATACACCACTGGTGTTACTCTTGTCATTTAACAACTGAACATCAAGACAAAGCTCATTTTCCAAAAGGTGTATTGTCATAAGTCAGATTTACAAAGTAAAACTTGTGGGTTGGTGATTCATATTCCTGTTTCATAAAAACAAACTGAATAGATGACAGAAAAAAAGTTCACATATTTATTGTTGTTTTAAAAAACAAAAATGAGAGTTAAAGTACACTTTCTGGGAATCTGTAGACAATGCAAACAAAGAGAGCAAGATCGCACATGGAAGGTAACCAAATGAGATTATAAGCCATATGGTAATACAGTTCAATGCTTTTGTCTCCTTATCTGTTAACCTTATCATGTATGGTGCAAATATATTCAAACATTTAAACAGTTTGATGTTTATTCACTCATATTATTGTTTCCTTATTTCCTCAAAAAAGCTTGTGTAAGGACATTGAAGAGTGCAGGAAGTTCAGAATGTGGGCCACGGTGACATTTATCTTCCAGCTGGTGGATACAAAGAGAATTGAAAGGAACTAGGGGAGGAAGTCTGTGTGTGTGTGTGTGATGCATAAGAGAGGAATGAGTGTGGATGGAACAAAAAATGAACTGTTCTGAGGGGTATAAAGGAGTGGGAAATAGAAAATAGCTCCAGACTCTTAGAGATTTTGCTAAGAGTAAGGATCTCTAGATATATCTGTGGAGAATTGTTCAGTGTAATCTTTAGTTTCTCATTAAAGTTTGTGTTCTAAAACTTTTTTCTGTGTTTCTGAACTCTCTCCAATCAACGGACTTGGCAGGATCGAGGGGAATCCCAGCAACTGTAAGATGTTTATTTAACAGACACATGATCTTCTGTGAATTGCACTGCAGATTTCTTTCACTAATTGTCCTTTCCTCTGACCAGATTTTCCAGACAGAAGCACAGAATAATATTGTTCATTATCAAAAAATATTTGTATGAGATGAAAGATGAAGCTGAGGATATGTTGCAGTCAGCATATTGCTTATCTTGAAAAGTTACGATTAACCAGCAGTGTGATGCAACAGTTTGAGTCCAACAACCAACCTGTGTCAACAGAGTGTCTGCGGGCTGCATGGTGGCGTAATGGTTAGCACTGTGGCTTGACAGCAAGAAGGTCACTGGTTCAATCTTTGGCTATGGGCCAGTGGCCTTTCTGTATGGAGTTTGCATGTTCTGCATGTATGTGTGGGTTCTCTCCAGGTACTCTGGCTTCCTCCCGCTGTCCAAAGCCATGCATGTTAGGTTAATTGGGTACTCTAAATTGCTACTAGGAGTGAGTGTGAGTAGTTGTTTGTCTCTCTGTGGCCCTGCGATGGGCTGGCGAGCTGTCCAGGGTGTACCCCACCTTTTGCCCAAAGACTGCAATGGGCTCCGGCTTCCCCACGACCCCAAATGGATTAAGTGGTTAGGAAAATGAATGGATGATTTGATTTGCATGTCACCGTCAAGGCTCTGAAGTTGTATCTTCTGTTTGTCTCGGAGGAGTGCATGTGTTCACCCAGGTTTTGAATTCCTGTCAATGCCAAATCTACTGGAGTCATTTACCAGAGTTGGCTTTTTGATCTGAGTATGGTTTGGCAACCTCACTCTTAACCCACAACTCACACAAACCACACACACATACACACACAGCACAGCACACCCTTCAGTTTTTCCTGCAATTTCTTGTCTTTGCACTAAATTAAGGCACACACACACAGTTAGTTTTACTTTCATGTCAGTGGTGTCACTGTGTCCTAGTCTAACTCATCAACATACAGAATTGTCCTATTAATAGTCCTATCATCCAAATTCAAATTGCCGTCCACTGGAAAGTTACAAACGGCAAATATCATGTGGTGTTCCTACTTCCTTCCCTCTGATTTCCACACACACACACACACACACACACACACAGGCAAACACAAAGACATAGTTCCCCAGCATTATAAATAAAAAATAAAAAAAAAACACAAAAGGGCAAATCAAAAGTTTTTTAATTCAGTGGTGAGTAGTTTTCAAAACCTTCAGTTTTTTTTTTTATGTCAAATCAGAATCAGGCTCAGAATAACTTTATTTATCCCTGAGGAGCAATTAAGTGGGCAAAGAACAGCATAATAAGCAACAGATACAGATAAAAGTTCAAAACAGAAAAACAATGTGACATTCTATATAACTGGTTATTAAGGTCCTGGTTGACTTATAAACTTCAGAAGGAAAACATACTTCAAAGGTAGCTCTCCTTCTCTGGGTCTTGCAGGCTGGACAGTGGAACCTGCGACCAGATGGCAACAGCTCATATGCTAAATATTTGTGAGTTAATTTCACATGGCTTAAGAAGAAAACATTATCCAAAGGTTGTATGGCGGTGGAGGTACATGACAGTTATGAATAGAAGGTATTCTAGTATATCTTATAGAATAAATCCAACTGACATCCAGGTTTAAGTATCTAATACACAAAAAAATGTTACATTTCTGACATTGAGCTTTTAAAGGTGGAGTATGTAAGATTTTCAATATTTTCAAAATAAATTAACTAAAAAAATAACTACAATCATAATTAGATAGTTTTTTTAAGCATGTAGGCTCCAGTCTGTCCATATTTGATGTGTCATTAAATTACAAATTTAATTAATGACAAAGACCCTTCTTAAATGTTTGCCTAACAGTAAAAATAAAGTGTTTTTTGTCATTTGTCATTGAATAAACTTGTAATTTAAAAACACATCAAATATGGACAGACTGGAACCTACATGTTAATTATGACTGTAGCTATTTTATTAGTTAATTTATTTAAAAAATATTGAAAATCTTACATACCCCACCTTTAAAGACACACTACAGAACTTCTGCCATGTTCCCCGTCATGCTCCCCCTATCGATGGCTAATTTAGCATCCATATTGCATCCAACCTGACCTGTTAGCTTCCTCTACCCAGCAACAACCAGTTCCTTATTTTACCATGAAGTAAAATGTCATGTTGCGTCCCAGATATAAAAGCTGTATAGTGCGGTTTCTCAGCCTCGGGATGCTGCTGGGTAGCAGTGGCTCTAAAAGGACACGATAGATGTCACTGGGACATTGAACAAGTCAGGGACACAGAGTTTTAAGGTAAAAACTTATGTAATGCATCTTCGAAGAGTGAGTTGTTGAAGTTCAGGTGGCGATTCACTCATTCAATCCTTTTTCCTGTCCCATGTGCAGATATTTTGTGTCTGTGTGGTATTATCAGGACTATAAAGCTGTCGAAATATCTTGAGTTTGAAGAGTCTGATCAGTCGTACTTGATGGTTTGGTTTTTTTGGCAGATGTTGCAAAGACAACCATCTGCCGTTGTGTTTTTTGGCAGATGGTGCAAATGTTGTGGGAAGTAAAAGCATAAAAGAGTGGATTCAGGCAACTGTTCACAAAGGTTACTGATCCAACAATGTTCCAAGAGGCTGTGCAAAACTTCAACAGTTTCTCATTCATGAGAGAAATAGCAACCACACCTAACATGTTAATGGTATGATATGGAACCCACAAAACAAAATAGGCTACAACAATGCTGGTAACCAGTCTGGTTGTCTGAGGGTTGTTGAAAAAGGCTGCCCGATTTACCTTCCTATGCAGCTGAATGTATGAAAATGCCATGACACAAAATGTAAGAAACCCTACCAGGGTCTCTTTCAGCAGGACAACCACTCGCTGCATTTTAGAGAAGTACTGTGGCTGGCATTGAGTCAGTTGCTGATCTTTAGTCAGCGGTCGAACCACCAAAGCAGGGATGGACAGCAACATTGCAAACAGCCAGAGCAGAACCAGCAGCGTTCTGCTTCCTACCTGATGTAAACACCACTGCTGGTGCACCACCAGTAAGTAGCGCTGGACACTCAGCAAAGCCACAGTCAGCTGGCTGCCATAAACGCCGCAGTACACCAGGAATGTCAGGAACTTACAGGCCACCAGACCAAAGGCCCAGCTGTAGAGTAAAGCATAAATCCATAGTGGAAGGGTCAGCAGACAGAGCAGGTCTGACACAGTAAGATTTAACATCAAACTCTGGCTTAGACTGCAGAGGCGCTTCCAGTTCGGCTTGAGAATGATCACAGCAATGTTTCCAGGAATTCCCAGCAGGAAGCAGAACGACAGCACCAGTGCAGGCAACAGACCACTGGAATTCCAGGTGGGAAGGGATAGATATCCTGGAGATGAGGAGATGTTAGAGGTGGTGGTGGTGGTGAGCTCCTCCATGCTGCGAGCTTGTTGGCAAGCTGTGAACCGAACAAAGTGATGGTGGGGAAATATGTATCCAGTCTGACAAATGAAGAGGAACCGAGGTGGTGTCGGTGTCGATGCAGTGAATAAGGAAGTAAAAAAAAAAAAAAAAAGCTCTGATGATAAGAATAAATTTACATTCAGCATTTTGTTTATCACTGATGCATTATTTCATGAATTTCTGATGTTGGGCTACAGGGCCTGTCACATGAGAATGAAAGAAAAAAGAAAACATGTTGCAGAAGTAAAGTAGTCCAAAATACAAAAACTCACCAAGTCATGATAAGAAGTGATGTTAAAGCATTATCCGTAATACTTTACAAAAGCACTGTTGGCTTATAACATTGTGTTTTGAAAGACTTTTTTTTATTTTATGTAGTTTGCTCTATCTTCCATCACAAACATTATAGTATAGGGAGAAACTTTCTCTTGTTTGTTCATTTAGTATATTAAACAGGGACCTTTTAACCACAGAGGCATGTCTGAGCTGATTTTAATCCTCAGTCACTGAGACACAAAGATACATTACACGTAAAATACAAAGTACACATACAGATAACTGTGAAAAAGTACATTATGTGGTAAAAAAAAAAAAAAAACAATACAAAAGAAAATATCTTTTAAAAAATGCATTGAGTTCAGATGACAAAACTTATTAATAGCTAGTCTTAAGAAAGCCTACCAAAAATGTAATTAGTCATTTGTTACACCTTACTTCTGTAAATTGTATTGAGATTACTGATGTATGAGTAGTAAATCAAGTAAATTCTATTTCCTATGAAACATAACCTTGTACGTAAACAGCATTTTCAGATCTCTGATAGTAAAATTATTTTGCACAGCAGCTGACTGATCAGACTGATGATCTGATAAATTTGGTACAGTATCTGTTCGCATGTAAAAACTCATGCTTGGATAACAAAGGAAAGTCTTACCCAAGCATGTTAATATGCAGGTACATCTCAGAAAATTAGAATATTATGAAAAAGTTCAATATTTTTCTTTAGTCATTTCAGAATGTGAAACCCATATACTTTATAGATCCATTACACAAAGAGAAACATTTCAAATTTTTATTTCTCAAAATTTTTATGATTGTGGCTCATGATAATGAAAACCCAAAATGCAGTGTCTCAGAAAATTAGAATATTACATAAGATCAATGAAAAAGGATATTTTAAACAGAAATGTCAGGCTTCTGAAAATTCTGTTCATTTCCATGCACTCAGTAGTTGGTTGGGCCTCCTTTTGCATGAATTCCTGCATCAGTGGGGTATGGTAATGGAAGTGATCAGCATGTGGCACTGCTCAGGTGAAACGAA
The DNA here is from genome assembly GCF_933228915.1 of Telmatherina bonti. Taxonomy (NCBI): domain Eukaryota; kingdom Metazoa; phylum Chordata; class Actinopteri; order Atheriniformes; family Telmatherinidae; genus Telmatherina; species Telmatherina bonti. The sequence continues at coordinate 24,218,258 of NC_136614.1, read as the reverse complement.
AGCCCAGGATGTTTTGATAGCAGCCTTCAGGTCATCTACATAGTTGGGTCTGGTGTCTCTCATCTTCCTCTTGACAATACCCCTCAGATTCTCTATGGGGTTCAGATCAGGTGAGTTTGTTGGCTGGTCAAGTACAGTAACATCATGGTCATTGAAGCAGCTATTTAGCAGTGTAGGCAGATGCCAAGTCCTGCTGGGAAAAAAAAAAAAATCTACCTAAAGCTTGTCAGCGGAAGGAAGCATGAAATTTCCTGGTAGATGCTGTGTTGACTGTGCACTTCAGAAACTTCACAGTGAACCAACACCAGCAGATGACATGGCTCCCCAAATCATCACTGACTGTGGAAACTTCACACTGAACTTCCAGAAACATGGATTCTGTGCCTCTCCACTCTTCCTCCAGACTCTGGGACCTTGGTTTCCAAATTAAATGCAAAATTTGCTTTCATCTGAGAAACTGTCCAGTCCATTTTCTTCTTAGCCCAGGTGAGATGCTTCTGTTGTTGTCTCCTGTTATTCAGGAGTGGCTTGACACAAGGAATGTGACATTCGTAGCCCATGTCTAGGATTCGTCTGTCTGTAGTGGCTCCTGATGCACTGAGTCCAGCTTCAGTCCACTCCATGTGAAGCTTCCCTAATTCTTGAATGGATATTGCTTTACAATGCTCTCAAGGCTGGGGTTGTGCCTTTTGCTGGTGCACCTTTTCCTTTCTACTCAACTTTCCATTAATATGCTCAGATACGCACTCTGTGAACAACCAGCTTCTTTAGAAATGACCTTTTATGGCTTTCCCTCCTTGTGGAGGGTCAATGATCGTCTTCTGGACATCTGTCAAGTCAGCAGTCTTCCCCATGATTGTGTAGCCATCTGACCCAGACTTAGAGACCATTTTATGGTTTAAATATATACGTATATATGTATAGGGGTAGAAAGGGTGAAAAAAATAGTTTCCCATAAAAATCAAGATTTTTTTTTGTTTTACAATTTTTAAATCAATTTTGTTTGATCAATCGTTTTTTCTTTTTCAATTTTAAATGTTTATATGTTTAGATGCCGAAAGTAGAAGAAGTTACTGATTTTCTCCTGTAGATGGCGAAATGACTTACTGTCAGATATTAATGCCTATTATTGTTAGAATGTGGATGAAAACATTTAAAAAGTACTGTCACATGATGTAGACTCTTAGAAAACAATTGGAGTTGTTAGTTAAAGGATATAAAATGACACTTAGACTTGGCCAGGAAATTTTTCTATTTATTTATTACTGTTTAAAATGAAATGTATATTTCCAGACATTAAGATAGTGCAAGTTTACAATATTATTGTTTGTGCCTATTAATTGAATTATTCATCCACCAAAATCCATTTAAATAAACAGAAAAAAAAATTAGTTTTGGGGCAAATATTTTTATGTGATTAAAAAGAAATTATTCAGGTTTAAATAATTACAAAGCCTGTAATTAATTAATCCCACAAATATACCATGATCAATGATAAGTCTAATGCCAAATGATGTGTAATATTTCCAGATACGCACATTTAGTCTGGCAAGTTAAATTATTGTAATACAACTACTTTTTGGGCATTACCAAAGCAAAGCAGTAATAAACTGATTCAGAGAAGCTGTTTTTTTTACAGGTGAATGAGCTTGGCAACGGTTGTTTAGCATATAGAGTACATCGAAGCCAACATAATATAGTTCCTGTTCGTCAATATAACAAGCAAGTTTTGTAATAAAGGAATAAAGATTTGTTATAAAATAGTTACTTTGTGGGACCATGGTATAAGCAAATCCATAAATTATTTGGTTAGGGTGTTGTGTGTCTACATATATATATATATATATATATATATATATATATATATATATATATATATATATATATATATATATATACACATACATATAATTATCTTAATTATCCCTGTTTCACATAGACAAACTGAAAACATGACCCAAAAAAAAGTACCACAAATGTATTGTTTTTTAAAAAATACGCAGAAAAGAAGTGAAAATACATTATGGGAATCTGAAGACATTGCAAACCAAAAAACAGAACACTAAAGGTAACTTAATGTGTTCATCACTATTCACTATTAACCAACCTTTTTGATGCAACAGTTTGAGTCCAACATCCTGTTTGTGTCAACAGAGGAAGTAAATTGTGACTTAAAAATTTAAATCCCCATCCACTATTTCAAAATGATTCGTCTGCATGGTCCTAAGGCTCTGAAGTCGGCTCTTCTGTTTGTGGAATATGAATGTCCGTCCGCTCTGGTTGTGTTTTTGGGCACATGATGGATATCTTGTGGGAAGTAAAAGCATAAAGGAGTGGATTCAGGCAACTGTTCACAAAGGTTACCGCTTCAACAGTGCTCCCTGTGACTGCACAAAACTCCAACAGTTCCTCGTTCTTGAGAGAAATAGCTGCCAAACCCAGTACATTTATGGTATGAAATGGAATCCACAAAACAAAAAAGGTCACGATGATGCTGGTAACCAGTCTGGTTGTCTGAGGGTTGTTGAAAAAGGCTGCCTGGTTTACCTTCCTACGCAGCTGAATGTATGAAAATGCCATGACACAAAATGTAAGAAACCCTACCAGGGTCTCTTTCAGCATGACAACCACTCGCTGCATTTTAGAGGAGTACTGTGGCTGGCATCGAGTGAGGTGCTGATCTTTAGTCAGCTGTCGAACCACCAAAGCAGGGATGGATAGCAACATTGCAAACAGCCAGAGCAGAAAGAGCAGCGTTCTGCTTCCTACCTGATGTAAACACCGCTGCTGGTGCACCACCAGTAAGTAGCGCTGGACACTCAGCAAAGTCACTGTAAACACGCTGCCATAAACGCTGCAGTACACCAAGAATGTCAGGAACTTACAGGCCACCAGACCAAAGGTCCAACCGTAGAGTAAAGCGTAAATCCATAGTGGAAGGGTCAGCAGACAGAGCAGGTCTGACACAATAAGATTTAACATCAAACTCTGGCTTAGACTGCAGAGGCGCTTCCAGTTCGGCTTGAGAATGATCACAGCAATGTTTCCAGGAATTCCCAGCAGGAAGCAAAGTGACAGCAACAGTGCAGGCAACAGACCATTGGAGTTTGAAGAGGAAAGGGGTAGATGTTCTGAAGAGGAGGAGATGTTAGAGGTGATCATAGTGGTGGTGGTGAGCTCCTCCATGCTGCAAACTTGATGGTAAGGCTGTGCACTGAGCCTGTGTTGGCAGGAACATTTGCAGTCAGTTGAGGAAATGAACATCATATGCTTTGATGCAGTGAAACAGGAAGTGTAAAAAAAAAAAGCGGTTAGAATATGAAAGAACTGAAATCCTATATAATACTGTTCTTTCAACGTTGCATTATGTTGCATTTGTTCACTATTGAGGGAATTTTTGTCACTGCATGTTGGGTTATTAATATATTTAAATAAAACTTTTTTTTACTACTTTAAAAAAAAGCCATGAAATCAAAACGGTCTGAACTATAGAAACTGAAGAAGGTGTGACAAGAATTGACATAAAAGCTTTAGCTTTAAACTGTCTTGACTTCTAATTGTGTGTTTTGACTCATTTCATGTTTCTGTATCTAAAAAAAAAAAAAAAAATCCAGATGTAATGTGTTAAATTTAATATACCCTTCAAGACCCAGTACACTACAGTGTTTGCCCCCAATAGTAAAACGGCTAAAGTTTTGACCTTTAAAAGTCATTTTCTGGTTGGAATCCCATAAATATTTTCTCCATTAAAGTTTTCATATTTTACAGTGTATTATAGAGGGAACCCCTGGTTCAATTAACAGTTGTATAATTGGGCATAAATGATTAAAACTTCTCAGCATGCCTATTGTGTGTTAAGTAATATTTGTGCTCTTGAATGATTTACATGCCTCATTTTGTAAAAGAATGGTGCAATAATATATTTTTCTGCTTGCTTGGCTGTATTATTGCAACTTTATTTGCTCAGCAACGTGGCATCTTGAGTCTAAATGTAACTGCAGTTAAAAAAAAACAAAAAAAACCTTTGGTTTTTCACATCTCTTGATGTAACCACATACAACTGTGCTAAAAGCCCATTACCTTTTTAACCACATGCAAACCTCAAGTTTCTAGCTGAAGCCTGTGTTTCACATGAAAACAAATTAGTGTTATATCCTGTTACTTTTGCAAACATCACCATTCATTCTGCTTACAAGGATAAACAGTTTGATGGTGCAGCATCTACAAAAGACAGCAGGGCTGTCGCCATCCTTCTCACAGCCTTCTCAGGACCCTCCACATAAATTCATGCACAGATACTGCACAGTTTTTTTCCTTCAAGCAGCGAGAACTGAAAAAATACAAATCTGCCCACTTCTGGATCTATATGATCTAGACAATATTTAGTTTAGCTTGTTGTTGTCTTTTCTATTTTTTCATGTTCATTAGGAATTTTACACATAAATGTTGACAACAAAAATCCTGAAATACAAACCTATCCAGCAGTTTCTGAACTGAATCAGGTCTTGTTGTACAGAGCACCTCAACATTTTCAAATAGTTTAAATGGATTTCTTAGATCTCCGCTCCACCTGTTTGTGAAGATATTTTTGACATTTATGATTCCAGAAAACTCTGATAACATACACTTTAAATTACAATTAGTCATCAAGATACAAGAAATGCAGAGATCATACAAATATAGCTTTTGGAGGTGTGCTGGTGCATGGTTACCGTCCCTCAAATTAAACTGGTTGGTGGGTCCCTGGTTCCTGGGGTACAAAAATTGGTGTGAGCCTCTTGTACATTGACCCTAAATTGGATGCCAGTCCAGGATGCCTGGTCCTCCTGGTTTAAACCACCTCTGATACTCAAGCTTATGAGGTCCAGGGTTATTTTTGCTCCTGGGTGACAAGTGCCTGGTGAGGCTGATAGTTATTGTCTCTGGCCTGTGGGGCCTTTGCTCCATGGCTGTGGGAGACTTGGGTAGGACTTGCTGTGCCATCCTCTTGGCAGGTGCAGGGTCATCTCTGTAGTGTTCTAACTTGCATGCTTATGCAGTCACTGTGCTGTCCTGAGCTTTTCTAACAAAAGATTTGTAAAAATGGCCAGAAAGCATCTTTATTAGGCTCACTCAAAATAATGCTAAAATGCTGAGGATGAAAAACTAAAGATAATCTGGCATAGACGGGAGGTGAGGAGGCAGTTTGTGTACCTGGACACACATGAGGGAAGCTGACCACACACAGGTGCAACGCATGAGGAAGGAGCAGCTAAGTAGAAGAGAGATCATGGCATCCTGTTTAATCTTTCTTTATAGGTGTTGCAGCTTGTGGGCAGTCTTTTTTGTGTTATGAACAGCTGTTGCTTTTTATTTGGTGTGTCTGTGCCTCCTTTGTCATCTCTTCACTTTTCTCATTCTTTCCACCTTTCTTCACCTTCTCTTATCAGGTCCAGCATACACATTTAATTAGCAATATTCAAAATTAAGAACAATGCTCCAGCATCAAGGGAGCATCAAACCCACAAAGATTTATTTTCATCATAACACATATTATGGAAGCGTTGAGCTATTACCTAAAGATAAGTTTGGGATCTTATTGCCTTGATGTATCAGTTTATTGTATGTGAACTGTTTCATTTGTTAATGTGATAAGTTTTACCGTAAAAATGTGAAACCGATGACATTATAATGTGATACGCTGGGTAATGAAAACGTGGAATATAAACCGTTTTCATCTTTGAATGAGGAAACTGTACAAGCAGAAGATCAGAGAAATGAAATGGGATCAGTGTTTCTTTGTCTTGTTCTCAAATTCTTTTTTTCTTTGCATCATAAAATATTCATTTAAATTTAGCAAGAAATTGTTCACTGACGGTGGCTTGATAGCAGCAGGCCCCTCAGAACTATCCCTCGCACATGCCAGCCCCGAGCATCTTGCCTGGTTGTACAATGTCCTACCCTCTGGTTTGGTCATGTCCTCCGCCATTCTCCAGTTCAATCCACAGGTTGCTGGTTGGAAACACCCACAAGGCAAACCCTGCACTCGATGGCTCGACATTATTGCAGATGACCTCCAACAACAACAATTGAGATTGCAGTGCAGCTGGTTCAAGACCACCAAAATTGGAAAAAAACTGGTTACCTGGTTGGCTCAACGCTCAGGGACGGGACGCCTCCCTCCCTCACAGGAGCCCTAGAGAGAGATCTTGACATCTTTATAGAGATGTCTTCTACATATTGATGCCTGTATCCCTCCTCATCTTTAGTAGTGACAGCCAATCTCTAGAATGCTCTCCTTGTGCCCAGCCATTTGACTGGCCTTGTGCCACATAATCCAATTAGTTGTGAGATATTCTGCAAAAGGCTTATTGAGATGTTGCCGGCATCACATACAAATAAAACAACAACATATGTGATTTATATGATGTACAACATCATTTCTACATATATTTTATTCTGAATGTCTTGGAAATGGGGACTTACAATTGAAAAGCATAGTTTTATTTAGTTATTGAATTTTGAGTTAGCATCCGTACCAATCTGACAAAACAGGAATAGATACAGGGATCAACCACAAGGGTCATTTTGATTATTGTATTTTTCTTTTATTGCATCTCATTTAGACTCACATGCAGGTGGGAGGGAGGATGATGCCATCCATTATAACAAAAAAAAAGAAAGAAAACAAAAGAAACAGCCATCCTATGTATACTTAAGCAAACATTACTTATCCACATACTTTTTGTTTTATGAGTCATAGTCATCTTTATTTTTCTTTCAACACATTGTTAATGCCACAATGGATTAAGATACAGTCAATTGTTTTTAAATAAATAACACAGAAACAATCCAGCTTACACAAGTGCTTTACAGTGAGTCTCTACAATTACAGCTGCAGCACATGAGCAAATGTACTGACCGTTGCTGCATCAGAAATTACCCATAAAGAACTGAGGCTCCATTTCAATCACTGTTTCTTCTATGTCGTTCTCATTGACTCCTCTTGTGGTAAGACCGAGACGAGGAAAGGAGCTCTTTCAGAACTCTTTTCATCCTAGATTGGCATGCTATGATGCAGTATCACTCCACACCAGCAAAGGGCGCAACAGAATAAACTCTGGGTAACAATTCTAGTCAATACCACCTCTTATTTCTGAGAATTATGTACAAAAAAAAAAAAAAGGAGAAATTTGTGTCTACTTATCTTTTTTTCTTTTCATTCAAAGTAACTAAAATATATGATACATTTTTCTCAGAATAAACAAGAAAATATGTATATAATTTAAAATAGTCCAAAATGCATATGTCAATTTGAACACAGTACACAAATTTTTGCATGTTTTATACCCTAAAAAAACATAAAACTGAAACCGAACACTGTTCAAGTGCTCAATGATAAATCCGGATTGCTAGTGCAAGTTGCATTACGGTACATTTGAATTTGTACTTTGCCAAAAAACCTGAAGTAAACAGGTGTGAGGATGAACAGCCAGGCAGATATGGGTACAACCAAGTCTTTGATGACAATAAACACAGCTCATACTAGTTTGGACATTGGGGGTAGGGGAGTGTAGAGGAGGGAGGTTGCCAGTGAAGTTACACCGAACACAGTCCACATTTAACAACACAGTCCTTGTCTGGGCAATGCGCAAAGAAACCAATACATATCCACCATTCCAAGTCAACTGATATGCCAAAATCCAGGATGAATCTAAATACACATTTATTGTTTGTTTTTCTTATTTTCTTGTTTTGTTTTGTATTTTTTTTTAGTTTATTTTCTGTTGTATATTAAGTAAAGTTTAACACTGAATAACACACACACCCACACACACTTGAACGGAATTTCATTTTCTGTATCTAGGGGTTCACATTCACAGTTGTGCTACAACATTAGATAAGGGGGGCTTTTTTTTCAGGAGTCAAGGCTAGAAGGATGTTAGAGGGCAAAGATATAGAAGAGATGACGTCTGGTTGGCAGAGGGGGCAGGGAGGAGTGCAGACATCCACATCCACAGAGCTCCAGACACAAAGACAAACCTATAGAGAAGGGAGAGACGATTACTTATAATTGTTGAATACTCTCAGCGAAAAGGTCTGAAATCATATTAATCATTTTGTAATTATATGCTGTATGTTGCAGAGGAATTTGTTTTTCTGTAGCTAATGTGTCTTACTAAAATCAATCCAATCAACAGCTAAATTCATGGAGATACATTTGCAAAAATGTGCAGTTTCTTCATTTAAACTGCATATTTATGGATACACTGTTTAAAATGTCCAAAATGAATAATGCCCTTTACAACCGCGACACATAACCAAAGGAGCAGTTTCCAACCTTGTAAAGTAAATGGACTTTAAGATTTGCAGAATGAAACCCAGGGAAGGAATTTGTCTTGTATCCAAGACACAGTTGTTTTAACCAGTCAATCTTCTCCATTCAACGCATTTTTTTTTTTTTTTTTTTACCAAATGAACAGCTGTTGTAGTAATTTCCTAGTTTAATAAGTCATAACAAATTTAAACTGGTTTGTCTCAGTTAATTGTGTCTATGAAAAGGTGTTAAGTACAAAAGTAAGATTAGTACTTAATTAATTAATTAGTTCTCCGAACACAAGGGATTAAGTAGTGCCCTATTTAGCATAGTGTATGTCTTAGTATTTATTCTAAATTAACCACTCACCTGTCTTTTTGTCCATTAATTAAGCCATGGAGTGTCTCTCAAAATCAAAGCAGCTTTCCTGGAAAGTCAGGATTTTCCATGCTGTGACTTTATGAGGCAAGAAGAGAACCTTTTCTTGCATGTGGAAAATACATTGCTGAAAAACTGATGGGACTATTTAACAATTTAGCTTGCAATTGTTAGCTGAGCAGCTAACAGCCATTTACCAAACCCATTCATACTTTGCTTGCCTTTAATGAAACTTATAATAATGCAGCCGACTTTACACTGGCAATTTATAAATAAAACATCTTTTTTTGTTTTGCTTATATTTTGTCTACACTGTATTTAATGAAAACAAAGATGATCTGATTCATAATAAACAGTAATTAAAGGTTCTTCCTTGACCCCAAAAAGCACCTATGAATCAACATTTTCGGATATATGTTCCGAATAAGTCCTCTTTTTGGTGATAGTTTGACCACTTTGTTTCACAAAATAACTGGTTAATGAACTGGTTAAAATGTTTGGAATTAACAGAGCTTCCTATGATTTCTACTGTTCACGGTCTTTTATGAAAATGTTTAAAGTCCTAAAATTTATGTGCAGCTTTGTGTTTTATGTTAGAAAAGGCAAAAAGAAGGTTCATAAAGCATGCACATGGGTTAGCCTGAATAATTCAAACAGTGTCTGAGTTATAGTGGTGATGAAATGGTACATTTACCTCGGGGTTTATAGGTCAAGCAGTCTACATGAAATCCTTGATATTTAGTTCATCCAGAGCATTCCTGGGTGGTGGGGGCTTTCTGGGGCTCTGGGCCATTCCAGGAGACATCTGCAGGTGCATGTTTTTTTGTTTTTTTTAAACATGGTTTCAATGTATGAAATTGTTTAATCATATGAAATCCACTTGGAAATGGCAAATATTACCGGTGCTCCTGGGGTCACTCCGGGTGCAGCGAATCCTGGCCTGGCCATGGGCATCATCGGTGCTCCAGCGACTGGAGCCCCGGCCTTGTATTCACAAAAATGGAGGAACAGACAAAAAGTAAGGCAAAATGTCTGGTATTGGACAGATGTGTAAGGGGCACCTAAAGGGCTGATTGTCCATGAAGATCCAGTAATGTAAACACTGAACATTACTGGACTGGACCGGAGAGGTCATCTTACCATGGTGAAGCTAGGGTGAGTCCCCATAAAAGGAGCGACACCCATGGGTATGGTCTAAAGGTATGGAGGGAAGGGAATGGACAGGAGGAGTTGGGATGTTACTGTACCACATATAACACAGAGTTGATGCAAGACAAACACTTTAACAAGGTGCAGAACACAGTGATGTTTTGTGGTAACACATACAAAAAATGTTGGACAACCACAAAAACACCACAAACAAGAAAGAGCACGCAACAAAACCCTTACTTTAACCATAAGGTTATATTCTTTATTAACACATGCATGAAAATTTAGAGGGTAGGGGGACACTTGCAGCCTTCAGATTGACTATGTGGTTGCCGAGTATGCAAATACTGAAGGTGTTTAACTGAAAAAGGAGAACCACTCCGCCCCTCTGAACTTGCTCTATTGGGATTAAAAGATCTTTATTCAAGAGAAAAAGAAGTTGTTTCACAACAGCAACTTCCTGATTTGGCGACAGCCTGTTGTTTGCCGCTTCATCGTTCTCCAATAAAAACTCCAGATCTCTAACAATTCTTGGACATCAAATTGCAATTAAACCTGCTTGACTTTGTCCCCGTGCTAATTGATAATTGGGCATATAGATCGGTCTCCTTTTATTTATTCATTTTTTTATTTGCTGTATGATGTTTGATTCCTCACATCCAATGTATTTTAGCTAAATTATTATAACTGGAACCTATAGAGCCAGATGAAGGCAATGCTTTGAGATTGCTGCTACAGGTATGCTCAGTCTGCCATGCGGCTCCACTCCATGCTATAAGACACAGACAACATTTACCATGGGAGCACCCCAACAGGGGGGAGCTACCTGAGGGGCTGCTGAAGTTCCCATTGTGAGGTCTTAAATAAAGAGATAGAGAGAAAAGTCCTGAAAAAATCACTGTTTTCATTAACATTGTTCATTAACATTACATTGTACTGGGAAATTAACTCAAAAGTCACCAGAAAGGAAAAGGAAAATGTTTGACATTTTGGAGAATGTTTTGCTTTCTTTTAAAAACGTGAGTAGATTAAAGCTTGAATGAAGTTCAGTTCCAGTCTTGAGGGCTGCTATCCTTCAGGTTTTAATTGTTTCTTGCCCAATACACCTGACTCCCACTAATGGGTTTTTAACAGGCTTGGGCTGAACTTGACATCAAATTGTTGATGAAATCCATTCATTTTGAATCAGGTGTGTTGGAGCAGGGAACTACTTAAAATCTGCAGGGCAACACCCTACACAAGACCTTGTGTAGGGTGCTTCAGTGCCAAGGCAAGTGTAGAACAAGACAGTGATTAGCTTAGCTTAGCATACATTTTTACTCATTTTTTAAAAGAGTAATTGTGGTAAATATTTAATTCTCTACTTTAAAATAAACAACTGTTTACTTCAAAATGACAAACAGTTATGCAAAAAAAAAAAAAAAAAAAATCTAAAGTACTACTTACTACTGGCCATATTAGCCATGGAGGTGTCAGCATCACCCGCCTGAGGGGTCACAGTGGGCTTCATTACATCACCTAGGCCATCAAATACTACAGCCGGGGAGGAGGCAGAAGGAAGGAAGGGAGAAGATGAACAAGGAAAGGTGGCATTAGCATCCTACAGTGTGAGCTATCCTCACACCCTATAACTCAGTAGCACCCATTGTCACTACTGGGGATTGCCATGGCAACCAATAGATATCTCCATGACAACAGGGAAAGAGATGATGGCATGTGGAGCATAAGGATCATCAATTTCACAAAAAATGTGAAATGATCAATTATTGTGCATTTGTATAATGATAAGTCTTTTTTTTTTTTTTTTTTTTTCGTGAATACTATCAAATACTGTTGTATTGTTGTATTTGTACCAGGAAAAGTAATAAGGTTTATAAGATGACTATAGGACACTTCATCATTACATAGGTATGTGGGATACATATAAACCCGAATGAAACATGAACAAATCACTTTGTTCCTCTCAAAAGTGTGAAAAAGTGGTTGATATGAATTATTTTCAATGTTTGTAGTCACATATTTATAGTTACTGTCGAATGTGCAATGTGGGTCAAAAGCAATGCTGCTAGAATGAAGGTGTGTCACATGCTAAGGAAGCACTAAATAATACTATTTCACACAGCTTTTTGAAACCATAAAGCATCAGTTTGTTGGTGGAGGGGACAGTGCAGCTGAGCTCACGCTGAACCACTGCAATGCAGTGCACTGTGGGAAATTAGAGTATTCAAGAGCAAGGAAACTCACCCAATCAAATGGCAGGAAGCAAGCAATGAGCCAGCCCAAGAGCCAGATGGAAAAAGAGAGCAGGGAAAATTGAAGCAGACAAAGAGAGGAAAGCAAAAAAAAAGTGTAGTTGCCGTGGAGAGATTAAAAAAATGCAGGTTTCAGAGGTTTAAAGGAGTGCGTGACACAATGACAATCAGAGGTTATTTAATGACTAGAAAGGGAGGAAAAGAGAAAGTATTAAGCCTTAAAGCAGTAATAATTATTGCAGATCATGATATAATATGAAACTAGTGGTGAAGAAAGAGATGACCAGGAAACCAAGTCAGAAGAACTTTATGTTGCCATGGGGACAGTTGCTGAAGATACCAGTTGCAAAGTTGTGAATGGAAGCAGAACAATGGAGGAATTGCCCGAAAACTAATGACCTGAATGGTGGTTTGCAAATGAGGGGATCCAATGATGATGTCAGCATGACCCACACAGTTTTTATCCAACAACTTTACTGACACTAAAGAAATAAACAACAGCAACGTGAAACTTAAACTCCATGAGAACACCACTGTAGGGATGATAAAAAACAATAGTGTAAATACCATGAAATACTAAAGTGATGCTATGATCACTGAAGGACAATGACAAGGATTCATGTAACAATAAAATTTATAGTTATATACATAAATAAATCATGAGCCTGTGAATCTGTGAGACAAGATTTATAGAAAAAGTACTCAAATCATTCCAATCCTTCTTAGCAGTAAATTGCAGATGACTAACAACTCTCAGGTGTTGCTGCTCTTTGAAGAAAAGTGCTACTGAATCTGGTTTTGTTCTCAATAATAATCAAGAAAGATATTTGTTTGTCTGTGACTTTCTGCCACATCCACAGAGACGATTTCAAAGTCATTTTGTGATACAATAAATTGTGAAAAAGTCCCACGAGGAAGTCTGAAATGCTGCTTCCTTTAGCTATTTATAATGACTCACAAATAATATAACTGAGCCAACTTATTATTGTCATGTAGTTAATGTGTTTTACACTTTAACATGCTGGAGGAAACACAGGAAATATCAGGCACTAACTTTCAAAATCATTCTATGTTTTTAACTTTGAAACATACAAGATAGTTATGGCCTGCTTGAGGAATGCATTAAAAATCTAAATCAATCAAACAAAAGCACTACAGTACAACTCCTAAGGTGGAAATGAAATTTAAAAAAAAAAGAAAAATCAGACCAAACAGACATCTATTAAACTTGTTTTAAATTTTAATATTTTCTATTTCCATCACTGAATGTAAATATAGCAGTGAAATGAGGGCAACATAACAGCTTTCTGCAGTACACATGCAGATTTTCACATGTGAGGATTTACCTGACATCAGCTCAGCATCGGAGGCAGCAGGAGCAGCAGCTGTGGCATCTCCTCCTGTGGATTCTGCAGCCAGTCAACCAAAGCATGATCAAACCATTCCATGCCAGGTCAAAAAGGGTTGAGACATTTCCATTGCAGCATAAAGTAAAGAAGGATGAAAAATCAGCCTTTGCCTTAAACACTAGTAATTCCTGACAGAATAGTTTGTGTTAGAAATGATCGCTGAAAAAATGAACGCACAATCACAAGCATTTTTCCAGCCAGTGCACATGGAAACGTAGCCTTGTTCACTCAAAGCACATCATCACACTCTCACGCATGCTTTCCTCTTAAATTTTTCTTTTCTTTCTATTCACAATCATTTTCAAGTACAAACATGTTAATTTAATCTCAGAGCTCTGTTCAGAAGAGTAATTGTACCAATGCCAGCATAAGAACCATGATTGTATTGGACACTTTAGAAAAAACAGTTTAAAAAAATTTGCAAAGCCAAAGTCAAGAAATTCAAGTTTACAAATGAGCACACTATTTCAACATGACCGAGCTTCATTTTGAGGACCTTGCTTGTTATACACCCAAAAGAAAATGGCCAAAAACACTATAAAGGACAAAGGTGCAGCTTCTGGAAGTTTAAACTATGTATGTATGACCATGAAGGAAAAGCCTCAAAACTCTGTTTTTATGTTACTGGCTTTATTTGCATGCTTCTCATCTTGTGTTATTTTTCACAAACCAGGGAAACAGAGTGAGGGCAGGCAATCATATGGGTTACCCACCACCAAACAGGCTCTTGATGACTCCTGTATCAGTTTTGGGTGGGGGAGCTGACATGATGGGGATGGGGGAGATGAATGCATCTGCTAGAGAAGGTAAAAGTAAAGATGCCGTTTAGACCCCAACTTACACTTGAATAAATGCACTCAAACTATTGACAGTTATTCATTTTAATGCACCATCAATCACTGTTATAATGCACACAGTTCATGCAGGAAATGAAAGGGAGGTAAGGACAATTTAGTAAATGTTTCAGACAGCTTAATAGCTTTTAGCTGGCCTTTAAGAGAGCAATCCATTCTCCTTTTAATGTTCCCTGATCAAAGCCAAGGACAAAGCTTAAAGTTAAAGACAAACCAAACAGAATTGGAAAATAAGAGCGCACAAAAGATGGCAGACTGAATTCAAATGGGTACCTGCTGAAAACAAGTCTGCGCTGGGAGAGGGATCTGCTTTGGAGAAGCTTGAATCTGGCATGGAGTCAAAAATATCTACAAACACGTGTGCCAAAAAATCACAATTGGTAAGATGCTCAAACTTTTTGAAATGTTGCTGAGGCTTATACATGTCAAAGTTGCAAAGAGATGCAAAAAAAAATCTATATAAAAAAAAGGGGTGAGAATAAAAGAAAAAAAACAAGTTGCATCAGACCAGGGAGCCAGATAGATGCAAGGCAGTGAGAAAAAAAAAAAGAGTGAGATGAATACCAAACCACACGCATCTCTTAACGTTTACCACTGAAAAGGTCAGTCACGGGGCTGGTGGCATCTGATGCTGAAATGGTAGCTGTGGTGGTAATGGTGCTGGATGTGGAAGTGAAGAGCGGTGAAGGGGAGGGGGAGAGCTGAGGTACCACAGAGCTAAAACAAGCATCCAAGGAACTATTATTCTCCACTGTCATCATACCAAAAAGATCAAGTCCTGAAGACGCAGCGTTGGCACTATTGTCTGGAGGTGCAAAAGGGTCTTTAAGGAAGATGTGGGGGCAAAAAGGGGTGGGGATAATTCAGAAAGAAATACAACACATGGAAAGAAGTGGAATGTTAGACATTGACATCAACACAAAACAGATGACTGTGACGACTTAAACACTGTGAGGCAACATCAAGATTCGCATTTATGAAAGAGACCTCCAGTCAGTCCTTTCAAAGTAGGCTCACTGCAACAACATTTAGTTTAAGATTACATAAACAAAGAAAGACAGCAAGAGGCCGCCTTTCCCATCCTTTGTTTCGGGGTATTTGACAGTTTCTGGAATTATGTTCTTTTAAAGCATTCTGTTTGCACAGCACTGTCATTAATGTTTCATATAAGAGGGATGCAGTTGCTGAAAATGAAAGAACAAGAGAGGAATAGAAAAACATCTGAAAGGAAATATAAGAAAAGATGCAAAGCTCCAACACGCTCCTGTTGTCAGGTAAAAATTGGACACTTTGATAAAGAGGATGGTGGGGATTGGCACTCAACTAGGGTAAATAATAAACATTGTAACTGTAAATAAACTTATTACAACAAAACAAGATGCCCCTGATTTTTGCAATATTACACAGGTGGAAGAAGGCGGTTCGAGAAACCTGTTTTAAATGTGAGCTAAAAGACAAGTCCTGGTCAATAATGACTTCAAGATTTCTCACAGTGGTACTGGAGGACAGATTAATGCTATCCAGATTAATTACATAACTGGATAATTTTGTTCTAAGTTTTTCAGGCCCGAAGATAACAACCTCTGTCTTGTCTGAGTTTAAAAGGAGAAAATTCAGAGTCATTCAGGTCTTGATGTCTGTAAGACATCTTTGTATTCTAAGAAACTGATTGGTTTCATCTGGCTTCATGGAGAGGTAGATCTGAGTGTCATCCGCATAGCAATGAAAATTTATACCATGCTGCCTGATGATATTTCCTAAGGGAAGCATGTATAATGTGAAAAGTATTGGTCCAAGTACAGAACCCTGAGGAACTCCATGACTTACCCTGGTGTGTGAAGAAGACTCATTATTTACATTTACAAACTGAAATCTATCAGATAAATATGACTGGAACCAGTCTAATGTGGCCCCTTTAATCCCAATAACATGTTCCAGCCTCTGTAGCAGAATTTTGTGATCAATAGTGTCGAATGCAGCATTGAGATCTAAAAGAATGAGTACAGACAGATGCATTATGCATACATATGTCAAATAGTTCAGTAGAATGCTATCCTCACTAATAGTTTCAGTTTAGTTCACAGCTAGTTTGTCATGAAACAAGGCCATAAAATAGTTTGCCTGCTGATGTCTGATGATGATTTGGTGGACATTACTATCTTCCTTAAAAATTTGAACTTGCCACATTGGTAACCAGGTGCAACATTAGCAATGCCTTTCCATCAAAAAGACTAGAAAACAAAATTATCCCATATACGGGTCTTAATAAAAACATCACAAATTGTGCTCTTTTTCCATAAAGATATTGCTGCCTGATATTGGACAGAAAAACAAGTCGTAAAAATTAAGATACAGTACTTGAAAGAGCAAACTACCTCAGTGGTTATTTACTATTCAGACATGTATGTCACTGAACTTGAATTCACACTAACTCACACAAGCAAATACACAGTTTTTCAGTCACCCACCAGCTCCAGTGTTGGCAGCTGGGGTGGTTGCAGCGGCAGCACCACCCTCTGTTGCTGCTGCAGAGGCCTCAGTAGCAGGAGCAGGTGTTGCAAAGGTCTCTGAATTTCACACAAACCCCGGATGGAAATGGCGAGAGAAAGGTGAGGATATAAAGATTGAAAGAGAGAAAAAGAAGTGAAGAAATAATGGAAGCAGAAGCAAGTATTAAATGAAGATCACTTATTTGAGTAGAAAAAAAGCAGCATTTGTTGCATTCAGGGGATAAGAAAAGCAGTAGCTTACGGCAATATTGTGTGACGGATGACTGACAGGTGAGTAGACAAATGGGAACAGACAGGAGGCACTACAGCAAGATTAATCTACTCTACAAAGAGCGGAATAAGCCATAAATCTACAAGTGTTACAGCTGCCATCTGCAGCTGTAGCCATGTGGTATGGTTTGATAGAATTGCTTTTCACTGAGGTCAAAGAAAAGCATGTCCACCTATCAAACAAGACACATGTGGAGAATGAGTGCAGCAGTATGCCAGCCAAATGGTGAGTGTGCAGAATATCTCGGAAGTGTAATCCGATGTATTTCAGTAGAAGAAAATGAGGTTGCACTTACTGTATATATAAAATCTGCTTAGAACAGAATAACAAGAATTGCACCATAATTATTATTGATATGTATAATTTTGGGTAAAATTCTATATTTTTTAAATTTTATTCTTCTGATAAATTATAATGGAGAATTTTATCCAAAAAGACCAGTATGAAAAAATAATTATGTAGTTTTAATAACAGGAACTTGCAGGCTGCAACTGTCTGTGACACATTAGTTTTGTTTTGTGGGAAATAAATACAAATCCTAGATTGGCAATTATACACTTGTGCTATTTTTTCACATTAAAACATATTTTTATGTCCAGCCCTTTTTCTGATAAAAGAGAAGGTTGTGCTGTTTAAACCATGTGGCAGAGAAACAGGAGATACTCTTTTTATTTATCTTTTATTTCTATTTGGATCCCCTTTTGCTTGCAGCAGCTAGCTGCAGCTACTTTTCCTGGGGTCTTTTCTTACATACAATAAACATTTCACGTATTCATGTTCATATATACTCTTCTATGCACATAAGAAGTTGCCAGATTTCACAAAACTCAAAGTGGCCGACTGCAGTTTCAACCTATGGAAGGGCTTGACTTAACAGCATTACAGAAGTTAAAACTTAAAATCAGTTCACTCTGAACTGAAAAACAAGATTCAGTTCAAAGTGAAATCAGTTCACTCTGAACTGATTTTAAGGCCTAGAGTGTTGCAAAGTATTGCATCTTTCTATGAATCCAGTGGCTCATATCACATCATGGAATCAGAAAGGCTGGTATGGTACCTTTACAAATGCAAGCCTGCAAGGTTCTGTCAATAAAAAGGTACAAAATCTTGTTTTTTGTGTTGTGTTGATTTTTATCATAATCTGTCACTTTTATTAACATTGATGTGTAGTTACCACCCCCTCAACTATCAGCCAATCAAATGCACCCTGACCTTTTTTGCATTAAATCTGAGCCATTATTAGTGCTAGAACATAAAGTAACATGTTCATTTAGGTTTTCAAATCTTTTTTAGTTGAGTACAAGTGGTTATTGAATTATTTGAAGCTTCATCATTTTTTTTGTGTAATATAGCTGAAAATGAGGGAAAAGGGGCATCAATGCAGTAAAAAGCAACATTGTTTTATGATTGCTTGCAGTGTACACACAGTATTGGTGCTGCCCATATACTGTATGTGTTTGAGCATGCAGTTATCTGAGCTATCATGTTGTGTGATGGCTTTAGGCTTGAGCTTTCCAGACTGATTTCTTCATAGAGAATTATCTGGAAGCCCACTGACCTCCCAACAGATCCATATTGGTGGCGCCAGGAGAAGTGGCGGGTGCTGTACTAGTGGGAGGAGCTAGAGAGACTCCGGGTTCTGCCGCTGCAGGAGTGGGTGTTGCTGCTGCAGAGGAGGGGGCAGGCTCTGCGGTGAGGGTGGGTTCAGCTAGCAAAGAATCGCCCATTTCTGCCAATTGGGAGTTTGAAATTCCCCAAAAAAGGCAGAGAAATAAACCGAAAAGGAGGAACCAAAATTACCAGAAGAGTCACCAGCGTGACAGTAAGTAAAAAAGTCCAAAACAAAGGTCCAATTAAAATTAAAGCCATTTAAGACAGTTTAGAAATAATAAAGAAACCAAAATCCACATGTTTAAAAACACCCAGTTATAACCAATGAATAAAAAACAACCGACCAAAATAGCCCCCATTATAAACCAAAACAAGACAATGGAGTATGTGGAGGGAGGGGAGAGAAAAGGCAGAGAGAAACAAAGAGAGTACTCAGACTAAAGAGAACATCTTTAGGAGACAAACAGGGAACTATCCACTTGACACTGGTCCTACAGGCTGTATGTTAAAATTAAATACTGATACTGCAACCTGGAAGATTATTTAGGACTACTCTACTTCGGATCAAAGCCTACAGGAGTTGGAAGTGGTACTCACCTGACCCAAGAAGATCTATGGCAGCAGAAAATTAGGGGAAAAGAAAAGTAACATGTTTTCTTGACATTTTAAATATAACATTAGTTGACGCTCCTGGAGATTAAATATGTTTAAAAAGGTAAATATTAGATTTTGTTTTAAATCCCTTACCTCCCCAAGATGTTGGAGCAGCAGATGGTGCTGAAGGACCAGAGGAAGACAGAGGATCCAGGTCCAACAGAGAACTAGAGAATGAACACAGTAAGCTTTTATTTTATTTTATTTTATTTTATTTTATTTTATTTTATTTTATTTTATTTTATTTTATTTTATTTTATTTTATTTTATTTTATTTTATTTTATTTTATATGAAAACACACAGTGCCTACATAAAGTGCTTGAACTCTTGTAGTATTATAAAAGTCATGCCCTTGTTCAGTCATTCATTCATGGTGTTTTTTGGCTTAACCGGATTCTCGGACATAAATGCAGCTCTCATTGTTCAAAGTAAAAGACAGAAGTGAAGACACTGAGAACTTACTCTTCAGCTGGTTCAGGAGCAGCTGGAGCTGCTGCACTGGCAGCACCATCCCCAGGAGGAGGCTGCAGTGTGGGAACAGCATTTGAAGATTTGGCAGGAGTTGATGTTGGAGACACGTTGTTTGTTGGAGACCCCTGGAAGACCGATGGAGAAGAACACTTTCGGTGGTGCATCAGACAGAGCACAGAGGAGAATAAGCACAATTTAAAATCTGCATCTTACCTTTGTTGGAGACCTGAAAGTAGAAGAGAGGAAAGGTAGTAAGTGGCTTGCTTTAAATTAGATATGGTACTGGTCACAGACTTTGTGTAAAATAAATCATTTTCCTCAGGAGATCAAACAAATACATATAGTAGATGTCATCACATGTGATCATATGAAGGCTTAATTTCCAAAGTGACATACAGTACTTTATGTTGAATGTCTGTGTACTGTGCAAGATAAACAACTAAATCTAATCTAATTATCCCTATTTATCAAGTTCACTTTGGAAATAAAATCCTTCAATTATTGATTCACATTGCATATGACAGGACACATGTGGCTTACGATCTATCCAAATAAGTGTCTCTCCAAAGTCACACATGAAATCAAACCACCAACACACACATTTCCACATGTGAATTAAGATGAATGTAGAAATCAATCCACATCATGTGCATCTACATAATTCACATGTGAATAATGTGTAACATTACCTTCAGTGTGCGTTGTGTGAAAGCAAACACATGTAATACACAGTTAGAAAAATCCAAACAAAAGATATAACATATGCTCACCCTTCACTGGTGTTTCCAAATCAACGTAAAGGAAAATAGAAGAGAGGAGGGGTTAAGGTAAATGACAGCTGTTTTGCCTGCTCAGTTCATGTTTACATATTGTAGAAAATTTGAAGCCATATTCAATTTAATTTAATTTAATTTAATTTAATTTAATTTAATTTAATTTAGCGTGTTAAACTGAGCCGCTGTTGCAAAGTTTAGTTTCACTTCTAGCTATGTAACATTGATGTAACACATTGGAAATTACTATGTACATCTAATTCAGAAGTACAATCTAATGAAAAGATATAACACATGCTCACCCTTCACTGTTGTTTCCAAATCAACATAAGGAGAACAAAAGAGAGGATGGGTTATAGGAAATGACAGAAATAGGTATGAATCCTGCTTCACTCATGTTTACATATTGTACATATTTTATTTTATTGAATGGTATTTTATTTTATTTCATCTTATTTCAAGCAGAATTTCTGTGTTTTATTTTTAGGAAGCCCTGTCAAATGACGGAACATGTAATACTGATGTTATTACACACCAAAGCACATGGCACTCAGCTCAAATTATTTAGAAATACCTCATAATTCTGAACTCTAACTGTATAGAGATGCAGCTTAAGCTTCAGTTTGTCAACATGTAAAAGTCCTGATGCCCTTTCCATGTGTCAGTAGCTGTAAACACTGATGAGGAAGGAAGGGATACAAGAGCATATCACCTAACGGACTAACATGCAAGAAATCATTGCCTCTGATGCTCATCCTGCTCATTGTTTTCCACAGTCACCATAATTTACATTTACCCTCCACTCTAACTTCATTACATTTCTGGATCGGTCTCAAGACCAAGAATTAAAAGTATATGGGTAAGTTTTGATTTAACACACATTGTTACGTCTAAATGTTTAAGTTTTTATACTTTTCTATGTGATACATTATAATACATTATAACTTTTTATGATTTGGCTTCTGTATTTATAGGTAAATAAATATTCCTGCTCCACATTTGACCCACTGGGTCGTTTGAAGTAAAGCTTAAATGCCCAACTTTGTCAACATGTAAATGAAAATTATTTTGGTCAACAAAGAAAAAATAGATAAGTGGAAGTTTGAGTAAGGGGAGCTTCTCAGATGTCTGCTTCCTTTGCTTTAGTTTTTATATAATCCCCATCTTCTTGTTCTGAAATGACAATAACTTTCTCAGACATTGACTTACCCCTTCTTTCCACCTTTTACATCCTCCAGACCATTCATATGTGTTTCTAGAGACTCCAGAATACTGCTGGGAGCCTAATATACAAACAAAATAAAGTCAAAACTGTGTCATAATGAAATAATTATTTTGTTATCCTGTCATTTCTGGTTAACCACAAAGCTTCAGAAAACTCACTCCACACTGGAAATACACAACCATGCTCGTTCATTTTATCAGATCAGATCATAGGCTTAACATGCCAACACTTCATCCTGTAGTTAAACAGGCACTTAGCCAGGGCACCCTTTGTTTCTGTGGTTACCGGGTCCTCAATTGGTTTAAAGGGGCAGTCTTCATCATCTGAGTCAGCTACATCCACCACAACCCCAGGGTGGAGACACTGAATAAGGAGATTGTGGCGGGTGAGATGTCAGTTTCTGTATATGCATGTTTGTGTGCGTCCCCATGTGTGTATGCCTAGGAGGGATTGATGGCATTCATGTGCCTCATATTCCTGATCCCATGTATAGCAATAAATAAATAAACAAATAAAAAAAACAATGACCAAGAGCTGCCATGAAATATAACTTACATAGTTGATGTCAGGAATGTCGTTTTTGTCCACTCCAACGGTCTGTTGAGATGAAAACATAGAAAAACCAACATTATCACACTACAGACCCTTAATGAAGCAGAACAAATGATACTGAAGTGGAAAGTTTATTCCTACCTCTGCCAGCTTCATGAATTCCCCAATTTTTGTCACCCTGGTCAGGAACCTTTTATAAATCTCCAAGGCCTCCTTACATTCATTTTTTTTCATCTTGAAGAATTTCTCTGTGTATAACAAAAAGGTTCTAACACAAAAACATGCATTTTGTCACCTATAATTGCTGCTTTGAATGTTTGAAGACTACTGACCTAATAGGTTGATGATTCCATCATTGTAGGAAGCAAACAGTTTGACCAAGTCCTTGAAGAGAAGCATGAATGCAGCATTGATGATCCCATTGTTCAGTTCCTTGGGATGAACCTGAGAGGACGCAGATAGGTAAAATGAGGATCAGATATTAAAGATAAAGGCTTGAAAGAAAAGAAAGCAGTAAAAGTAAAGGCACACATCAAATTCCAGGAGTGTGTCAATCTGAGTCTGCAGAACTGGCATTCCTTTCAGCAGCTTCTCAGTGGTCATGGTTCTCATCACTCCCTCAGCCCTGCAGGATGCAACACAGACAGCATTTCATGCAGAAGGACAATAGTGCAGTCAATCCAAAATGAGTGACATGATCCTAACAGAGGAACTATCTGGAATGAGACAAGTATCTGGCTGAGGATAACATCTGAAGCGATACCCTTTTTTCACTCTGGTGAAGTCAAAAGCCATCTGGCGGTATGCAAAGGCTTTCTCGTTAAGGTAGCGTCCATACCGCCTGATGAATGTAGACATATCATAGCCTAAACAGAGAGAGAGAGAGAGATTAAAACCAGGAAATCCTCAATAAAAAATTGACAGGCTTAATTATTTTTGTTTTATATCTTTAGAAATAAACACTCAAGTGTATTACTGTTTAGTTTTTTCAACATAATTTGCCTTTCAATAGAATGATATACATGCAGGCTAATGAGTCACATTCTACACTGAAAAATTTCTAAAATGTTTTGTTTAACCTTTAAATGTCATATTAGTGTTTATGCTTAAAACATCCAAATTGCTGTAAAATTAACACCTCTGTCTTTCAGGTGCCCCTTTTATACTAGTCTGAATGAGGTAGTTGAGGCAAAATAAGTTTATCTTACCTCACTTTGCCTTTAAAGTTATTCTGACAACTGTGACAATCTCCTTTTCTCAGTAAACAGGCCAGGTATCTAAATCTAGAATCTAAAGATAGCAACCAAAGACTCTTGAGATCTTCTGATTTTTTAAGGGGGTTTATACGACTAAGTTTGGGCTTCTAGTATAAATGTATCTACAACTCAACATGACAATGCATTAATAACGGTAAAATTAATGAGCGATAGAAACACATTGTGTCAACATGCTTGAAGAATCTACACATTAGACATGAAAAACATTTGTTTGCACAAATGTGTGTTTTTTGTGTACTGCAAGTCTAGTGTTACTATTTAAAGATATCCGTCATCTTACTGATAGTTCCTGTGTGTATATACATTATACATCTATATATATATATATATATATATATATATATATATATATATATATATATATATATATATATATATATATATATATATATGTATACATATATATACATATATATGTATGTATATATATATATATATATATATATATATATATATATATGTATATATATATATATATATATATATATATATATATATATACATATACATACATATAATACATATATATATATATATATATATATATATATATATATATATATATATATATATATATATATATATATATATATATATATATATATATATATATATATATATATGTTGTTTTTTTTTTTACAGCCTATTCATAATTTGCATTTAATATGTAAAAAAGCTCTTGTATGAAAAGTGCTTTATAAATAAAGTTTGATTTGACTTGATATGATTTGATTTATTTTCTAGCATGTAGTATATTTATATTTTTATAGCTTCAAAATTCTGTTCATACCATGAGAGCCAGTTTTGTCAATGAAATTGCTGAGGTTGAACAAGGAGGTCCTGGAAGCCAGATACTGAATGAACCTCTGAAAAAGAAAAACACTATGAACAGTTCTGGTCAAATTTACAACATTACAACCACACACTTTTCCAGTATTTAAATTTTGCAGCTTTTTCCCATAGTAATATTGAGCCAGACATAATCTCTCTACTGCACTTTGGCACTTAATGGGCAAAACCTGTTTTTAACCCTTTATATCCAAACTCCTGCAGTATTTATTAGAACAGAGTTATTATTCATTATGAATAAGAAAAAGTCCCTAATTCATGTAATTTTATGATGAGAAATGTCAGTAGAAGAGATACTTTGCTGTATCTGCAACTGCATGGTACTCACTAACCTCATTGCCATGAACACACATGTGATGAGTGGTAACAAGGGCCTTGAAGACGACCACCCAGCTGGCATTGGTGGCTCGCTCAAACAGCGTGTCAGCCATTTGAGGGATGTTCACGTTGGTGGTATTGGTGGCTGACACAAGGTCTGCAACACAGACACAAACATGGTGAGATGTTTTTATCTGTCAAAGCTTCACTTCTATTTAGTACCTTGTAAGACCTTGTCAGATGGTTAGTCTTGAAACAGATGGAGTTTCTTATTTTATCCAAATAAAGATCTCTGCACTGTTTTTTTTTTTTAAATTATTATTTATTTAATGTCTCCGATTATACTAAAAAAAAGTGTGGAAACTACATTTTTACAAAAAAGATCCAAAAGACACACATAAAAATGTTAAGTCACAAGGAAGACTTGATTCACATACAAAATTATGTAGGCACAGGAGCCCACACACATATTTACACGAATATGCAAGCAAACACACGCTGCCAATGAAGACAAGGAGAGAAAAATGCTTTGTCATCTCCTCTTCTGGTTATTACATCTCTGGTTGACACTGAGACTGACAGAGACATCTCCTGCTGTGAAGTGTTTGGACTCTTGTGTAAATACAAAATGCAGCACAAAGCGTAGAAAAACAATTTCTACTTGAACATATTTTCATTTAATGTTGCAGGTAAATAAGAACTCTGTGTTTAACATCTCCTTTAACAAAGGGAAAGCAACAAGTAGTTCTATTGTGGGAACTACACAAAAGGGTTTTTTTAGTACTTTGGCAACAACTAGATTTAGCCAAAGGCAACGTGACATCACAGCGCATGAGACAAACATTAAACTTTTCAGATGTGTGGTGGATAGTTAAGTTCTATAATGTATTTGGTCAAATTTGTGTGAATTCCAAGAGGTTCAGTTTTATCAGCTCGAGTCTGACAAATAGAATTTCATTTGGAATAAACAACTGGCTTCTTATTTCAGGATGCCTTGGCCCATAATGCTGTTACAATAGAGAGATTTCACTATCAAGAAAAATTCAGTTACCAAAGTGATTTGTATCCAACGCTTTGCATAAACCCAAGTGTGTTTGTATTTTCTGGCACAAACATGTCAGCAACAAGATGTTGGTTTAATACCTTGATAAGACCTGGTTTGGTTGTTCTTTTTGCCCTGCAGTATTGTTTAGTTTAGGTAACATTACTTTGTTAAGTGTAGGAAAATGAATATATAATGCAAACACACACACACACACACATATATATTCATATTAATATTTTGTCTCATTATAATCAGACTAGGCCCCTGTTGGAAATCAAGTTGCTGCTGTCCATAATAATGACACACCTGAAGCATATATATATATATATATATATAGATATATATATATATATGCTTCAGGTGTGTCATTATTATGGACAGCAGCAACTTGATTTCCAACAGGGGCCTAGTCTGATTATAATGAGACAAAATATGAAAGTTTTCTGTTTAAATGTGTTTTTCTTATCTTATTCAATTGTTTGTGTTTACTTTCTCATCACCTCTATATAATGTCTTCAAATGCAATTTTCTCATACTTTAAATAGATCTCCTTCCTCGCCTCGCGACTAGTTGTGTTACATTGAAGATTCACATGTCTGCCATCTTGCACTGGAAAGTGGTAACCATTCTAAGCTGTCAAAAGAGTAAAATTCAACAATTAGAAAAAGGAAACTGGGCTTGTTTTATATCACTGGAGTCCAGGTTAAGAAACATAATACACAAGTTATGTTTTGTTGAATGAGATTAATTTTTGTCAGACATGTTGAAGAAATTCAAGAATCACAAAAAAAGGGTTTTTTTCACAATCACAACTTTCAGGTGTGACTGTCCTTATTTATGATAACATCTTTGCTCAAATAGCTTCTGTTAAATACAGTAGCTGTGAGATTTCCTTTTACATTATGTATGTTATTTAACCATTCTGTATCAGTCTTTTTTTCATTAAGTAATGATTATTTCTGTGATTTTATTTATTTGTTGCCTAATATAATAAGTTTTTCATCATTTTATTCTGAGACAGAAAGAGCCAGACAGACAGACATGTAACCATAGAAACAGACATGATAAAAGAAACCTCACCCTGATGTGAATTATCTTTTTCTTTTACTTTCTAAATTAGGCCTATTTCACAGTGTTTCGTAACATAAAATAATACATAAACTATCAAGTAATGTTTGTTTTGTCTCGTTGGTGGTGACATCTGAATAGAAAAGACAGTGTGTGTCCATGCAGACAGATAGTGCAGCAACTATTGGCAGACATCAATGCTGATAGAAAAAACGGAGGCCATTGTACTCAATAGACCTTGAATTGCCTGAAATAGCTGGTCCACTGTAAATTCAACCAGAGCAAAAATACAGCAAGGTGATAAGCGCAGGATGAAGAGAAGGAGCAGAGAGCAAAGTAGGGAGTCAGATGAGTGTGCTCGAAATGAAAAGACATGAGAGTTATTGCAGTAAAGCTGTATGAGGTCGCAACATGGCAGCAGGTTGGATGAGGAGGTTGGGGGTTTCTACAGTTCGGGCATGTAAACAGATTAATACTAATCACTGATCCTAGTCTTCCTCTGGATGTCTCTATGTCCACCCCCATCACAGCACACATTCACACCCCACACAGCATGTTCAAACACATTGTCCTTATCAGCTTTTTGTTGCAGAATCTATATGTTAGATAGTAATAATCATTCCTGGCCCAAACTGGACAGAACCATACCAGTGAAAATCACAGAAATGAGTATAAGGATTAACTAATTAATACTATGTGAATATTTTATCTGACTTTATGTTGATGGTATAATCTCAGATCTTCTTCAGATGTGTTTGAAGGTAATTAGACTTCAATCCGTCTGTGCAGCTTGACCAGATGGTCCCAGCCACATAGTAACTGCACTAATGAAGCCTGATGTTTTTATGTTTAATTAAGGCAGTGGTGACATTTGTCCTTTTTTTTCCATCGTCTGTTCCTCTGTGACACCTCTCTGTCCCACATTAGGCTTTCTATTCTACAGGAATTTTTTCTCTCTTATTTGATCCTTTTCATCCGTCATCCTTTTTTCCCTGTGTTTGATTACATTTCCTTTTCCTAAAATCCCATGCAGCCTTTTCAAATGGCACACATATGCAGATATGGTGAAAAGTGATTATAAACCATTATGTTGACACTGGCAACATAAAAAGCCAATATTTTAGCTAGCATCCTGAACATAAAACTATCCAAAGCTTCGTTTTTTCGCAGACATTCAGCTCCAAGCAAATATATGTGTAAGTCTGTAATCTTATCTTTTTATAAGAGTTAAAAGTATTTCAGATGCGTCATATCATGGGCTATAATCCATGCTCTCTGTAGTGGTATCATTACCTGAAACAGACACACACTGACATACAACTTGTGTGCGTAATGAGGATTGGCAAAGCTAAATAAAGACTCTTACTGTAATCCACAGCCTAGAGGAGGGTATAAGAGTGAACTGTAGGACCTCATGCTGCCCAAGTGTGTGTGGGTCTATTTTTTTCTACTTTGTAACAGAGTCTTTCCTGCACACTTGTGTTGTGTAGTTACACAACAAACCACTCTAGTGGTAGCCAGAAAAGTCTAGATAAAGGTATTTACAGCACTCTTGCGTACTGTTTGCGTTTGAAAACTGGACCAAGATTGACAATCTGTGACGCCACAAATTGTGGTTTTAGGTCCACATCCAAAGATCAGTCTCCCAGGAAATATTTTACATGTTGTAAATGTTAGTACAGGGTCATGGTTTTAAACACTGGATGTTTATAACAAAATATGTTTGCTTGAAACTTTGGGTAATAATCTATTAGAAAAAACATATTTCACTGCAAAAGGGAAAATCTACCAATCACTTCCTTCAACAAGGTTTTCTTGTCAAGACTTAATCTAATTAGCATCCACTGCTAAAATACTTACAAGTATATCAGGATATCATACAACAGCTATTTCTTCTTTTTACTCTGAAGTGAATGAAGTGTAACTGATGTTAGCAAATAGATGTGCACAGCAAACCAGGATCTAAACAGTCAGGCAACCCATCAGCAACAGTTTATTGTCTTTGCGTCTGGAAATAAGACTCAATATTTGTGGCTATCAGATAGAGCCTTCAGATATGAGATTAACAGTTAAATGGATATCCAGGTCATTACTTTGTGTTTGATGAATTACACAGTCACTTTGTTGAAAAACAGATTAATCAAAACGATGAAAACATCTTCAAATGATAGTTATTTCTTTTGAAAATCACTTTCAGTCCATGTTTAATGTCTTGAAAGCCAATACAAACCAGAAAAAAAAACATCTTGCCCCTAAACTTATTTGTGCTCAAAAAATGTTTATAGAAATTATATACTTACAAAACAAATCTAACAAAACCACTGTGCATATATTAAATAGGTTTCTATATAACATTGTAGGTATTAAAAAATGTTGCATAATGAATGTAAAGATGTTCTTCATGTAAACTTGCATGAGATCACCTATTAAAATAAACGGTGCTACATCTCGCGTTTCTGTAGCACAAAATCCCATTAAATCATATCTGCTGCCTTGAATTAATTCAACACATTCACTAGAAATTTGCAACATGTGTCCTCTGGTGTCTCTTTTACATTTATTTGCCAAATGTCGTTATGACTACGTTACAGAGACATAACTTTAACACATGGGTTTCATTCCTGAACCAAAGGTCTTGTTTAGTGATAAATTAAAGGCAAAGAAGGAAACAGATGTTTTTGCTCCAAACAGGAGAAATTTATGCACACTTATGCAACCTTTGTCATTTTTTTTTTTTTTTTTTGCAGTCAGTTTATGGATCCACAGGTACTTGCTAATCCTAAAAAATAACAAGATAAGAAAAACACATTTAAAGAAAATTTTCATATTTTTTCTCATTTTCATCAGACTTTCTTCTGAAATTTACACTGTAAACGCCAGAGAGTGGGTAAGATTTTAACAAAGGCTGGATTTCTATTACAAAACTAAACCACTATTGTGCACCAATTTGATTTGTGATCATGTCTTCAAAAAGATGGCAAGTATATAATTTTCCCTCTTCCTTCTCAAAGTCCTCCTCTGTCGTTACAGTGGCATACCCTGACAAACTCAATCTGTTGCCTTTACAACTACACTGCATGAACACCACTGACAACATGTCCACCCCTAAGGTCACTGCATACATGTCAGAAAGCAATAACCCCACAGCTCCCTGCTTATATGCTGCAATGCCAATCACTTAAGATAAGCAATGGCACATTTTAGTCTGGATTTTCCACTTATGAATCAATTACCTCACTGATTTTGGAACAACCAATTTTAGCTATTCTGATTTTCATCAATTTTTATTTATTTATTTTTTTTTTTTTACAACTTTTAGTCAGTCCTAATGGTCCTAAAGGGACAGTTTTTGTGTTGTTTTTTAGGTGAGAAATTTGTCTCAGCTGACTGCAAAAGAAGCACAGTGGCCTACATACAAGATGCCTGTTGAATTGGCCTAGAAATACACATAGCATCACCCTATTCATTAAAAAAATTAATGAAAAAATACTTTGTATGTAGCTTTATGCTGTTTAAAATTCAAATAAGTTGGTTTGTAGTGATATCAAAATATCTGCAGAAATGGTGTGTGTGTGTGTGGGGGGGGGGGGGGGGGTAACGCACATATATGACTGTTTGCAAGTCCAATATTACAAGTCTGACAAATAAGTACAGGCAAGACACAAAAGGAGACAGCTAAAAATGAGGAACCAATGGTCTTTGGAGCATTCTAGCTTTAGCCTTGTCACCTTTGGCTGTGTAAATAATGCAAGGCAGCCATTGGCTCATTATTAAATTATTCAACAGGGCTGCAGATCACAAGAAATAAGGTCCGGGTACAAGACACAATACCAGACATGTCCTGTCATGCAGGCACACAGATACAGAGGAGAGTAGTAATGCAGAGTCAACCAGACCTCCTCTCATCTGTATTCAGTGCCACACCACTGCTTTGGTTTACTCAGTATTTGTGGTGGATCACAGTGACTAATCATGGTTTGTCATAAAGTGGCTTCTGCTGTCATCTCTAAATGTGTTGAAAAAGCTGTGATGGTTTCACTGAGCTGTGACTTTACAGTCCTATACTGACCCAAACTTCCTGAGAAACAGGTTGATCAGAGAGAAACTGCTTTGATTATATAGATTTTGTTTAGTGCAGGTTACAGTTTCCACAATTTAGAGCCTTCATACCTTGTGCTGGGGTCTGTTTCAGTGTGAGGTGTGGTGAAAATTATTTGACAGAAAAATGAAAAAAAAATGAAAAAAAGATTGATCTTGATTGCCAGTCTGTCTTTAATTATGACTAGGTTTAAATCCTTCTCCCTAACACAAAAGGTCATCAAAGGGGTCATCACCATGGTTTCATCATTTCTTCATGGTACCACACCCAATTAAGATAAAGAAATCAAGAAATAATTATTCATAATGATGGAAAAGGCATGTTCTCAGTGGCTGTTTCAGCATGCTACAGTCAAGGTCTTTCCAAGGTACTATATGCATTAGTAAGAGGGGGGAAATGACTACACTTACATTCCAGGTGCTTTTTCTTGGGCGCCATCACTTCATGAGTGGTGGCTTTGCAAACAGCTCGGGCCATATCTGATCCCGTTAGCTGGTACTGCGCAGCAGCGATGCGATCCGTGAGCGTTTGCCCCGACATTTTCTCTCCTTTGAATCGACAACTTCAGGATTTTATTTCACCACCGTTCGAAGGAAAGAAAAAATAGGCGATGTAAATCAGTAGGCCTGTAACCCAGCAGCTTCCAGTCGGCTCAGTAAGATGAAATCCACTGCTTTCCTTCTCCCGATCGAAAGGCCTGTGACCTGTGTGGGCGGAAAAAGACAAACAAAATGTACTCAAACCAACATATCCACGTTCATTTTCAAGTGAATCGTGAGGTCACGCTGAAAACGTGCGTTTTGACAAGAGTGGACTTACGCAAGGCGGAGAATTCCCCACAGCTCGTCCCGTTTTAGGTCTCGACCGTTCAGTTCAGCACCTTGGACAGCTAAAGCCACTCGGTTATGTAACACGCAGCGGGCGATGGATGCTATTTCCTCACCCAGCAGCAGCTATAAGGCTATGAAAAATACAGATAGGGCAATAAAAAATGCTACACGTCCAAAGCCTCTCTGAACGTCCAAAAAATTTCAAGTGGGAAATTAAATAATGCACATCAGCACTCCTTAAAACGGGACATGAGGTTTGACCGTCTTTCCTCCCGCCTCGGTGCTTTGGGATAAAAAAGCTTTGAAAATATGCGGAAAACCTGCAGTGTTTTTTCTTCTTCGGCTGTCAGACTCGAGGGTTTCGCTTTCTTTTTATGTGTCCGCTGCCTCAAGTGCTGTGGTCTTCTCCTCAGACCGACAGAAATGTTGCACAGCTCCCGGTGGTAAAAGCAACACTGCGCTGCGCACGACGCACTGGAACAGGAAAAGACGGACGGGAATTTCCTTCTCCACTTCCCTCTGGGGTTTGTTTATTTATTAGACCTATCTAGATTTTCCTTTCTTGCAGGACCCATAGACACAGTTTTATGACACAATCACACGGTTGGTCAAATCGCAAATATGGCTTTTGCTAGACTGATGTGTCTATGCAGGGTCACTATAAGAAATGTTGTGACAATGCACCAAAGGGTTAATATACGAGCGTGACAATGGTTTGTAGCTGCTGCATGAAGGTAATGCATCAACCAGGTCTGCATGGACAGTATGCAGAATGACAGATGATGAAGGTGACATATTTTCTGGAAAACCGAAAGAGACTTTACTTGGATTTTATTATTGAAGTTTTATTTAAATAAGTATAAGCTTAAATGTTACCAAACACGACTGTCATGGAGACAATAACCTCATAATGTGGACGTTCAGTTTTTGAACATAGAAAAAAATTCTACTTTTTTTCACTGAGAAAATGAGAACAATTCTCAGTTAACCTTTCTTTTTTTAATTTAATTGAAGATTATATAAAGTGTGGGGGAAATATACCATATTGGGATGTAATTGGTGCGATGCAGTGGTAAATTAATAGAAGTAGCTCTGGCAAGCACGTTCAGCATACAATGTCACGTGACGCCCTCGTAGTCTTACGTAGGCAACTCAGGGGTGTCATCATCCGGTGATAAGAAAAACAGGATACAGCTAGTAACAAGTTATAACAACAGAAATCGCAAGGTAGGCCTATGTCATAAAATATGAAGGGAATGGGTTATGTAATAGTTTTATCTGGGGCCTTTTTCAGGAAAATGCTAAATCACTTAAATTATGTCGTTTAGTTGTTTTTTTTTTGTTGTTTTTTTTTTTTAATTTATTTTACAAGCTTTTAATTTGAAATAGCAAACTCTTGAATAGCCTACAACAGCACTGTGACCTACAATAATTTGTGTAAAAATTTGAGCAACTTCTTAGTTGTTTTTTCATGATTTATGATATTTTGTTGTATGTTTGGGATCATTGACTGAAACGTAAGTTACAATAACAAGTTTTTGGTCATTAAATGGATCGATTCTAACATATTAACACTCAGTATTAGCAGTCAATACTAACTGAATGTTTCTTCTTGGTCCAGTCAAAAGATCTTTTTTTTTTCTTCACTATTTCTATGAAATGACAGCAGGGGTGTCCAAAGTCAGTCATTGAGGGCCACTATCGTGCAGGTTTTGGATGTTTCCTACTGCAGCACACCTGAATTAAATTATTCAAACACACTATTTAAGATAACCATTTGAAGATCAAATGATCAGTGGGATCAGGGCAGGGAAACATCTAAAAATGTGCAGGTCCTCAGGAACTGGAAACCCCCTGACTTAGATTGTTCGGTAGTTTTCG
Organism: Telmatherina bonti; assembly: GCF_933228915.1. Lineage (NCBI taxonomy): Eukaryota > Metazoa > Chordata > Actinopteri > Atheriniformes > Telmatherinidae > Telmatherina > Telmatherina bonti. The sequence continues at coordinate 24,184,485 of NC_136614.1, read as the reverse complement.
GTGTTGCCGTTTCTTCTTTTCTCTTCCTCATGGCTATTTCTTCCTTCCTTTTCTTCCTTTTTCATGTCAGATAACAGTGTCAGATTGTGTCAGATTGTCACAGTGGTAAGAAAGATTATTAGAAAACAGCTCATTAAAATCTTCCCGGTACAATGCTATGCTAATTAAACTTCAACATTGAGCTCAGTCATCACAAAAGAATGTCTCTCCAAAATGCCAAGTCCCAAGACACAAGTTTCACCTTCAAATTAAGGGTCATTTTCATGCTTGAAGAATTCCTAGGATGATGTTAGGGTTAGTGTCTCTGTGTTCACCTCATCCGTTAACATGTTTTTGGGTAAACATGACATTTTCTTCCAGTTCAGGTGAAAATAAAATTTGTTATGATAAAAGATTACATTTGAGACAGAGATGTCTCAATAAAATGTAACTTGCTGCCTGATAGGCATGCTTTTAAAAGCCAAAGCAGGGAAAGAGAGAAAGAAGTCCATGCAAATATGTGAATATTCATAAGCTACATCAGATAAATGGGAAGGAAAAGGAATCCCTGCCCCAGTGCCACTTGCCCTCTGCAGGGCAGCAGGGGGCAGCAATGCATCATTTTATGAGGAAGCGAAGGTGAAATACCAAAGAAGAAGAAGAAGGGGGCGTGACTGGCATCAGGTGACAACCATTGACAGCCACGCTGTCATCGGTACGAGAAGCAGGAAGCTGCTGCAACCACCCTGAAGCTCAGGAAAATATCGATGAGTAAGTGAATAGAAGATAACAAAATGTTTCAACTGAGTCCGCTTTGCTTTGAACGTACTATCCTCTGCGTTTAGGCTCTGTAAGCACGTATTTGGTTTTCTGCTTCTGCCACTTATTTTACTTTCTTTAGAAAAATTCAAAACTCAAAGTTTATGTTTTTCTTTGGCAAAGCTGGACGATGTGATTAAAAGACTAGCAACTCGTTAGAAGTGCATCTGTTGATTGGAGGAAGAAACGTGCTTGTAGGAACATGGTTTTACTTTAAACAAGGGGTATCTATCAGAGAGTTCAGGGTTGGTTTACTGTCTCAAATACTTGGCATGAAATAAAGACATTCAACAGATACGTGCATTTCATTTATGAATTTCATATGACGTTATTATTTTTGCATTAGAATACGTTTATTGCGTTTGTATTAGCCACATTATTGAGTTGGGGTTTCAGTCTGAGTACGCCCGGGTGGCCCAGCGTCTTTGTAGTCTCCACCTACTCGCAGTGCCTGCTGCTGACGCAGGGGTGGAAATGGAGTGTACCCAATCCTTAATTCATATGATAAGATTAGGTTTATTTAGCTTATCTCCGCTGTTAGTCACAAATTACTGGTGCAGTTAACTGCACACTTTGCCCTCTTGCAATACTGAAAGTGTTTAAGACACCGTCCTCTTCTAAATGGTTTTATTCCAGTATTTACTAAAGGAGCTTAGTATATTCTTAGCACTGATATTCAGGAGCTAACTGAGTCGCAGTTTTCATTATTTGTCAGTTTTGTACTTAAATCTGATGATTTGACGGTGACATCCTGGTTCCTCCATTTTTATTTCAAAGCTTTAGTGTTTTTTTTTTTTTTGTTTGTTTGTTTGTTTTTGTTTTGTTTTGTTTTGTTTTTTGTTTTTTTGGTTTAAAAAAACGGGAAAAAAAACCCTAAGATTTCATATCTAAAGCAGAATGTATGTGATTTATTTTTCATATTTTAGCCTTTCTCAACTAAACACTTACACGAGCAACACCTTTGCACAGATTTTAGGCTGTTATATTACAACTTGCTGGTTTTGGTTTTCTTCACTGTAGTTATTTTTATTCCTTAAATTTTGTCTGCAGGATCTCTGTATTGTTTGCTGGAATAAGGCTTTGAAAAAGAAAATTTAAATGATAAATAAGGACAAAAATCTTTGGTTTTAAGCTGATATTCTGCCATGATTGTTAGACTGTACTGAGGTCACATCAACAAATGAATGTACTCCTATGTCTCCAGCAGCTGTCTTCATTAGTTGGAACTGTGTTTTTCTCTGGAAGTGATGTTTTAGTTTAGGGTTGCATCTTCTATTAGTCCACCAGTTGGCTACCCAGTTTCCAAAGTGCAGAATAAACGCACAAATGTTATCCAGTTGTTGCAAATCTACTCCGGTATTAATTTAATCCCATTGTCAGGTTAAAAGAAATTCAAATCCACACATTTTATTGCTGTTTTCCTGCAACAACTCACATTTTCCCTATCAATCATTTACACCCCCCAGGCTTACAATTTACATAATTTTCTTAGAAGGTCCTGGATACTTTTTCCACCACTGACTGATGTCTTTGGTATGTGTTTCAGTGACTGCCCACTTTGAGGAGGTACTAAAGCAGTCCCATCTGCACCCTAAGCCTGCAGGATTGATTTTGGAGTATGGCACATCTGGCTTTAGGACCAATGCTAAACAGCTGGACCACATCATGTTCAGAATGGGCTTGCTGGCCACGCTCCGTTCCAAGAAGACCAAAGCTACTATTGGAGTCATGGTGACTGCATCACATAACCCAGAGGTCAGGCTCTCTTTAATCTGTATGTGACCCCATAATATTTGTTTTATTTTAATATTCTTTATTTAAATTTTGTAGGTTTCACATCTTCTTCTTTACTTTGTCTCACGGATCATTCTTTTTATTAAGCCTTTAAGTTTCAAATGCATTGTGATTATTACAGGACTCTTTCAGTCCATCCTTTTGTTTCCACTTGATTTGTAGGAAGACAATGGGGTGAAGCTGATTGATCCGATGGGGGAGATGGTGACACCAGCATGGGAGGGCTACGCGACCCAGTTGGCCAATTCTGAGCAGGAAGATTTGCTCACAGCTTTGAAGGATGTAACGGAGAAGGAGGCCATAGACATGAGCCAGGAGGCCAGAATATTTGTGGGAAAAGACACCAGGTATATAAAACGCACTAAGAGGAAAGTACATCAGTTGATTAAACCTCAATGTTTTTTTTCTGTGGATGTCATTGTGAATGTGGTATATGTGTGCAGGAGCAGCAGTGCCAGCCTCTCTCAGTCAGTACTGGATGGAGTTAAAGCCCTTGATGGGCAAAGCAAAGGTAGTGTTTACTAAAAAAAAACAAAAACAAAACAAAACTTCTTCACTGTTGTTGTATCTTCTTGCTGTCTGTCTGCCTCTCAACACTGTCTGTCCTATCAGACTACGGCCTGGTGACCACCCCGCAGCTTCACTACATGGTTTGCTGTCAAAACACACAGGGTAAATATGGAGAAGCCACAATGGATGGATATTACAGCAAACTCTGCACAGCTTTTCATCAGCTCACTAAGCATGTAAGAGAGCAGGGTGTGTTGCATGTTCTTGAACCTGCATTCACTCTTATGTCTACATTGGTGTATGTTTTTTTTTTTTTACCACTTTACATCCTCTCATACTAATGTGACTCGTTTCTCCTTCCCACCCATCTTTTTCCTTCTGCTAGGCATCCAACCGTACAGATGACCAGAAGCATCTTTGTGTAGATGGTGCTAATGGTATTGGAGCTCTGAAGGTGCAAGAGATGGAAAGCCACCTTAAGAAGCACTTGCAAATTTCCATTTTCAATGACGGCAGCAAAGGAAAGCTAAACTTCCAGTGTGGAGCCGACTTTGTCAAAGTGCAGCAAAAACCTCCAGCAGGTGTGGTTGCTAGACACCTATTTATTAGAGATTGAGACTGTTATTGGAGAACTGCTGTAACAAATGCTAATACTTAAAGTGTAACTACGCCCTCAACATTTTGTTTAACTCTACCCACTTCCAAACTTTGAAAAAGTGCCAGAAACTGCAGATGTAGGGGCTGATCGAGGGCAGAGAATGGGTGGATTGTAAATATAGAGGCTGAACTTATTAAATGGCAGTTAGCAGCTCGTCAAAATGTTAAAGTGATGTAAATTCCCAAAGCACCAACGCAACACAATGGTGGAGGAAATTTCCTCTCCAGAATCCTCTCTGCTACATAATGCAATGCTGGAAGAACAAGGTGGCCCTGAAATGTATCAAGTTGAGCGGTTAGTGCAGCTCTTGCAGGCTCTGGCAGCTGCTGGAATTGCCACTGCAAGTTGCTTTTGCCACGATTTGAGCTTCAGTCTCTCACAAGATAAGGATTAGCAGGTAAAAAAATAGTCTGGTCTGTGTTTTACAGCCATTAAAAGCTCAAATCCATCCCGTTGCAGCGATTTGTTTCTCAAAAGCTCTAATTAAGTCTATAAATCGGAAACAAAGGAATCGATGTCAGATAAGTTCACATCCATAAATATGTGTCCGCAAGCACAGTTACCAGCAAGACGAGGGTATGCTCTACCCCTTTAAAGCTTTTTAATCTTTTGAATGTTTCTGCTTAAGTGTGTACATGACCAATGAAAAGGCTTTATATGGTCACCAGTGCAGCAGAGACAAGAAGTTGCACATATAAAATTTTGCTTCAGTGCAAGAAGATGGTGCAGAAATGCTTAGCCTTGTTTGCATTTGCTTATAAGTTAACCATCTATCATACTCATAAGCAGAAATAGTTGGTTTTTTTTGTGTAACCAGTAGGGCTGTGACGATATGCTTTTGTCCCGATTCAATTCGATTCTGATTTTTTGGGTGCCGATTCAATCAAAATTGTGATTTTCACAATTCTTCAATATTGCTGATTTTTGTAGATTAAAAACAAAATAAAATGTATAAAACTTTTTTTTTTTTGCTCGTAATTTTTCTTGATTTCAATGAGGAAAAAAACAACACAGTAGCTAGACCATCATTCTGCTGCTACAATGCCCAAGAAGACTAGTAAAAGATCAATAAAAACAAGAAAAATTACCCAAAAAAATTACAATGGATTATTTTTATTTATTTGGAGAAAAAATTGATTTTTTTTAAAACAAAAAATCTATTTTAAATTGTGAAGCAAAAAAGTCCTCTGGATACAATTTTCCCTCCCCTAGTAACCCGTGTAGACCACCTTATGTCCAGTCCTTCAAAAACCCATCAAGATAAGTTTTTTGGGGACTGGTTGAAATTAGCTGAAGCAACACCCACACTGATGAATTTTATCACAAAACAAGATGCTGCCAAAAGAAATAAAGAGCAAAAAATGAAGATTAAGAAATTTGGGTGATGCACTGGGCTGTCTTTATTTTTTAACACTCTGTCCATTACCAATCCCTGTACTTTGGTCTCTGTGTTGGCCATAGTCCTGTTTTTCAGACTTCTTGGTAAAGTAGAGGCCTATATTTTGCATTATTAATGAAATGGTTTCCTAATCCTTGAAGAAGAACTGAAAAGGATCCAAGTGACAGCTGAAATAGAGCTTTAATGTCACTATCTCAAAACACATCTGTCCATTTCAGCTAGTTCTTTAGCATAGTCCACTATGACTAAATTAAAGGGCCAACATACTGGTGTAGACTCAGTAATTACCTGTAATTTTAACAAACTGTAATTGTTGAGTAGACAGAGTAAATAAAAACAGACCAAAGGGAACCAAGTGCCCCAACCTTGTTTTTTTTTTTTTTATATTTCAAAGACTGCCTCTAAGTCAGTGAAATGCTATACCTTGTCTGTATTTGTCTCAGTAGCATCTGATGAGTTTTGCATTCTAGTTTTTAGTTTACCACCTCCATCTAACATCTCACTCTTCTCTCCGTGAAGGACTTGAGATTAATCCAGGAGGTCGTTGCTGTTCCTTCGACGGTGATGCTGACAGGATAGTTTATTACTACATTGACTCTCAGAGATGTTTCCACCTGCTGGATGGAGACAAGATCGCTACTCTCATCTGCACTTACCTGAAACAGCTGATAAATCAGGTATACTCTCGAATACAAACATTACCAACAGAGAAGCACACCCTGGCTAAGTAGCTCCTCTTTGCACTCACAGGCTGGTCTAGACTTGAAGATAGCGGTGGTTCAAACTGCTTATGCAAATGGAAGCTCAACACGCTACCTGGAGGACACAATGAAGGTGAGAGAACGCGCACACAAAGTCCAGTCCTGTTGTTACTGTACTGATGCAGAATAGTTCATTTTTAAAGATTTTGATGTCACCTAGGTAACAGTGAAGTGCACCAAGACTGGAGTAAAACATCTGCATCATGCTGCCTTGGAGTTTGATATTGGTGTGTACTTTGAGGCAAATGGCCATGGGACAGTAAGTAAACGTACATTTGTAACCACCATAAAGTCCAAGATTTTCTGTCTTCATACTGTTGTGTGGCTGGTGCCATGAGAGTTTTTGCGTTGTGGTCAGGTGTTGTTTAGTAAGGCAGCTGAGGAAATGATCCAGAAACTTGCAGAAGACTCAAGCATCAAGGATGAAAGGAAGAAAGCAGCTATCTTGCTGCAGAGCACAATCACAGTCATCAATCAGGTATAAACACACACTCGTGAACTTTTGTCTGTTCTGAAATATTTTGCAAAAACTGGAGCTGCAGTTGATGTATTTCCTTCCTTGTTTCCTTTAAAGACAGTAGGAGATGCCATTTCTGACATGCTGCTGATTGAAGCCATATTAGCCATTAAGGGGATGACATTGCAGCAGTGGGATGCCATCTACAGCGACCTGCCAAACAGGCAGCTTAAAGTCAAGGTAAACATAGTCATATTGCAAAGTATTGTGTTTCAGATAGTTTGCCTTGATGTATAAATATAAATAAAATCAATATAATGGGGATTTTTGTTCAGACATTGTCAAAAGTTGCTGCCTTCATGTTTCCTTTGCATTAATTCAGTCCATCCACTAGTGGCCAGTGCAAATTTCATAGTTTGTTTCCACGTTCAGACACCGGCTGGTGGCGGTAATGCACCCCTGTAACACTGTAGACATCCAAAAACACCAGAATATGTGAAAGAATAAAACCATGAAGTTTTTTAGCTGTTCTCAGCTCCTTCTGTACCTCTTCCAGTGCTTCATTTGAGAGTTACTGCGTTGTCTTCTTCCTGTCCATCTTGTTTTCTGGTTTGCTTCTTTCATTGGTCAGCTATACAACTCAACATTCTGTGTTTTCCACTGCTACTGCTCTGTTTTCTGACAGATAACTAAGACCCTTGAAAAAGGACCAAAATACATGCATAACAAGGAGAAGGATGAAACTGTCCGTCTGTCTGGATATTTGTTTTTTCTGTCCAGCATAAATGGGCTTTTAGACATGTTTGGTGTCATTAGAACTTTAAGCTCTTTTAAAGTTTTTACAACAGCACAATGGCACCACATTAACACACAGTAATGAAATGTGCGTAAGGAGGTACAAACAGCTGTACATGAGTTTGAGCTGGGGGTTTTTTTTTTTTTGGTTTTTTTCTCCCAGGTTTCAGACCGCAGGGTGATCGACACAACAGATGCTGAAAGACGAGCAGTGAGTCCAGCAGGGCTGCAGGACACCATTGACACTTTGGTAAAGAAGTATAAACAGGGCCGTTCCTTTGTGAGGCCATCCGGCACTGAGGACGTGGTGAGAGTTTATGCAGAGGCAGACACACAGGTGAGATTTTTTTTTTTTTCCCAAATATCTGACTTTCGTGCTTGTTTCACTTTGAAAGCACAAGTAACGTGGATTGTATTGTGGATAATTTTATGGCTCTTTGTGGTGTTTTTCCATTTTAGGAGAACGCAGATGCTCTGGCACATGAAGTCAGCCTAGCGGTGTATCGCCTGGCAGGGGGGGTGGGAGATGAACCCAAACCATTGCACTAGAAGCACATTCACAGACTGGAAGAAAAAAAAAAAAAAACAGTGCTAAGCAGTCAATGGTTTTTGAAAACAAACTGATAACTTTGAAGGCAGCAATTTATCCTGAATGTCTTTCTTTTTCTCTTTTTGTTTACAGGGAGGGTCCAAATTACTTTAACTGCAGCTGGTACTCCATTATGCACTTCTTTATGACTGTGATTATAAGATAAACACTAAAAGAAAAGACAAAAACAGGAAGTAATTTTAAATCAAGAAGTTTGGCATGCGCATAATTCTGTGTCGTGAACTACTGTACTGTATACATGGAAAACGTCATTAAATCATTGCTTGTCTGTAGTATTTTTATAAGGTTTTCATAAGGTTATCAATCAAATTTTTAATGAAGTCTAGTTTATATATATATATATATATATATATATATATATATATATATATATATATATATATATATATATATATATTGACCTGGTGCTGTTAATGATTTCTTTTCAAAGCCATGAAATCAGATGTTTGCTTTAATTTTGAAAAAATGTAGAAATGAGTGGGCATTTTTCTAAATATAATTGGTGAAATTATGCTCATGGTACTTCATTAAATGAAAACAATAACTATGCTTGCTTATGTTTATTTCATCACTGTCAAACACAATCCCCCGTTACACAGGATGATTAAAGAAGCATTGGTTAAGAGTAGGCAGAGCAGAATAACAGCATACATACTGTCTAAGCACAAGTTTGTGCTCCTCTTGCTGCAACTGAAAGGCATTTTAAAGTTTCAGGAAAAAGTTTACTCTCCTTCTGTTTCTTCAGCTGCTCCAGAGATGGTGATGGTGCGCTGCTGTGTGTTGCTCACATAAGTGTCGTCATTTGTTTTAACTGTTCTGGGAAAATGAAAGATCAGGTTAAGTATTTTTGAGACGGGAAATAAAATTCTTCTTACATAATCTACGTAAAGTCACCATCTACCTGATCAGGACCGTTTTCCTCTCAGACACCTCGGATGCTTGCTGCTCGGAGTTGCCATCAGTCTGGGTTTCTAATGAAATCACCTCCACTAAGTCTGCAGCTGGAGCCTTTTCAGCCATACCTTTGTTTGTCTCACCAGGGACCCCATCAAGCTTCAAAATCTGGTAGCTATCTGAGGCTGAGAGCGAGCTCGTAAGCCCACAATGAGGAAGGGGAGGGGCACCGGTCAGTGACAGGTTTCTAACCATGGTGCTGAGACGGCTGTCTTCCCCCTCTATCAGTTTCCTGAACAAAGTGGAAATAAGTTAAAACAAATATCAGCTATGTATGATTTGCAGAGAGTAAAGAATTACTGATGCAAGAGAAATACACAGTACTGTTAAGCCTCCACCATGTTTTTACTGTCTGATGTATACAGAGATGGCATGAGGATCCTCTCCGGGACCAAACTTCTCTCATAAAACCTTGAATAGGTGAAAGCTCGGTTCACCTGTAGGTGGTGATCTCTATCTCCAGTGCCATTTTAGCATTGAGAAGTTCTTGATATTCCCGCATCAGCAGAGCAGTCTTTTCCTTGGTGAGCCTCAGATCCATGTTAAGTGCTTCTGAATGCTCCTGTTGTAATAGATTAGAATAAGTTTGCATCTGTATCTTTCATTGTAATGTTGTTTTTATTTATTTGGATTTTTTTAACAAAGTTTTATTCATATTTCAAGCTTTACAATGTATACAATCTTTACATATTCTTCATGTAGAAAGCTACATATTGTTTTAGCAAGCATGTTTTTATTTTTAAAGAAACAAAAACATGATGCTGTATAAAATGTAAATAAGCAAAGAAGTCATTTGAGAATCCTTTGAGCTTATATTGAATTGAAATAATATAGATACATTTTTTAAATATTACAAATCTGTCCTTTGTAAGAATATTTTATTTTATTCCAGCATCGCTTTTAAAATAGTTGGCACAGGATTTTTTTTTTTTCTTTTACCATAATCTCAAAACAAGGAAGAAGAACGGTTTCTCTTGAAAGCAAAATGTTTAATAAAATATCACCATTTGGTTCTTTTCTGTTATTTTATTTCTCACAATGCAGCAAATGTTTTTACTGGTTGGTTGATCTGGATGAGCTGGACAGTGGCAGAATGATTCGCTCTGCGGCCTCAGTGCAAGAAGGTTGCTGGTTTGAGACTCGGCTGGGAGGAGGTTTTGAACAGTGGCCTCTCTCTGTAGGGTGTGCATGTCCTCCCTGTGTATGCGTGTGTTCTCATGCGAACTGACATGGATGTAAGGTTAACTGATAAATTATAATAGGATTGACTGTTGAGTGTAAATGGCTGTTTATCCCTCTGTGTTGGCTCTGGGATGGACTGGCGACCTGTCCAGGGTTTATCCCGCCTCTTGATTGCTGGGATAGGCTCCAGGTTCCCTGCAACACTTAATTGGACTAAGTGGTTCAGAAAATGAATGAATAGATAAGGATTAAAGCAAAGAAAGTTTAATATCTAGACTCTTTAGTGTTGTAATTCGTGCTGAATCTAATTTGTAATGTCTTGGTGAAATAAGATGACCTTCCCTTGCAAATGAAAATAGTACTATTTATGCTTTAGATGGCCCCTGACCAGTACAGCTTGTACAAGTGGCCACAAATTATTTTTTATTCTTCAGAGGGAAGGCTGTGTTTAGCCTTTCTGGATCTGTTTTGGAGATATTTAGAGACAGCTTTTCTATTAGCTGTTTTTCAAATTGCTTTTTCTTGTATTCATTTTATATAGATAATTTAGATAATGAAACAGTCTTATTTTCAGTCAAGACTGGTGTCTGTTTTTGTTTTTTTTCCTAACTTATTCTTGAAGGTTCAGTAAAGTCTTTACTTGCATTTGTGGATGAAGCATCAAAATGTGTTCACAAAGGTTTTCAGGCAGGTTTTTTGTAGCCCACGAAGTGACTTACTGTATATGTGCGCATGGTTGTGTTTGCCATTTTACCCGACAACAAGTTTAAACCCTTTTAGGCAACAGTTTATTGTCTTCCGTGTAAAAAGATTACCTCAGATTCTTATATTTTAGCATTCTTATACTAAGAAAATCCTTTAGTTAAATGTTAAACCATTGGGCCTCCCATTGTTTACTTTGGACAGATTCAGCCATCTCAGACACTCTTTTAATATTCAGTCCTGTCCTTATTTGTTGCTGTATGTTTTATTTTCTTCTTCTTCTTTTAAAACCTTTCCGGTCCTCAGTGGCCTCTTTTTGGTTTGTTTCACTCGAGTTGCTGCTCCAGTTTTAAAATAAGCAGATAATTTAAAGAGTTTCCATTTTTTATATTGCATTCAGTGAAACATAAAGTCTTGATTGATTTGTAAATAGTTGTATTCTAGTTGTCATGAATTGTTTTTAAACTAAGTAGCTTTGGCAGTTACCTGCAAGTCCTCCTCCTCCATCTTGTATTTCTCCACTACGTCACGGATGCGAGCCTCCAAATACTCGTTTCTTGTCTTTAGTGACTCTAAGTCATGCTCCTTGTTCATGATCTAAAAATGTACAACCATAACATGCATTATTTTTATGCCAATAAGTAGAATAATTAACCACATAACAGGATAATAAAAAATCACACTCACTTCCTTCCTGTAACTAGCGATTTCCTCTCTCATCCCTCGAACACTTTGAGCATGCTTGGTGGAGGCATCATTCAGGTCCTGAAACTTGGTTCTGTACCAATCATCCATTTCCTAGACAAGAATAAGTGTAAGCAATGCTTGCTTTAAACCACAATTACTTTTTAAAGTCTCACATGTTTTCTGCTACTTATGCACAGAGAAATCTCAAAATAACAGGCAGATTAAACTTGAGCTCCATAGCTGCACAGACCTGTAGATTTTTAGCGGCGATGCTGTCATACTGAGACTGAATCTGTGTGAGAGCAGAGGAGATATCTGGGAGGCCAAATGTCAAGTCTGTCTTGGAGGCTGCTGAATAGATCTGTTGCATCAGCTCCTCGATTTCCTTTCAGCAGATCACAAACAAACAGAAGCCAAATTTCTTGTTGAGAAAAGGGGTATTAAAACACAACATCATTACAAAATCTTATTTCTTCTGCTGTTAAATGTTTGATCAGGTGTTGATCCTCAGAAGTACACTAAACTGTATTCTTTCTGGTGTATAGGTCAAGTTATATGGAGTGAAGTTTATGCCACTCCTCTGACTTAGCCACAACTTGCCCCTTGAATGAGCCTTTCACACCAGACTGATGATGGCCACATAATGGTTTTACTCACTCCATCAATCAAAAGGGTCCATATTTAAGAATAACCACTCAAAGCACTAATACCAGCCCATTACAACATTAATGATAAAATGAATGGTATGTAAGCCATAAGTCACTGACTCATGCAGTATTCACTAGACAGGCAGACATATATGTTACCTCCTTGTGAACTCTCTGCAGGAAGGTCAGTTCAGCCTCCAAGTTTTCCAGCTGCTTCTCCAGTTTAATTCGGGCTGAAGTTGCTTTGTCTACATCCTGAGGACACAGACATACCAGGTGTGAGAAATGAAAACCATTACAATAAAAAAGATAAAACATATTTTAAGTTACAGTTCAATACAGAGTTGTAAAAAGGCATTTCTGTGCATCTTACAGGACGTAGAGCCTCAATGTCAAGCTCCGTCTGCTTTCTTGCCTCCAGCACTTCGTCATATTTGGCCTTAAACATGTCCAGTTGGCCTGCAATCCCCTCTTTTGCTGCCAAAGACAAATCCTGTAAGAACAGAATGGCCAAAGTGTTTGTTTAACGCAACAGGTAAGAGTCTGAAAAAAAAACAACACATAACTTCTGAAATTCCTAATTAAATTTGCTGCTGCCTAAATACATTGTAAGATGCAGCCCCTTTCTTACCCTCTGCTCTCTCATTTGCTCTGCTTCCCTTTTGAGTTCCTTCAGCTGAGATGCATACAGCTGCCTGAGACCTGATGTTCTGTCATAGGAGTTTTTTAAAGATTCAATCTCAGCCTCCAGACACTTGTTTTTTGATTCCAGTGTTCGCACCTACAGAAAGATAAGGGGTTAACAGGCCTGGTTAGATAAAAGTGTCAAAATCTTAGGATATGCTTCACCATTCAAGGTCAAAAGTTATGGATGTAAACAAACTAAATTAAGTCATTATGATATGAGCATGAAAAAACAAGAGCATATATGCTTTTATGCTTTTTGATAAAAAAAATCAATCCATAGATGGATTTACTCTTGCCTTTTCAATATACACTGCCAGGCGGTCATTGAGAACAACCATCTCCTGCCTTTCATTGGTGCGGGTGAACTTAAAGGCCTGGTTCTCTGCTGCAGCCACATCCAGGTCCAGATTTGCTCCAACTCCCGTAGACACACCCAAGCAGAGAGCTCCCATACTCACACTGCTGCAGGAGCAGAACAGATGATCCAACAGATGCTTAGTAATGTCATACATCTGTGATTTTGCTTTAGCAAGAGGAGACAATTTAGCTTTTAATGAAAACTTGAAATGGTCAATGACATTTTCTGTTGAAATCAGATGTTAATAAAGTAGGAGCTGGATCTGAACTGCTACATTGGTGACTCACCTGGTCAGGCGAGGTTTGATGAGGGCCTTTTGCCCCATCATCTTCCAGCCACCACCACGGGTGAAGCTGGCTGAGCGGGGCCTGGTCTCCCTTCGGGTGGTGGATGGACTAGACACACGGAGATGGCATGCAAAAGTGGCTGCATCCGTGCCCTCAAAACGGCGGCGATAAGATGACATTCTCTCAGGACTTTGGCTCATGTTGTTGGTTCATAAACTGATGTAACTGCAGTTGAAGATTGGAAACAAGTCTCTCACTCTTTTTTTCTGCATGTGGTGGTGGGTTCTTTATACCGTTCTTAGCCCTTCCCTTAACACTACTAGGAATGTTGAACCCTCCCAACCCATGGGTGAATGCCCCAACAAACATTTATCAATGTCATGTCAAATAATTCATACAGCCTATAGACTGATGAAAGAATAACACTGTGCTTTCCAGATGATGAATTGTCATACTGACATACCTGTCATGTTAGTTTAATTTAGTTACTTGGAAGAAGTTAGATACTAATCCAAATTGCATGGCATTTTTAGAATAGATAACTTAATCTATTGGATAACTAAATCTAGTCTAATCTGAAAACTTGCTTACTGTGTGAAATTCAAAGAGAAAAAAAGATTCTATTGCATTTTAGGCTAAATTACTTTAGAATTTCACAATCGTCTTTGTTTTCCTTAATGTGTCTTTAAAATGTTAAAAACTTTTGGATGTTCAACATTTGGTCAATATCATTAAACTTCAAGGAAACAAAAAAAAAGAGATTATATATATTCTCCAATAGTTTTCTAATGCTTTTCTTACTTAAAGGTATGTCTCTTGTTTATTTATTTATTCATTCATTCATTCATTCATTCATTCATTCATTCATTCATTCATTCATTTATTTATTTATTTATTTATTTATTTATTTATTTATTTATTTATTTATTCATTCATTCATTCATTCATTCATTCATTTATTTATTTATTTATTCATTTATTTATAATTAGAATTTCAGGGCGGTACATGGATTCCGGAACTTTATTTCAAGTGTTCCGGAAGGTTTTTGGTGTTACTCTAGCTTTAGCTAGCATAACTACATCCCTGTACTATCTGTTTCTTTGTAGGCAAATAATATAAATTTAAAGTGTACTTTGCTTCCTCAACTGCTGTAACATGGCAGGGAACTTTTGGCAGAGTTCTCATTAGTAAGTTTATTTAATTTTGCTGTATATATTATTTCTTTATGCTGTAAGCGAGCGTCTCTGTTGTGAGGCCTAGCTGTGTATTTAGCAAAGATAGCATTTTTCCGTAACTCTTGCTGATATATAACATAGTTTATTAAATAAAGACAAAGAAAAGTAATTTAAGATGAAAAGCACCTTCAAACGTAGCCAATTTCCCTTTATATTTTTTGTGGCAGCACTACAGGTGGCGAACGTGTTCTTGTTTTGTATATGAGCTCAGTTGATCGTAGTTTGACAAGTCTGCGTTTTAGTAATGTTGATCTCATTTGTGTAAAAGTCTGCAGTGGGTTCTGGATAAACAAGACCTTATGAAAGAACGCCAGAAAGACCTGAAATTCCTCACAGAAGAGGAGTACTGGAAGCTGCAGATATTTTTCGCCAACGGTATGATATGAATATGTATTTGACTCATTTAATAACTATAAGTCTGTAAGTGTTGCTAATATATGATGTGGTTGCAATTTTTGTCAGTTCTGTTTATTTCATGCGTTTCTAACTTCTCTGAGTACAATTTCGCGTAACTTCAGTATTTTTCTATCTTTCAGTAATCCAATCTTTGGGTGAACACCTGAAGTTGCGGCAGCAGGTCATTGCAACTGCAACTGTGTACTTTAAACGCTTTTATGCCAGGTGAGGAGCTCTGCCAGTTCACTGCTGGTGATGGGGTGAATTGATAAGATTCTGGGAACACTGATTTGGTTGTTGATTTTGCTATCCATTGTGGTCACAGGGAAGAAATTGAATTGAAATAAAGCCATCTGACCAGTATGCTTGGTTAGAAAACCCTACTTATCTAAGCAGTCTTAAAAGGAAGTTTGCTAAAAAGAAAAGAAGCACTGTATTTTCCTTATTCTGTTGTCTGAAATATAAGTCTACTTCTTAAAAAGAATTTAAAAAAATTTAACATAAATTTTCATAAAAGGTTGTTTTTTTTAAAAATTATTATTATAAAAGAAAATATAGTTTTTTAAGTTGTTGAATATGGTTTAAAGAACCCACAAATGCTTTTATAGCTGTTTGGTAATCATGAGGGGTTGTGGCTCAAGTAAAAGAAATTGTTCTCTGCTGATAAAATAGTTTGGGATTCAGTCCCAAATTAAATGAATGAAAAATACTAATATTAATTTTTTTCATTTAATTTAATTTAATTTAGAACACATCTCAAGGAGAACATTTACATAAAACTCAAATCTAAAGTTAGGGTGGAGGAATATAGTTTTGTTAAAAACATAGCTTAATAATTAAATAATATTTAAATGGCTCGATAAACGGCCTAATTGATAGTTTTGTATATAAGTGCTGCTAAACTGCCGTAGTTGTGTATCATAACCTTGTCAGACGAAATTGGAAATATAAAATTTGTCTGCTTGGGAGTGTTTTTCTTAATTGTTATTTTGAACTGTAGCCAAGCTCACACTTTTGCTTTTTTATGGTTATTGTACCTTCTTGTTTACGTCACTTAGAACTACATTGTTAGCATTATTTACAAAAAGCTTGTATTGTGTTTTTTGGTTTGCAGATATTCTCTCAAGAGTATAGATCCAGTGCTCATGGCTCCTACTTGTGTTTTCTTAGCTTCAAAAGTTGAGGTAAGGAATTTTGTACATAATTGTGATCTAGCATATTTTAGCTTTCCAGCTTTGCAATGATCGGCAAAACTTTGTATTTTTGCACTTTTCTCTTAAATCAGCACTTTCAGATTTCCTGTTTGTTCACATTCATTTTTAAAAATATTTAGCTGCAGTTTATGTCTGATCTAAGTCAATGCTTTGTTACTTCAGGAATTTGGTGTGGTGTCAAACACTAGGCTGATTTCTGCAGCAACATCTGTATGTAAGTGATCACTCAGTAACACATTTAGTTTCCAAAGCTTAGTTGTTGAGCTTCTCTTGCAGCAGAGGGTGTATGTTGATGTCCTGTTTTTCTTAAACAGTGAAAACAAGATTTTCCTATGCCTTTCCAAAGGAGTTTCCTTACAGAATGAATCATGTAAGTACATCTTTTTATTACGGCTTATAATTCATCCCTTGCTGCATACACAGAGAGTGAAGTAAATGTGTGTTTGTCTTGGAAGGATTGTCGAGCCTCATATCAGTATACGAGTTGCACACGAGATATGTTTGAGTTTAGTG
The DNA here is from genome assembly GCF_933228915.1 of Telmatherina bonti. Taxonomy (NCBI): domain Eukaryota; kingdom Metazoa; phylum Chordata; class Actinopteri; order Atheriniformes; family Telmatherinidae; genus Telmatherina; species Telmatherina bonti. Next base: position 24,167,840 of record NC_136614.1, on the reverse strand, counting down.
ACATGGATTGACTAAACAGAGAAAATTTTCATCTTTACACTCAAATTGGGTAAATTATGCTAAATTATATCACAAATAAAATTCACTAATTTAAACCTCTTAAGAAAACACATGCCAAGAGATGACGTAAGCCAGGCATGACACTGCTTCCTCTGCAGAGTTATTTATGTACTGTGATGAATTACAGCTTACTAAGAGCCCCTTACACTGTGTTGCCACATTAGTGTCTATCAGTATGCAAGATTCCTTGGCTAATGTTTGCACTCTTGTGACAAAAACTTTGTTGGTGTGGGATATGGCTTTGTGTGATGTGCAAAGATCCACGCACCTCTTCTGTGCTGCCTCTCTCAGTGCGTTCCAAGCATTTAATTTACCTTTATCCCCATCATGTACTCATTGCCACAGAGCTGCCAGAACGTCACCACGTCTGCTCTGACACACTGCTGTGCAAAACTATTAATTACGGAGGTCCACCACGGAGCGACAAAAGGAGGGAGTGGTTCACACAGCAGAGAAGGAGTTAGCAAAGGGCTGTAACTCATAAACATTATTTTTCTTGTCCACATTGCAGACATAGTAAAAGAGAGTGATGATGGTGGTGTGGGGACAGACAAGGGCCACAACAATAGGCCTGGTGTCTGTGAGGTCAATAACAATAAAGTTAAAATCAATTAATTCTAGGTAGCAGTTTAAAAATATTGAGACATTTTCCTCAAGTCCTAACACTGAAGCCTGAAGCACAAATTAACTGAATGCAACGTTTACATGAAACATTAAAATAATCTGATGGATAGGATTACTTTGGGGAATAGAAGACCATAAAAGTAATGAACTGTGCTGCATGGTATAAAATAGAAGAAGTTCTAAATGCAGGAATTCCCAATCTTACAGGGTTTTGTTGTGTAAATATTTATTTAATTTATTTATTTTTTACTGTACCATTTGCACCTTCTCTTTTCTTTAACAGTTGTTGAAATAGTTTGTGCGTTTCATACTGAACTCACTTCTGATTTCTCCTCCTGATTTCACAGATATTAGAATGTGAATTCTATCTTTTGGAGTTGATGGTGAGCAGAGAACAAAATGCCCATTTTTAGACTTAAAGTTGGGTTGTTGTCTGGATGACTTATCACGGATGGATTTCATGTTTCAGGACTGCTGCCTGATTGTGTACCACCCCTACAGACCACTGCTGCAGTACGTGCAGGATATGGGACAGGAGGACATGCTTCTGCCCCTGGCCTGGTATGATACTGTGCACTGTACATCCAAAACCACATTTGATTAAGTTGTTATGGGTCTCATCATTCACACTCATCTATCTTTAATAGGCGAATAGTGAATGACACATACAGGACAGATCTGTGTCTGCTCTACCCTCCCTTCATGATTGCCCTAGGTGAGAGTTGTCTCCTTGCTTTTCTCATTACAGCTGTTGATCAACTTAATTAAATGTGACTTAATCAGTTATTCTGTTGTTCCTGCAGCTTGTCTACATGTTGCCTGCGTGGTTCAGCAAAAAGATGCGAGGCAGTGGTTCGCAGAGCTCTCTGTGGACATGGACAAAGTAAGATTATCTGTTTCAGAGCTTGACAATAAATTCTGAAATATTTAACTTTGGGACACTAAACCATCTGGTTGTTCCTCGTATTGCATCAATTAATCTGTTCACCCTGTAAACTGCTGTTCATATTGATTTTTGGTGTTATTTGCTTGTGTCAAGTTTTAGCATACTTTATGGATTGCCATTGCATTTTGTAGTCACCATCTAGCTTAATTGTGTAGGCCCTGGAATGACACAAAAATTGGGAGATGTCACTTTTAGTAGGAATGTAACACATAGTGAGGCAAAGTAAGTTTATTTGCATAGCACATTTTATGGATAAGACTATTCAAAGTGCTTTGCACAAGTCTTAAAAGCATTTCAGTGGGATGCAGAGGATGCATTAAAGAGTATGATTTAAAAAAAAAAAAAATTAAAACAAAAAAAAAGTAAGACAACGGTTAGGTAAAATATGATAAATATGAAAGAAATTAAACTTGGGAATTACCAGCTGTTTTGATTTAAAAAAAAAAAAATAGCAACAAATATTTAAGTTTTAGCTTTGATTTTAAGCAGCTGTGAGTTTCAGCAGACTTGCAGCTCAACAGAGTTTTAGCAAACACTGTATCTGTGTACAGTTACACATGAGAATGATTACACTAAAACATTAATATTTACAGTAAGGAACCCAAATGTCTGAGCTGAGATTGGAATTGAGCTGTTGCTCCTTGACATTTACAGGAGGCTGTTGAGGGTGTGTAGGTATCTGAGTAGGAAACCCCCTGGTTGCCTCCCGTTGCAGGTTTTTTGAGCCCACTCAGTTATGACAAGACCCTATATTCCTTCTGACCTGGGAGCGCCACACGATCCCACGGAGGAGCCTGAGAGTGTCATTGTGGAGAAAAATCTCTTGGTTTCCCTTCTGAATGTGATACATCTTATAACCAACCTAGAAATGAATAGATTGATCATTTGACTTGAGTTTATATGTGTATGTGTTTTTTTTTTTTTCTTTTTTTTTTTTTTTTTTTAAAGATCCTGGAGATCATCCGCGTCATTCTGAAGCTCTATGACCAGTGGAAAAACTTTGATGACAGAAAAGAGATAGCTGGTGTCCTTAACAAGATGCCAAAACCCAAACCACCTCCTAACAGGTATGTCTGCCGGGGTTTCTCATTGTGCGTAGTACGGGCAAATATGAGGATACTGTATTTACATACAAATAAGCAATATTTATTCAACACAAAGCTGGATTTATTGGTGTTATGACAAGGTAAACCTACAGGAGTGAGTCTTATTTTAACGATTAATTACTGAGTAAGAGAAATTCCTTGCTGAAAACTGTACAGGCTTGTTAGAAAATACATTTCACATATGGAATAAAACATAACACTTTGCTCACAGAAGTTACTTCTTAGATGCATTTCTTGCCAGTGGCTTTACTGTAACAGTGTCAGTGTTGATATGTTGCAGCCTGGAATAAGGTAACACTGGGAAAGCTGACATGCTGCACTTTCACTCCATCTCAGTTCTCTGTAATTATTCTCTGTCTGCAGTGAAAGTGATCAGAGCTCCAATGGGAACCAAAGCAACTCCTACAGTCAGTCTTAGCACAGAGTCTGCATTTCCATGGGAATCCATAATGGGAACTTTTGAAAGCAGGATGGAAACTTGGGTGTCACACAGCTGGGAGAGGGAAAGCTGATCAAGATGTCTGTTCATCAATATTGGACACTCCCAACAACCTGAGAACTAAATGTGTTCACCTTCCCCTTCTCTGATTATTATGGATCCAAGGAATAAACAAGCAGCCATGGCAACCAGTCTGTGACAGCACAATGGCATCGTCTTGATGGAGCTCTCTATTTCAACTTGAAATGAACTAAAACTGAGGAACATCTGGGAGGATGAGGAAGAGGGGGGGGGGGGGGGGTAAATGCGAAAACAGATTAAGCAAAACAAAATAACTCATTGTGGCGATCCTGACACCCTTGAATAGCCCAGAGAAGCGAATCATTTCATGCAAAGCTCTATGGGATTTGAGAAAACTTGATCACAAGTACTGTGCGCGTGTGTGTGTGTGAGTGTAGGATATGTGAGTGGGTTGTCTAGTTGGCCTTTGATTCCTCAGGGTTTGACTTCGTGCTCTCTGTAAAAGGGACACAAGTGGTTGTGATTGGATATTTTTGTGTCTGCTGTGACAAGATGGGAGACACCTGCCCTCTAGAGGCACCGTGCTGCTTGATTAAAGCACTTTGGCAGGAAACGTCCCATAAGTCTCCTCTTCAAGGTAAAACCTGGCTACCAAGCGTTTAATCATAGCTCCCATTCCCTCCTCTCTTGTAAATAGCCATATTTTTGTTTGCTTTTAATTGATTTATTTGTGTTGTTCTTTGTTTAATTGATGTAAATCATGGTTTGGCTTTGTATTTGTAATTAAGAAGTGTCCAGGGTTGTGCTTTTGTTTTTTTTTTTTGTTTTTTTTAGACCATTGTTTATTTTTTCATTGCAGCAAAGCTAATTCATTTTAATGTGGAATTATTTTGCCATTTATCCTGCATAAGTTTTTAGAAAACTGTACAATTAAGAGTTCTTTTGTTTATTAAATGTTTGCTTTTAATCCTTTGAAAAATGTTTCCTTTGAGTAAATATAAATTAGTGGTTTCAGATTTGTCTTCAGTTTCCTCTTGACTTTTATTTTCCCTTTCCCAGCTAATAAAGCACCAAATTGTAGCAGTATGTTTGTGCATATATGTAATGTTTTCTTTTTTTTTTTCCCCAAATGTGTGACTGTTTAAAAGAAAAAACAAAAAAACAAGTGCTTCAAAGTCTCACAAAATACCCGTAATAGCACACTGTGTCATTCAGGTGAATTGTAAAATCTCTGATTGTTAAATTACTTGGTTGCACTTGCATCTAATGATTTTGTATTTTCTTTTTCCTTTCCCACCATGGCAACCTTTAAATAAAACAGGTACTGTCATTATTTTAAGGCAGACAGTAAATCTTTCTCAAACTGAAGAAAACAAACAGACATGACTGAATCATTCGTGGCAAACTGGATGCTGCCTTGTTCTGATGTGCCTTCTGGCACTTTCTCCTCCCCTTCAGCAAGCCCCATATGGTGTCTCACTTCATATGAACGAACATGAAGGTAAAATGGTTTCATCCACCCAAATCTTTCTGTTCTGGGGAAAATATTTTCCAATTTTGTTCAATAAGCTACGATTTAAAGTTTAGGCTGGCAGATATGTATGATTTGCAAAAAGAAGTGGGTCCTTACTGTTCATAGTGTTATGTCATGTTCCTGCAATGGGCAAAAAAAAAAAAGTGACATCCACAGTCCGTTTACCTAAATACAATGTCAGTTCAGCATAGATGCTGTGGTAGGACCCCTAGTGGTGATTACAAAAGATTAATAACATCTTTGAGATCCCACCGGTAAAGTGCACAAAGAGGTAGTTCCCTGTCCTGATATTTGTTAACAGCTCAAGGAAATTTAGTGTTTGGTGTGCTTCTGCATTTGCTGATGTTTTCATGTGTAATTTCAGAGTTGGTACAGTCAGTTCCTGTGACGTCACTGACTCAGTGAAGCTTGCAGAGAGCACCGGAAGTAGTACAGCAAACTAAAGAGAGAAAGTTGAAATTGCTTCTAGCTTCTGGTGGACAGGGATGTTTGTGTTTAGTCCAGTTAAAAAAAAAAAAAGCCAGTATATTTTTTATTTTAATTTCATTGTAAGAAATGATAAGCTAAATGGTAACTACACCAATTTGTTAGTTTTTTCTTATTTTTATTCAATATTTGGCAACATCTGTGAAAACTTTTTAGATTTGCCTGTGACACTATGTGTTGTTATAAAAACTATTGTGTTATTAACATAAACATTTTACACAACACGAGAAAATAGCAAAGTGAGTTAGCCAGAGGCCTCTTCAAGTCGCTGCAAGGCAGAAATGTACAGATCATTCCTGCTAGCAGCCACCACCATCTGGAACGAGGCTTGAACTTTCTTTCCTTCTTTCTTTTTAACCTACATTATATAAATTATATTAATTTCCTACTGGGGAATAATTAAGTAGTTTAATTTTCTCATGAAAAATATGTTTTTGATTCAGAATTCAGGAGTATTTGGTAATTCAGATCAAATAAATATTTTCTGAAGGGCAGTTGCACTGTCAATGCTTTTTTTGTTTGTTTTAATATATCTTTTTTTTTTTTTTTAATGTTGCCTATTTTTGTCAAATTACTGTAGTATTTACTGAGATTGTGGTTTAGTTTTGTTGTGCTCGGCATCTTTATTGCTGATGAGTAGATGCAACTGAACAACAGTATTTCTGTACTTATTTACTCTTGTGAAAAATTCCTCTATTCAGATGTAAAGGGACTAATTTGTCCCAGTGAGGAAATGACCAGTGTCCTCCTGTTCATATTGCTAAGTAGTTTAGGCAAGATGGTTTCTTCAATCAACTTTACTCACTTTTTTTGCTTATAAATTTCTGTTGCGTATATCTAATTAAAAAGTTGATAAAAACCAGGCTTTTATTTTTAAGGTACAACCGGAAATATGAGTATTCTTATCTTTTTTTTTTTATTATTATTTTATCTTGCCTGTAACCAGGGAAGAGGGGTCAAATCAGTGAGCTCCGAACGGGCTTCAGATGATGTCCGCCCCGCTTCGGGGAGAAGCCTCGGGCGGGATGCCTGCACATCCCCGGCTGTTCCGGACCCAGTACCTCTTTGCCTGCCTCCGTCGGCACCCATGAAGCCCCCGCTGATGAAGGCCCGAGCTGCCAAAGTGAGGCGGAAAGTGGCCGGGGACACTGAGCATGTACTGGCGCGTTGGGTTCGCCTGGACAGGGTCTTGTATGGTTGATCTTGGCCAGAACCAGAGCTTCTCCTCCGGCCTGCTGGGCTCCGATGAGCAGCTCTCGTTTTATGGGTACATCATCGCCTACCCTCTGCAGGACTACGGCGGGATAATGTCAGCTTTGGGCTCGGACTCGTGGTGGCGGAAAACGCTGTATTTGACTGGAGGAGCTCTCCTCGCTGCTGCTGCTTATCTGCTTCACGAACTGCTGGCTATCAGGTACCAACAACACAGAAGCTGTCACAAGAAGCTGCAGAGTCCTCCTCAGACAGCCAGGCCTCTGTGGCCAGACCATAAAGTGAAAACCATATAATCTGTTAAATCTCTCGGGTTCCCTTTATTTCCTCTAAGGTTGTTTTTGTTTTAATTACTTAACCTCGTCTGATTGGGCGGTGTGAGAGCAGAGACAGAGGGGGAATAAAAATCGTGAGTGGTGGGTTGTGATGTAACTGAACCCCCCCACCCCCTCGACTTGATCCCTGCACAAACACACACATTCAGACATTTCCATCTTCTCTGGTATACTTTGTGGATTATTAACATAAATGACCCACGGCGAGGGACATGGTTTCTATTAGCCCAGATTATGTCGTTGCTTATTCAATTACGATTACAAAACCATGGCGATGGCTCATTCCCAATGTTGTTTGTCTAAGTTGCTGTGCCTGGCTGCCTGCAGGCTGTCAAACAGCCCCATTGCCACGCAAATTGACACTATGGACAATATGTCACTTTGGTAGGTTTGCATTTCAAGGGCAATGCGATTTCATACAGGTTCACCCGATGATTGTCCTTTTGCTCATCACTCTCACTGTGCAGTTTGGCTGCAGTCTGAAATAATTCCGCTTTTCCAGCCTATTCTGTAAACTCGGGAGTCCTCAACATTGGTTACTGGATCAGACACTGGGAATTATGGAGGTTTGGTTAACCGAGTGTCTTTACCAAAGTCTGTTACCTGTAGTCTAGGCCCATGACCGTGTTACAACACAGTTTAGATGGACAGAAAAGACTACACGTCAGCGCAGGCGCTCATCCCTGAAGGATGCATATATGTAGAGATCTAGTTCTGAATGCAGCGTAAACACAAGCTGGACGTTATGCTGGGACGTTACATATTGCAGCTCCCTCTGCCTCCCTGTGTGCTTGGCTTCATATTACCACCTCATCGGTTTTTGTATCAAATAACAAAGTCCTCTGTAGTTGATTCTGTTATTAAAAAAAAAAAAAAAAAAAAAAAAAAGGCATTTCAGAACCACACCGAAGTGAACAGCTCCTCGAAGCATTTCACAGCGTGTTCAATTGGATTTGTTGCCATTTGTAGGCACGTGATTGTACAATAGGTACCCATATCACCAGAATAATCCGCAGATAATCTCTCACAAAGGGATGCTACATTACACCCGGTTTTCATAGCTATTATAAATGGCCCTGGGCTGACACTGACTCAGAATCAGTGGAAGACCCCTGGTTGGTTTATTCAGTTTGTCAGATGATGAGGCTTGTTCACGCGCACAGTCTTGTTTACTTTAGAAGTCTCAGCCTAACCCTGGCCTCAACTCGCTTAATCTAAATTTAGATATATGCTCACATGGCATAAACATTGTGTAACATTCTGCAGCTTTTTGTGGAAAACTTGGCGATCTTAAACCAAACCTTATCCCAAAACCTCTCTAGCTTGAGCTAAAAAGTAATGATGGATAAACATGTGTGCACCTTCTCAAAATGTCCTCAGTCAGTAAATCTAAAACCTAATTTAGTTTTCTTAAAGTAAACCATAAACTAACAACACAGGCTAAATGCACTGGTGCCTTTCTATCTCAGCAGAGGGCATTTATTTGACTTTTACTAGATCAGTTAAAGTTGTTTCATCGATTTGATCCTTTCCTTGCTTGTCTGAACCTTTACTATATAACTAAAAGTGTGAATGTCAATACTAATTATTATTGAATTATTTTCCCATAGACCTAAGCTAACCACACACTTGTCTAATCTGTAACCTGAATTTAAATGTAACCTTTAAATAAGACCTTTAAACAGAATTTGATCAAGGCTTGCACTTTTTTTTTGTCTCTATGGGGACAGACACGAGATGACCTTCTGACACAGTTTTCAGTTTTAACTGAGAAAAAACTTCTAATAAACCGATATGATAATGATGATGTGTGTCTTCATGCAAGCGAAAAAGTGCATGTACAAAATGAGATTGCTTTAAGTCTATTACAGTCAGTACAGCTGGAGCAAAACTTATTCTTTGTGTTTATATCAGTTAACACAGTTTTAATCATTAGCTGAATGATTAAAACAGGGTTTAACACAGTTGTTAATATGCAGTTCAGACCTGAGTCATAACCAAGGCAACAGCTTTGGCCTGAGTTTTTCAACAAATTCACATTTATCCAGATTATATGAAACTGACTGCACTGAAGTAGACCAGAGACTTTGAAGGCACATTGTGAGGATATGTGATTTGATCCATAAAACTACATTTACTAGTGATTTATCTAACCTATAAACATATCATTAACCACAATACACCCAATGCTAAAAACCTTAAGATTTAACCCTATCCTGAAGGTTTGATTTTATGGCGAGAACGCTTAATCCCCACAGGGCACTAGCCTAGTTCATGGCCTGACTTAGTCTCTCTGTTATGTCTCTTCTGGCTCCATAGGAAGGAGGAAGAGCTGGACTCTAAAGATGCCATCATACTGCATCAGTTCTCCAGGCCCAACTCTGGTGCACCATCCCTGTCTCCTTTCTGCCTTAAGCTGGAGACCTACCTCCGTATGGTTGACCTGCCCTATCAGGTATGTGTCATCTGTATGTTAGCCAAAAGAAGAATACAAAGAGAGACAACAAATAACAGCCCAATTCATATGATTTTTTTTTTTTTTTAAAGAATCTTAGTTCTTTTTTAGGGTTTGTCTTTTGCCACTACTTTATTTGTAATTCATTATTTTAACAAAAGTTCACTCAGTTTCAACCACAGCAAGTATTAAAAATTAACTTGAATGTTTGTCCTTCATCTCAAAGATATCTGTTCTGTTTACCAGGTTGTGTCTACACTTTACTGTTTTTAACATCCTGCCTTCATCTTTCCTGACTCCTGTGTCCTCTCTACCCAGAACTATTTTGATGGGAGGCTTTCGCCACAGGGAAAAATGCCATGGATCGAGTACAACCAAGAGCATGTGTTTGGCACTGAATTCATCATTGACTTCTTGGAGGAAAGGCTGGGCGTCAGCCTCAACAAGAGTCTAACGCCTCAGGAGAGAGCCATGTCTCGTGCCATCACCAAAATGGTGGAAGAGCACTTCTACTGGTGAGTTTGAATTAAAGTTCAGTTTTTGTTTTCTTTTATCTATGTTTGCTAATTCAGATGGGCATTTGAATTAGCAACACAAGCTCATGTTGCTCACTGTCCCAAAGACATAATACACTAAACAGCAGTGCTGATGTGTAAAATTAAATGTTATAGCATCACTTAAGTCTTCATTTTTGTGAAACTCCTCCTACTTTGACTTCTTTGCATCTTTAACTGCAACTCTGCTCAGATGTTCATTTGTCTGTGTTTTTGCCCCAGGACTATAGCTTACTGTCAGTGGGTGGACAACCTGGAGGAGACACAGAAGATGCTGTCGGTGAGCGGACCACTGAGTGACCTGCTTAAGTGGATCTTGAGTCACCTGACCGGTGGAATTGTTAAGCGGGAGATGTATGGCCACGGGATCGGACGGTTTTCTACTGAGGAGGTTTACGCCTTGATGGAGAAAGACATGCGTACATTGGCCACCTTGCTAGGTGAGGGAGGGTTATTATGAAAAATAATGATAATTATCTTCAAATAAAATCTCTTAAATTAAAATATACATGTGAACTTCTAAGTCCATTTTCCAGAGAAAAAGTTAGTTTTGGACTCATAAAAACATCTAGTATGGTTAAAATTGTAAGATGGTACATTAGTGCTCATCTGCCACTTCTGTGAAGGTACAATTACAGGTAAACTGTGAACTTGGTTTTGGCACCAAATGTTTCCATTCAAATTTAACCATCCTCATTTCAGCAATACAAGGCAAAATGCCAGCCTGCATGAGTCACAACAACATGGTTCCATATTGAAACAGTTTGGATATGAAACCATCCTGTGTATTGTCCAGCCTTGTCACCAAAAAAACAACATGCATTTTAGAACAAAAAATATGCAAATGAACACCTGTTGAGCAGGTAAAGTCCAATATCCATCATTTCCAGTCAAAGTTACAGCAGTTATTGTTCTCAGGGCCCCCAAACTGAGAGTGCTTAATGATGGAAGATGTGCTTCAGGTTGGTGTCACACCTTCATTTAAAACATGCTGTTTGCGTTAAACTCAAAATAACCAAATATTTCCCAAAAAGTACTGTAATTTTTCAGCATTTTATATGTTGTTTTTAAAGGATGTATAGGTCATCACAAGTCAGTTTGTTCTCATTAGCCATTTTGTGTCAAGACTTTTCTGTGTGGTGGTTAAAAGACAGGATTTATTCATTCATTATTGCCCCAGACAGGTGATTGATTATTAGTGGTCTTGTATGGTAAAATGATGTCTTCACTGTCAATACAGGTAATGTTATGATGTCATTTAAAAAAACAAAAACAAACACAAAACACTTTTCATTTATTGTGTTACCTGGATATTCATATAGCTCACTTTAGAGATGAATCAGTGACTTTGCCGTGTTCCTTTGAGAGTAGAAACAACAGTCATCTCTCTTACCTTTGTGAAGAGAAAGCTTGTGCTGGGATAAATATTTGAATGAATAGCTCAACACTGGCCTCATGTGGTAATAATTAGTATTGCAGCATGCTTTAGTATCTGCTTCAGCCGAGGGCTGCATGAACTTTGAATTTCTGACTTCTTTTTTCTCCCTGCTGTCTAAGGTGATAAGAAGTACCTTATGGGCTCTAAGCTTTCAGCAGTAGACGCTGCAGTGTTCAGTCACCTGGCCCCAGCAATGTGGCTGCTGCCTGGATCGCGGCCGGAGCAGCTAATCAAAGGTGAGTTAGCCAGAGAAGTAACCCACATATTTTAAATCTTGATAACTTTTTTCCTGCACCTTTGCAGTATTTAGACAAGCAGATGGTTATAGTCTCATGTTAATCTACTGAACAACCCATACATTAATACATCTGTATTATACATATTGAGCTGAATGGAAGGAAATTAGTTTTACATAATTTGCAATTGTGTATTTCATGATTTTTAGATATGGAAAATTGTAGGTTATTTTGGGTACTTATAAATGCATGTCAGAATCAATACACTAATATTAGACTTTACACAAGCACACATTACAACATGCATAAACATTAACATTTTACTTAGTCTGTTAGGATCGTTCAGGGAAACTGTCTTAAGGTTAAACGTCTGTGAAAGGCAACTAAACTTCAGGTCGGATTTTCAACTCATGGAATTTAAGGGTTTTCTTTAAAGTAAATTATGATAAATTTCTGAATTTATTATTTCTCAGTCAATGTTGACATGTTTAGACTCTTGATTCTTTAAAAGAAGCACTTTGTAGTGGATGTACCCGTTGCTGACAGCTAATTTGGCATCTTTCCTCCATCCTATCTGTGCTCTCTCCAGATGGTAAAAATGAGTCTAATATTTACTCTAGTCTTATCACCTCCTCTGTCTTTTTCTCTCCTTCTTTTCTTTTCTTTCTCCAATAATACCTTTATGCATTTCTTTGCTGAAACGGAGTGTGTTAATATCTGTTTGCTAGTGTGTGATGTGGTCTATAAAACAAAACTCAGCTGTAACATCACGTGGCACTATGAAGTATGATTTTTCCTTTTTTCGGATGCTGTTGAGCACTGATGGCTATAGAAATGCTTATGATAAATGACACTGAGCCTTCAAGTGAGTAAGGAAACAGATTTTATGGTCAGAAAGTTATACAACATGACTTTAAAAGGCAGTTGTGATTATTTTCATTCAAACTCGCTTTTGATTTGGGGATTCGTATCACTATACATTCATATGTGGTCATATGTGTTTTTATTGTCTTTCCTGTCTTTTTAGGTTTGTTTATTTTATTTTAAAAACTTGTTTTAACTTTTAAAGCACTTTGCTTGTGTTTATCTGTGAAAGGTGCTTTATAAATAAACTTTAAATACTTACATAGTTCCCACTTTTAAAAGATGGAAGAAGGTACTGCATGTGCATGTCAAGCCATGTGTGCACACTTTTAGCATTCTGTAAACACAGGGGGTTTTAAAAGACTCAGTGGAGGGTTAAAACTAGAGACTATGCAGGGCCCTTTTCAGAGATAGTGCTCAAGGCTATACTAAGCTAAAATGCATGTTGGAGCTGACTAAAATCAAAGTTACTTGCTGAGATTTGGCATTAGTAAGATCCAGTTTTGGTTTATTCTTGCTTGAACTAAGCCAGCAGGTGATGATTAGAGTTAATCTAAGACTAAGCTGGTTCTTATACTGATCATTCAAAGGAAAAAGGTTTAATATTTAACAGTTTAACAGTGTTTGCTAGTGGGGGTCTGTTTTTATCTAGATTGTAAAATGAAGACCAATATGCATAATTAAAACCTGACACAAGTGAACTTGCAGACAGGAAGAATCCACCAATTTATTTTCATTAAATAACTTTTTAAGACCACTTTTGCATGTACAATGGAAATGCTTCAGAGCTAATCTTACTGCATGAGCAATGACAAACCAGGACCTGCACTCAGAGACTTTTACCTCCGCCAAGGTTGCCCACGATTATTTTTACCCAGGTTTATCTGTCTGTCAGATTTTATAAGGATTATTCACAGTATGGGTGAAAATGAGCTGCTTGGCAGAGGTTTGTGCTCTCAGAGTGCTTTTGTAGTGTCATAATGCAGCATTTTGATTAGATAAGCTATATGTAAATATGTAGGCTGGTAAACAAGGGGCTGGGGATCAACACAGAGAAGGTGTGTGATGTAATGAAACTGACCTGAAATAACACCTTATTCACAAAAAAATATTTTTAATTCCTTCAATCTAGAAATGATGAATTTCTGGTTATTGCCCCTTGAAACTAAGATTAGTGATGTGAATAAAATGTGCCATCTTAGGTAGTACAGATTGAGGCTTATTCATTCATTTTGGGTGCCAATGCTGTAAGCATTGAGACGCACATATTACTATTGCTCTGTTTATTTTATATACTGCCTAGTCTACATCAGGGTCCCAGGGAGGCTTGGGTCTAATCTAGCAGTTAGCAGGACAGAGGCAGGTTACACCCTGGACAGGTTGCCAGTCCATTGCAAGGCCAACATGAAGAGACAAACTCACAAACAACACTCACTCTTAAGGGGTTTTTGGGGTCCAATCAACCTAACATGCATTTGGATGGTGGGAGGAAGCCAGAGTACATGGAGAGAACCCATAGGGAGAACATGCAAACTCTGCATATTAAGGCCCCTGCACCGAGCTGAAGGGACTTCAGCCTTGTCCCTGTGATGCTGTAGTGTTACCACCACACCACCATGCAGTGCTAGATTAAGACTACTTTACTTTAAACTTTGTTTATAAAACTTACCATAAAGAATTCATGTTTGTGCTGTTTGTAATATTTGCCTTTGTGAAGTAATTTCATGTGTTCATGGTGTTTGATGTGGTGTTAGTATGAACACACATTTGTAAGTATCCATAGTTACTCATAGGCGCTTATATACAGGGCCGGATTAAAAGTGCACAGACCCCTGGGCCCAGAGTGTTACAAGGGCCCCGTTCAATACCATAACATTGTAGAAACCGGGAATGATCCACTGTGAAGAGACATTTCTAACTTCTCTCAGCCAGTGGTACCAGTAGCAATACACTAGACACTGTGGTGTATCTATCTGGAGATTTATATACATTTTGTTTCATGTCCAAACTGCTGGTATATCGCCTACATGGGCCCCCAATGGGTGTGGGCCCCTGGGCCTGTGCCCATAATGCCCATTGGATAATCCGGCATTGCTTATATACATTTTTAATTAATGTAATACACGTTCGGAACCATAATGAGACTAATTTAACTCCATACCATGGTCCTTTACAGGTGACCTGATCAACCTGGCAATGTACTGTGAGCGCATCCGCCGGCGATTCTGGCCTGAGTGGTTTGTGGACCTAGAGGACTTCCGCTACGACGACACCACAGAGGGCAGCGATTCACGTTCCAAACTTCCAGATCTGGGCCTCTACTCCTGCACAGACACATCCAAGAACACCACACACTCACATACTTCACACACTCACACACCACAAGACCCACAGTCGCCCGTCAGTGACCCTACAGGCCATTCACTGTACGACTCTGACATGGACACTGAGTGCTCTGAAATAGACCCACCCAAGTGTTGACAAAACACACACTTATAGTAAACACACACGATACGTACACACACTACAGTAGGGAGATGCATCCTACCTGTGCACATGCTTCCCTACCTCTTTGAGCAGAATAAAAGAAAAGTTGGCCGTTGCCTGCGTCAGCTGAGATGTAGAGGACATAAAACTGCAAATTGTAGTGGAAGAGTGACTGCAGTAGAAGGGGAAAAAAACGCAACACACTTTAGGTAAAAAGGGAATAAATACTGGCGAACATAATAAAGTGGCAGTGGGAGATTTAAAATAAAACAGGAGTTGGTTGAAAAGGAACTAGAGAGGAGTAAATGACGCTGTTACTGAGAAACTCCTCCACACGGTTAACATAATCTGCATTCACAACCTTTTTTCTCATGTTGCATAGCTGTAACCATGGCAACTACATGTGCGTGCGCTCCCCCGCAGTTCCTTGTAGCAATTTGCACCACCCAGCCTTGTGTGTGTTTTGATCCGTTGGCGCTATGTCCTGCAATTACATCAACTGTACAGGACTCATGTGAATGAACACAACTCCGTGTAAATAGAAAAAGCAATCTGACTGAATTCTCGTATTTACTAGATAGAATATTTAATTATTTTGTGAATATAAATAATATAAAGAAAAATCTTATTTACAAAATAGTGTAAATAGCCTATTGTTGTTTTTTCTTCTTCAAAACTTGTGTGTTGGACAGAAACTATCTCACAGATACACAATACTGGTCTAAGATCAACAAGGGGAATCCTTGCATCTGTTTACACAACAGGGAGGTGACAGTAATTCCAGTACTGCCTGCTGGTGAAATTTCTGACTTAATAATGAAGAACTTTGCAACTGTAGGTTGCATCATATACACAATTAGCCAAAAATAAACAAATAAACCAACAAAAGATGAATATCCCCACAACAGAACCAAATACACACGTTACACACACGACAGATATCCCATAGGAATGTAGCTTTGGGTATTAAAAAAAAAAAAAAAAAAAAAAAAAAAAAAAAAGTTTTACACACTTTTAAACACTGAGAAGAAGTCAAACAATCTTTTTGAAAATAGAATAAATTCTAGTGAGGTGAATTAAAGTGCATGGCTGGTACGTGCCCATGAATTCTCCCTTTATGCTTCATGTAGACAAATGTATCTATTCTTAGCTGGCCTGTTCAAGTTTGATGTCATGATGCATTTTTTTTCTTTACCTCATTAGTGCCTCTGGTCAAATCAACAACAACAAAATGTTACTGGTGGATTTTAATTTTATATTTATTGTATTTGTTGTCGTCTCTTTCAAACTGATGCTTTCCCTAGAAAACATTATGTAGAGCAATAAGAGAGCAGACACCGTTCACTTTTACTTTATACTTAAGTGGACTGTGCAGGTTCCTATGAGGGGGGAGTTGGGTGATAGCATGGTGCGGGCTTTATGTGTGTTTGTCATTCAGCAAATGCTCATAGAGCACCAATGTGATGTTTTAAGGCTGCTTAAGGTGCGAGCAAAGAGTACAGCTTACATATGCTTCTGTCCATGTTGCATGAAGAGTCAACATCTGTGTGTGAATGGTTTATTAGTGAAGTTTTCTTCCCAAACGTACACACCTACACATATAAATCATCATCAGTGCTCACTTTTTCTAACATGAAAAAAATCATAATAATACAGCCAATAAAGCATGATGCGGCTGCTTATGTTGCATCTTAATAATTGTATTGTTTTTATAGAAATTGAGTTGGGAATATTAAGTCTTCTCAGAGCAAGACTTATCCATAAACCAGGTAGAAACACATGCTGGTATTGTTTAAGAAAATCCATAGAGGGGACAGAGAGATCCACTTGACTGACTGCTTTGAAAATCTTTTAAAGCTTTTGTGCTGATCCATTTTTTTATATTTACTGTAATCTGATCCTGCATCTCTGTACAGTGGCTGGTTGGACGGCTGCTACAGCTAAAAACATTCTGAAGAAAGAAACTAAAGCTCTCTAAGACATCTAACAATGCTTTTAAGTTGCTGGAAAATTTACTATGATTTTCAAAATATTTATGGCATATTGTCTAATACATTCGAAGAAATCACTGTATAGAAATGTAAAATGTCCCTCTCATTATTTATGGTAGATTCAGTTATAATAACAAAATTTACAGGATCCTTTAAAAAACATTTCTTGATAGGATTGAAAAGAATGATATTATCACACAATTGTGTTTCCATTTGAATGATCAAATATCCTTAAAAAGAAATTTCTCTGTACAGGAGTGAAGCATTATTCCCAGTAGTGTCATGTGGGTTTTCTCTTCAAAAGAATGAGCACGAATAGTTAGCAATAAGAAACAGTTCAACTTCTTTAATAAAAACTTCTGTGATTTTAAGAAATTAGCAATGACAGGATTTTAGATGAAAATTTTAGGTTAAAAGCAAAACATTTAGGAGGAAATTTTCAAGGAAGTTTGCACTGGTTTGTGTGTTTATTTGTGTGGGAGATGTTG
This sequence comes from Telmatherina bonti, assembly GCF_933228915.1. Classification (NCBI taxonomy): domain Eukaryota; kingdom Metazoa; phylum Chordata; class Actinopteri; order Atheriniformes; family Telmatherinidae; genus Telmatherina; species Telmatherina bonti. The sequence goes on along the minus strand of NC_136614.1, from coordinate 24,150,564 downwards.
CTGCTGAATTTCAGAAAAACAACAGAAAAAAAATTTACTGAATCATCCGAAAATGTCTGTTTTGGTGTCTTAAAATTTCTTGCCTGCATGCTAATGCCTTCTTTCGTCCATGGTCAGATTTAGCCTTATGGGAACTGAAGCTAAACTGTTTACCTTACACCAGTGCCAGTCAGTTCTTGTTTTTATATGTTACATTTATTTATTGAGATTTATTTCATGTTGATTGCTTAATATTGTTGATTATTTTGTATTTTTACATGTGTTTTGCTTAATGGATGAGAATTGTTTGAAAGCCAAATGACTGATCTGAGTGTAAGTGCAATACGTCATGTTTTCCCCAGACTCCTGCTGACATGTAACACTGAGCAACATGCATATTTTCACACTGTCACTCATTTCATAACTACATCTGAATCCCCCTTTGGATGTGACTCTTGTTAAATGTTTAAATTATTAATGATTGAATTTAATTTCTGCTTGAATTGTAAATTAAACTGAGGCTGAATTTAGCTGGGAGCTTCTTCTTCCGCTGATGCCACAACACCAGACTGACTGCTTGATGTCACGTCAGCAGGGTGAGCTGCATCAACCCACTGATTATTAGTCTTTTCACTGTTTCTTTTTAACCACAGTTCACCTGTTGTGAAACAAAACTGAAGAAGTCCTTCCTGATCTGTGTCTGTGGCCAGCTCCACTTAAAGGTCAGGGACCAGGGTTTGACTCCCACCATTTGAGCTTCTTTCCCATCAACATTTCTGTTTGTAAACTAGAAGCCATGTTGCATTGTCTCTTGATGTTATGTGTGCTGAAATACTTGTGGAGTCTCATCGGTCTGTAAATAAATAAATCCCCAGAACATTGAAAAAAATATACCAACATGACCTAAAAGAAAATGCTCTGTAAGGTTGAAAAAATATTCTTATGAATGTATCATAAGTACAGATGAAAAGCTGTATGAAAATTGATTCATTATAGTATACCATTAAATATAGCTGTGATATTTTCTGTTTGTTAGTTTCAGTTATTCTGTAAAGGTGTGTGCTCTCTTAACATATGTGTGTCCCATAATCCCTGTCCCTCTGTGGTTGCTACCACATGACAATACTAAGCCCACCCAACAATGCCAAAGGATTAGCTATGAACCCTTTTCTTTGTGCTCATGCTGGATCTCTGGAGAAACACAAAGAAAAAAAAGAGGGCAGAGGAGCAGAGAAGGCAAGTTGTGGGAGTTCTGCTTCGGAGACTACAATGTGAGTTTGGGTGAGAAGAAGGCATGAAAAGGGAAAGAGACAAACAGCAGGGAACAGATGAATGATATTTGATGGCTTTGGTTGGTCGGATTTCTGCCACCATTGTGCAAAATCCCTGGGAGATCCTTTCCACACAAGATAGGAGACGATTGAAGACTGACAATGATAGTGGAGTATGAATCATTTCTGGTGAGATGGCGTACAGTGTCAAGAGGTGGCAGCTGTGTGTGTATGAGAGAGAGCCTTTCTAACATGTGGCCGTATGCATGATGTGTGAGGTGAGGAATAAGTGTGTGTTTTTGTGTGTGAACATATGAATAATGCAGAAGGATGCCTGCAGGAACGTGAGGGCCGGGAGGAGGGCAGATGGTCGTCTGCTGATAGGACAGAATCCAGTCTGCAGGGTCCTCCAGAAAGCTGGGTTTAGACCTGGCTTAATACACTCATGAACACACTTGGACACATGGAAATACTGTCAGGGAAAAGCCAACAAAAATCAACACATCTGTCTTTTTTCTATGGCAAAGTTTTTTTTTTTTTACATACCATTGCACATTGGATTACATTTTAAAAGAAAGCCCCAGTATTTTGGTAAGATAAGCTAAAAAAAAAAAAAAAAAGAAAAAAGTGATGCTGCTACATTCCTTTGATTACTTAGACATTTAAATTAACTAGAGCCAACAAGATTTGTTAAATATCCCTTCACCTAAGTAAAGCCACTGTAAGGGTCTGACACAAAAGACATTTGAACAAAGTACAAGTATTGAATTTAAAAAACAACATTAAAACTAATCTGATTTTTTAAAGTTAGTTTTTAAACCTCACCCTGCCCTTGCGTACTTGTGTGTATACCACACAGCTAAATGAATAAATAAATACATCTATAAGCAGTGGTGTAGTGGTCCCTCAAGAAGTGGGTATACTCTCAATTTTTTGCCCTTAAAAAAATGTGGCAGCGAGAGTCTGGCATCTTTATTATGTCTATGTTCAGGCTAACATTAATGCAGCTGCTAACTGCACCATGTGGATTTGGTACCATTAACTGAGCTGCTGGTAGACGTACATTTATGGGAATATTTGTAATTGTAAAAGCAGCACCACAGATTCTTTAGAAGTGGGTATACTCAATGCTGGCTGAAAAAGAAGTGGGTATACTCTGTATGCCCACATACACCCTGGACTACAACACTATCTATTAGCATCTATGATCAACACGCATGCATCAGGTTTTACCTTACATTCATCGCAATGCTGTATTGCACCACTAGGTGGCACGCGCGTACTGCTTCTGGCTTGACCATTGCCCAGTATTGGGGAAATAAAACCGCATATTTGACACAAGGTGAAAGAAAAAAAAAAGGATGATGTTAAACCTTCATCTTCTGCAGTCTTCTGTATGTATATATATATATATATATATATATATATATATATATATAT